>NC_090932.1:260898589-261203727 GCF_040938575.1 Ambystoma mexicanum | reverse complement strand
CACCAGGAAGAATGAGTGAATATTTGTGTGACTCCTGCCTTGAGCTCATTGGCAAATACATTCTTGCAGCCGATAGCCATGGTAGTTTTATCTTGGCTTAAAGATTCCCGAGACACCATCAGTATGATTGAAGGCAAAACATTTGACCTTTTGGATGTATTTGTTGTCACATTTAATGTATTAGCACTATCTGCTAATATACCTCATATGACACTTAACACCAACATGAAAATTAAAGCTAGAGCAGGCACCATTAGATGCAAGTTAAGTGGCCTCAAACTAATTAATGCATTTAAGCGGTCACACCAGAAAATCCCCTTTGTACTCAGAGAGTTAATGAAATGAAATAGCAATCTGGCAAAACCAGGCAAGAACCCCTGTGGTATCACCCATAATCCAAAAAGGTACAAGGTACTCAAAAAGGTTAAATGTATTTGCTTTAATAAGAAGGAATAGTTCATGCATGTGTTACAAAAGCACATCTGAGCCACCATCTTTAATACATCTAAAACTTCTTAGAAATGCAGAAATAGATGCAGATGTGAATCCACTACATTTAGGAAACATTGTCTTTCATCGGGGACAATTTGAAACGAATATAGATGTGATAATGGTGAAACGACCATTCTTGTCCCAGTGCTTGTTATAATCCTACCTGCCTCTACCGTTTGTCTTCTGTATGTTTTGGAGAGAATTGTCCATTTAAACATGTAACTTTGTACATACCATTTTATGTTGTTCTATATCTAGGTTTTTCTAAATTGTATACATAAATTTGCACAAATCTTAATGCAGATGAATGTTTTTGATTGTGTTAAAAATAAGGAACAATTTATCTGTGCTCATCATTTTTTATATTAAGTTAAAAATATCGAAAGATGTTCGCATGACACAGAATATGCATTTTTAAAATAATTTTAGAATGTTTGTTTGATCTCTAGGGAATGTTGTTTTGTGATTCATTTCTTGCTCCAGTTGTGGCTACTTACATGCTTTTTGTTTGCATGCAAGCAGCTTACATTGTTGTAAAAATTGAGTGCAAAAGCGAAGTTTAAAACATTTTTAAATTACCAGTGCACATTTGCTTTTGCATCCCATTTGTCAATGGTGTCAATAATGCCTGTCATTAACTCTTGACAGATTGCATTTACAATGGATTTCTTTGCAGGTGCTAAAAGCAGGCGCAATCCACAGGAAACCATTAGTTTCCCACCAGCATCAATTTGCAGGATGGAGCGGGAAGGGAAGGAGGAAGGATATATCTCCTCCCATTGCGGACTGCAACACAATATTGAAATCCTGCAGAGGAAACAAGCAAGGGGGTAAAACAGTTATATCTTGATGTTATACCCTACTGTTAAACTCTAGGATGAGCCTGTACATGCCCTTGGAAAAACAAACAGGCATTTGAGAGTTCTTAAGGGCATCTACAAGCCTGATTGAAATCAAATAAAATGAGAGTTTGGCTCTGGGAGATCATCACCAGTGAAAAGTCTACCAGAGCAAATCAACACCAGATTCAGATATATACATCCAAAGTCACGTGAATGCAGATACATCCTTCCATCTGTACTTTACACTTTCAAAATTACATTTAAACACATTAACCCAGTAACAGAAACTAAAACACACACACACAGACACACACACTCTACCTTATTTGAAACACATAAATACAATAGGTTGATCTTGCTCCGTCTTCATCTCCAGGTCCAAGGCGTATTGCTCTTGCATTTTTCTCTGCTTCTGTGAGTTGAAAAATTCAGCTGACTTTCCAAGAAAGTACAAGATGGGAGTTTAAAAAAAGCCATGTCCCCTTGCTGTCTTTCACTCTGCATTATCCAAGCGCAGACCCTATAGCTCTAATTACCAGCAGGACCCTGAGCGTGGTTTCTTGTCATGTCTGGCAGAGGCTGTCTGGCAGAGGCTGTCTGGCAAATCAATGTGGTCTACTGTCTAACTGTGAGCCAGGGCAATGGAAGGTGGTGTGGGGCAAGAAACGGGCTTAGTTTGATGGGTAATTAGAGGGCATGAGTTGGAATACTTGAAATATACTTGAAAGTGTGGGAGGAGGAGAGGTTGGTATTGAGTTGGCTTGTTCTGGAAGTTGGGGCCGCTGCACTGTGGGCTTGGTCCATTGCACTATGGGCCAGAAAAGTAAACTTGCCCCCGAGGCCACATGTTGCCAGTCCTTCTCTGGGTGTAGCCATCTTGATTCAAAACGGGGCTCCGTTCAGTCTAGGGGTTACATTATTTGGAGATGGTGGAAGGTTCATCCTGATAAAAAGACAAGGTTTGGGATCATAAGGTTCATATTGATGTAGTCCCTTGAGGTATATCAGAATGGTCATGAAAGCTAAAATCAAAGTGAGAGGCTCATAACTGGCAAGATGGCTACTCTCTCCAAGACCCACAAAAGGAAATAAGCCCAACCACTTCCTTGCATACAGATTGCAGATCCGATACCGATATTATTTAGTGGTTCTAAAGAATGGGGAGGTGGGACACTCCACACAGAGGAACTCTATTGTTGATCATGTCCGACTAATAGTCTAGCCTCCACTTAGTGAAAGGGCTTAACAGAGACCATCAGCTGCAATACCTGGAAGCAGTAGAACTCAACATGCTCAAAACAGAAAAATACCCCAGTCTTGAAGGTGCAATCACAAAGGAGGGAATTAGTACTCCTGCTAGGGCAATTCCTTTCAACATAACAAATCCACAGGGCTTCGTGTTTCTTCCAACCTTTGGTTAAAGGAATGTTTTGGTCAAAAAATGTTATTGCCTCTACGGGTCGGCCATGTTTTTTTAAGCCTAAGTTGCTCGATTTTAGAAAAATTTCCTATGGACCTTACCCGAGTTTTTGTCCATTAAACGCACGCGAAAACAGGCATCAGGGAGCTGCCATTTTGTGATAATCCTATCTTTCCACCATTGCCCTGGCTGACCTGCTTTTGTGGCACTAAATCATATCCCCCGCCCGTGAGCCTGACATTATCAAAACATTCATATTCCCTGCCTCTCTCCATGATGTTTCTGTGCTGCTTAGGCAAACGCACCCAGTCGTCTTCTACGCTACTTCACACAGAACCCGGAATCCAATACAGATCAGCTCACAACACAGCGCGCCACAATTCGGAATATGAAACTGTACTTTAAAATCCAACAGCAACACGGTAAATTTGGTAAAGTACATTTATTTGACATTAAATGTTTATAGAATATTCAGCAATTGCCATATGAACTCCGAAAGTCATTTATTTTCTTTTATCTCTATCCCCAAATCCGTAAAAGTTTATCGTGAGTCACGTGCTGTTCTTTTATGGTACACAGGGTGTTGGTTTTCGTTCAAAGAAGCACTTTTATCGCATGTTGAACCGCAAGGCTGTTCCATCAAGTAGGCACTAGGCCAGCGTAAAGGTTGATATGTTGCTTTTAGCCGCTAGTACCGCTTAAGGGCATATGGGCCCTTGGCGATCGTCCCATAAGATCATCAGAATGGTGCAGTTGTTTACATTAAGCTGCAGCTGGCGGTTGAAGAAACCATCTGCCGGGGTCTGAAACTGGTGGCAGTGGCAAAAGGGAAGTATATACCTGTTTTGAAAACACAAAATGTATAATTAGTCTCGCCAGCCGATCTTTATTAATATTATTCATTTTATTTATTACGGCCGAGCTGAAACTATTTGCTTTCAAGGATAGTGCAATGGAGTATGTTCGGCTCTAAAATCAATGCGAAAAATAATGAAATAAATCAAGGTTAGTACACAATAAGAAACGACTTTTTGTCTACATGCGTGTGGAATGTGGACCTGCATGCCCATGTGCCCGCTACAAGGACGATCCCACAAACGTTTTCAAAGCTTTTCATTCATTCATTTATTCATGCATCCATTCATTAATTCTTCATTCCGGTATAAAAGCGTCTAAAGAGTTACTTACATTATATTTGCAATTTCCATTGTGTCTCTGCGTAATGCAGTCCGTAAATCCCACTGTGCTCTTGACAACGATTTTTCGTATACTGAACTAACCTGAAACTCGGTCTAGTTTAAGAATTTTCTGCCTTATCGTCTCTTACGTTATTGCACCCCCCAGCCCCCCTTCAAATGAAGTTCTTTCTGCATGGTCCCTGTCCCTCAAGGTCAAAAAACAATAGAACCTTATACTGCCAGTGCGAGTTGTGGGCCTCTTCAGGGCGTGAGCTGAAAATCAAAGCCGCTGACCTTCACTAGAAATGAGCATACATTCTTTCTCTGCAACATCCTGTAGTAAAGCCATCTGTGAGAACTTGAAGTTTCGAATCCATCTATGTAGTGCGCCTCAATGTGCAAATGCGAACTGGCTTCTCTCACATCTGCAACGGCTCGCTTGGCGCGTTCTAAGGCCCCCAATTTTGTCCTTGTTGTCTGCGAGCTTTGATGCCCCAAAGAACCATAACTATTGAGACTTTTAATTTTTTGGGGAAGGTCAGGGAAAGTATAAAGTACCCGAGGAGTTGAGTTGAAAGTGAGATTTATTGTTTATTTGTTTTATTATTTGCAATACGCAAGCCTCCCCTCGGTTAACAGTGCCCAGCATTTAGAAGAGATTGCAAAAATTAGTTACATCAACAAAAATATATACATACACATATAGACAAGGTCAGCAATATGAGGTGAATAGAGAGAGAATTCAAAGATGACACCCAGGTTGTTCGGCACCCAGGATGGTGAAGGTAGGGGTTAGGGTTAGCGTACTTTGTATGCACACTGTACAATAACATTTATTTACAAAAAGACAATCGTATTACAATTATTTAAACCGGGATTTGTACTTCACAACCAGCTCTCCTTTGGGTGGACATGGCACAGTGGCAATGTTGGGCGGCAATGGATCAGTGCTCTGCACAGAAACGTTCGAAATTCCATATCTGTGCTTCTCTAATACAGCAACAATAAGGCTTTTGACAAAGTCGAACTCCATTTCCTCATAGACTGGTTTTATCACCCATTGCTTACTTCTTTTTGAAAAGGCCTTAGTGTAGCGAGGCATCCTTACATTACCCGTAGTCCTAGATTGTTCACGGCCGAGATTCTCGTTATGGGCCAAGACGGCAAGTAGAGTCCTATGTCTCATGCCCTGTATGCTGAAATGCAAGCGCTTTGGCCTGTACTTTAGGCACATATTGTGGAACACCTCCAAACCTCCTGTGTGACAGAATTCTGTCAGTCCCCTCAAATCTCTTGATAGAGTTTTATCGAAAACAATCTTCTCAATGGCTTTGTGTGTCAGTGAAGATGGATTCAACCACTTCTTCTTCCGTGCCTCCACTGGGGACAAAGGGCCATGTTCACATTGGTGGAAATGTAGGTTTTCTGACCAGCGGTGCACGTTGGTACAGTGGTGCATCAGTGACTGCCATTTTTCAAGTAGTATTTCCACTGACCCTTCACAAGTTTTGGAGCTCCACCAAAGATGGTTGCTGATAGACTGGGACCACTCTGAAATACTTTCCAAACCTTTTTTTCCCTGCAGCCGAGATTTTCTTAGTGATTGATTTAGCAAGATGCCATACGTCAAATTGATGTTTAATATGTGGGAACTGCTCTCTTATTGTCTTGGCAATTGAAACGTGTATGTCCGTGGCTATGAGGTCGATGTGTATTCTCCTCGATTGCAGATATTCCATTGATTTTATAAATCCTAGTTTCTTCATGGCCACTGACGATGTATATTGTGTTATCTGCACGACCACCAAACTCATAATATTCTTACTATCCATGTCCTGAAAGTGGTAGGTGCAGTACTTGGCAGAAAATCCAGGGCTGTCGCACTGTCCATCGCCGGCTAGCCTGAATCGTTTGCCTTCGAATGTACTTGCTAGAGACAATTGTTCAATTTTCCAAGCATCACTAATGGCCGGAAACAGATAATCATGTTGGTATTTGTAGTACTGCATGTTTGAAATGAAATGGAGTCCCACAAACTGAAAGAAAGACTTTAACTTTCTAAAACTGGAGCCACTAAAAAGTGATGCAGCTGCACACAGTAGATTGCCTGCTGCCAGTTTCCCCAGCATCGGCTGTGCAGACCATGAGAACGTATGATGTAATCTACAGGCGGCATGTATTGGGACGTTATTGCCTTGTTTTTGACGAGTTACATGAATCAATGTCTTCCCACATACTTTCCCTCTGACGGAATGCCCACATTTCAGCATACTTATAATATCATTCAAACAACTGTCGAATACTATGTATTTGCCCTCTTTCATTAGACTGTCATCCTGCGTCAAAGTTGTTTCGGCCTGTGACGTTGAGGACATTTCACCACATTTGAAAGAAATATCGCTGCTATCAAGTTCTGATGCGTCGGTGAATGCTGCTGCTGGTTCATTCTCTGTCATTTCAACATCTGCTACTTCAACATTGATGGGAGAACACAACAATGTCGACAGCTTTTTTGGTGGCAATTTTTGGGCGGGTGTAGATTGTGTAAATTGATCTGCGACTACTTCAGAGCTATCTTCAATACATCCAGTATCATGTTGTTGCAGTGGTGCGGTCGTACTGTAGCAATGGTCCTTTACGACTTTACTGGATTCTCCGGACACATTCATTTAATGTTCTGGCCATTGGAAATGAGCATCTCTAGTCTCAACACGCGGCGTCTGAATTAATAGTTCCTCCGTAGTGTAAATGGTCTGGCAAGCAACATCTCTCATTCGCTTCACTGTCTGTGTATGTATAGTTTGGATACCCACAGGTAACTAGAGGATAGATTGGAAAACCGATGTTCAGTTTAAACACAAGATAAAGTATAGTACAATTGACTTGAAAAAAACATAAAATAGTCCCCAGCACAAAAAAAATTCTAAAGTTATGAACTATTTGTAACTAACCTTATTTTTGTTTCTTTTCTTTGCAACTTTTTTGACTCGACCTTCAACATCTGCACGCTGTTGCTCCGATACGTATCCGTATGTCTACCCTTCCTCTTGCGCTGCAACGACTATATTTTCTGTATCCGCATAGACAGCACGGAATGAGGCTCCATTGACTCCCTGAAACATAGTATTTTCATCACTGTGTATCAAAATATTGTTAGCATAAAACACACGTGAGGACGAACACACATGTACATCTCAATAGCCAAACACGATTTAAACATTGTGTGGAACAATCAAACGACAAGTATTCGAGCTCTGATGACCTAGTTCGATGGAGCTGTCAGTATCCATACCTCTGGCTCTGCATGGACTCCCACGAATTATTGTATTGAAGAGGAGGCATCAGCAACTCCCTGAAACATAGTACTTGCGTTAGTATGGTTTCAATATTGTAAACATAACACACACTTGGGGTCGACGGCACAGGTACATCTAAAGAGATAACCACAAATGTTGCATTGTCTAAAAGAATCAAGGAATATTTAAATATGATCAGATTTAATCGACTTATTTCTCTGATTTCTTTAAATCTGCATCATCTAAATGGGATCTTGTGATTGTAGTGGAAGCTCCATCGTCTCCCTGAAACACAGTACTTGCGTTAATAAGGAAGAAAGTATAGCAAATGGAATCACGTTATATGATCACGCTCGATGGAGCTGTCAGTATCCATACCTCGTGCTGCTGAAGAATATCTAGGGCTGTTGTCAATGTGGTGCGCACTTCCGAAAGCTGTTGCGCCGATTCGTATCCGCATGGTCCCGCTTCCACCGGAATTACTTGAATGTCAGGCTCCGCATCAACTGCGTGGGTTGACGATTCAACAACTGCCTGAAACATAGTATTTGCATTAGTAAGGATTACAATATTGAAAACACAACACACGCTTGGCGTCGACCGCACAGGTACATATCAACGGCTAACCACGAATGAAACATGGTGTAGAACAATCAAACGGCAAGTGTTCCAGTCCTGACGATCACGGTCAATGGAGCTGTCAGTATCCATACCTCGTGCTGTTGAAGAACATCTAGGGCTGTTGTCAATGTGGTGGACGCTTCAGCATCTCCCTGAAAGACAGTACTTGCATTAGTATGGATAAAACTAATTATAACTGAAAACAAACACCAGGGGACGACAACTAAGGTGTATATCAATTGGAAAGCACTAACCAAACAATTGGTAAAATAATCACACGATACATAAAAACTGTTACTTGACATGCATAAAACAAGTCTGTAGCGGAATAGCCAAGTATGATTACCTGATAGGTGCTAGAAGTGGTTGATAACTGCGAGCACGTGACGGAAGTAGAATGTTCTTGCTTCAGATTCAAGGGATAGTCAAGAAGTTGTAAAGGTAAATTATTGTTTGATAATGAAATGCCAATATTTAAAATTGCCATGTAAGGAGACAGAATACTTGAGTAATGCGCAATATAGCACAGTTGCCTGTGCCCATATATAGATTTCGTTTGTGCGTTATGAAATCTAAAAATAATATATTGATAAATGTAATTATTCAAAAAGCTATACACTCATATCAATGTAAAAAGTATTACAAATTGGAAACAACACCTAAAATATCAATGAATCCATTTGGTTACCTACACACTACCGCAAGGCCTAAAGCTAAAAACGGACACTTGACTCACCAGTGGCGGATTGTGGACGAATAGAGTGGGAATAGCGTTTGCGAGCAATTTTCGTGTCGATCGCCATTTATTCTTCTTTGTTACCCAAGATGTGGTGTACATGCTCATCCAGTGGATATCTGCAATGTCTGACCCATTCTCTTATTCGATCAACAGTTTTCGGGAAAACATGCATTGTAGTGCCTTCAGATTTAGCATGGGTCTTCGAAGGGCAACCGCTAATCGAACAGGCAGGCATTGTTGAAAATTCTGAAAATTAAATATCAAGATTATTATAAAACCTTGATGAATAAAAATGTCATAAAAAAGTAAATGAACCATACCATGCTCAATGCAAGGTTTGTTTTGGTCGCCGGAACCATACCAGTTCATCATGTGCGGCTTAGTATTTGCATAAGTTACAGACATTTTTTAAATTATGTGACTAAACTCTGAATATGTGACTCGTCCCTTGGATGTTCTGTCTTGCACGAAAAGGAAACATGCTTACATTATAGACTGGACCCCCGAAGGATGCCATTCGATGACAATTGACAAAGATGAAAATAAATAGATCTATTGATAGCATAACAATTGAAACTCAAGGCAATAGCAATGAGACCAATGACCACAGCTCTATTGAGTACTGTAATAGCAAATAGATTGAAATGTAAAAATGACCGAAATATGACTAGGATACATGGCCTTACCTTGACCAACAAACAGTTGGATTCAGCAGGCCGAGCAGTATGTTGCAGGAGAGCAGGTAGATGGCCACAGGTAGCACACTGACGAGTTTGCTTGAAGCGGTCACAGATAGCACGGCGACGAGCAGATTAGCATAGATCTCAGTGCTTCTCAGGTAGAAGGTTCAGGAGTTGACTTGCAAAGCACACAGATGTTCTCATGAGACATATCAAGTGGTTTATAAAGTATTAGAAACAGGGGTGTGTTTGTGAATGAATGACGTGTGTATGTCGTGGTATTATGTTTATTGCAGGGGGGCGGCCTGCCTCGGGGGAGGCCTGCCTGGAGACACGGGGTCTGAGGAGGCCATGTGAGCGATGGCCCCTGGGCGTGGGATACCTTTTGAAGTGTACATGCTGTTTGGCACCTTGGCCGTTTGCGCCCGTGACAGCCCCCCATGCCAGCGCTCATCCCCGGGTGCAAAACGCCTTTTGGCGTGCAGGCAAGTGTGTGGGAGCGAGGGGCCATCAGGCCCCTCTCATCCTTTACTTCTCAGTAGAAACTCATACCAAGTGCCTCCAGTAGTGGGTTCGCCCCTTGCCCTTATGTGATGTTAACTTTGGATGACATTCGCGTAGATGGGAACACTGAGCAGGACAAGGGGCATCCATTTTTGTACCCCCTTTCCACTCCATCTTGGTGACCAGGCCTCACTACGATAGTACAGCACGCAGAGCACATGGCCCACACCCTCGTTCCCAAAAACTCCAGAGGTATTTGCAACAACTAATAAATGTAACACATCACTCTCTGAGATCACGGTCCTGCATGTGAACCGGCATTAACCAAGCACATGGCTCGTTCATCTCCACAAACGTGTCCTTGCCCACGCACCCTCACCATTGCAAACTTACTGCCATTCTGACCCTGCCACACCACTGACCACGCCATGATGCCCACCTAGTAGATCCCCAACTAACATTAAACCCCTACTGCAGTATATCATTGCTATCAATAACAAATGCCACATACCGGAGATTCTTGTGAGCACAGACCCACACTTCAAACAGTGTATTATAGTGGTCAAGAGCCTTGACCTGAGGCCTGTATAATCCAATGTTAATTGATAGTATAGATATATGTGTGACTTTTATAGAGACATAACCGACTGAAAGATTTTGAACAGGTGTTATTTAGTGCATGCATTATTGATAATATATTATGTTAGCTTAGATAGTGACCACCCCGCTTCACAGCGACCTGAACTTCACCCATTCCGAGCACAGATGTCTGACGTCCATCCTTGAATGGAGACACACTTGATTGATTTATAAAATCGAAACAACCGTTGTTAAAATATATGTGGGCCCTCATTACGACCCTGGCGGAGATCCATGGTGCAATTTGCACCATGGTCCATGGCGCTAAGCTGCCAACTCCGCCATGGGGGTTGGCGGACTTACCGCCCCATTCCGAGGTTGGCGGGGCGGTAAGTCCCCAATCCCCATTTACCCTTCCCCATTTTTGCCCCATAGGGTATAATGGGAGTGGGGAAGGCGTTAATTACGCCACCGTAAATTACGGTGGTGTAATTAACAACAAGTCCCGTAGCGCCATGGATTTTTCCGCCTGCAAAAAGCAGGCGTAAAAATCACCATGGCGCTGCGGGAACTCGTAGTCAGGCGGAAAGGTACGCCATGCTTTACGCCGGCGTAAACCCCTTTCCGCCAGGGTCGTAATGAGGGCCGTGGTGTTTTATTTTGTATCTTATTTTGATGACACAAAAATACAAAACTTTACACATTGTACAGTTCAGGTTGCAGCACAGCGAGAGAAAATCCCCTGTACTGACCGCTGTCACTCGGGAACGTTTCTCTTATGGCACGAACGGCACAGGCGGGTATCACTCTTCGAACGCGGTGTCCAAGCCTCCCGTGAAGCCACCATGTAAAGGAACGATAGGCCACCAGCCTGTACCACCTGTGAAAAGGAATGACACAAACTGTTTTTAAATGACCAAGATAAGTTTAATAAACGTTTGTTGTCAATGACAATTCTTGTAACTAATGGCATTCTGCTCGGACAAATGCTATCTAGACACTCCACACTATTGAAAGACTTTCGTGCGTTACAATGATATGTATATGTAATTTTGGATATAGTAGAAGACCATGAAATAGGAGTCGTTAACAGAAGGGATAGCCCTAGTTTTGTGGAAGGAAATAGAGCTAAAGTAACATAGAAAACAAAATGGGGGGCTCCAACCACATGCCAAATATTGTATGCTCCCTTCCTAATTGGAGTCATTACTGCACTGTATCAGTAATCATTTAAGAGTTGTAGTGCTTCACGAGTAAGCTAAGTATCCAATACTAGCGTTAATTTACTCTGGAATTAAATTCCATAAACACATCTTGAAACACCACTTATTTGTGCTCAGAAGAAACTGCTTTTATTTAGCAGGTCCAGTCGTCTGGCTGGATTTACACCAGTTGTATTCATGTTTCAACAGATGAACACAATATCAATATGTCCTGGCACAATACTAATCCACATCACAGCATATAAATCAAAAGGTATGTTAGTACTGTTTGTGAAATATTACATCATATTCACAGTTATATGAAAACACAAAAACAAAAACAAAAAACCCTTTAAGACATAACAGCAGTGTTCACACATTTCAGTGTAGTAACCTACATAGTTTCCACAGTAATCATACTGAAGCCAAAAAAAGAAGCCGAACAAGAAATGTAATGGTTTGGTACTCTGTGGGAACTTTTTAACCCACCCAAAAGCTGGTTACTTGAATTACCCCCAGCTTTATAATTAACCTAGACTTTTCAAACTAGCCTGCATTTCTTGCTTGGCTTCTTTTCTTCCCTGAAGACAAGGTTGACAATTAGATTCCAACTTTGATCAAAATACGGTTACTTGCATGTATGATTACTGTAATATGGCACTGAGTACACTGAAAGAACTGCATGGAGGTCTAGCCATGTTATTCCCACCTTTGTAGTCTTTTACAACCCAAGACAGACAGTTCTCAAGGCTGCCGACAACTACAGGCTGGTAGTTATAACACAATCAACACATAAAGATTAACATTAACTAAAAATTCTTAGGAGCAAAATTAAGAAAAGGGAACAAAAAACATATTGAAAACATTTTATGGAAAGTAAATAAAAGTCAATACACTCACACATAGGGCCGGATTCATGGAAAAGTGTGCATTTCTCCCGCATTTGCCATGTGTCAGAGAACGACACTGTGGGAGTCTGTGCGCAGAGTAAAAAATACGTGCCCCGCATATTCATGGAATCTATAGCACAAAGTAACCGTATTCGCAAGTCGTGGCCGGATCGCCCCCGACACGCCCCCAAGCAAAGCCAAAACAGCCACATTCATCTACACTTGCGGGCTCTCAGGGTGCGAACACACGCATCCCATGAACAGTGCGTGGCGTCCCCCCAACCAAGCCTGCACCTCGACACCACTGTGTGGTGTCTCCCGTAACTCTAACCGGCACCCCGAGTACATGCGTACAGTTTCCCAGAAAACATTATTTTCCTGGTCGAACTCTGTTCGAACACCCGTAAACCATCCCTGAACACTGCTACGCTGTGTAACGCACCCATAAGTAGGATCGGAACCCTGTCTGCATGCACACACCGCTAAATCCAACATGCAAACCTACCTGGATGGATCCAGAGTTGCGATCCATCCGCTCAAGTCTGTACACCTGCTTTCTGGGACAGTAGATAATGAGGGCTTTGCGTGGGCATTTCACAGGCAAGAGGTTGTGCGGTCATATCCATGAATACGCTTTGTCGTGCGTGTTTGTGGGTGTGCTGTGGACTGCCTGCGGTCCGCCCTTCATAATGCCCACTTTCTGGCCTGTTCTTCCTCATTTTGCGTGTTCCGCCCCCTATTCTGGCCCCTATGCAGGCCACGCCCACCCCCGCCATGGAGTCATGTACAAGCCACTCGGCCGCACGCAGAGCCGTGCTGATCCTGCACAAATTCCACCCAAATCCTGGCAAAGTCCTGCGCAGTCGATTCCATGAATCAACGTACAGGATAAGGCACGCAAGTTCCCTATTTTTTGTGCAAATAATTCCATGAATCGGGCCCATAATCTATTTAATTTAGAAAAGAAATCCTAGGCTAGAACTCTTTCTCTCAAAACAGTCAAAAACTAAAACATATAAATGCATCACAAACAGTATCACTTCAAAATGACAAAAAAAACTCCTCAGACCACCAGACTCATCACATCGACTAGAGTTACTGGGAAGACGTCAGCCAGAAGTAGACAGACTGGTAACAAAATGTACCTATGGGCTTTCATTTAGTTCCCTGGGTCTTTATGTCTGTGAAGGTTATATACATCGCAATGTTTGCGTCTCAGCAGAACATTCAGTGCTCTTGTGAGAGCAGCATTGGCAAAAATGAGACATTCTGTGTGTCAGGGGGAAATGGTGAAAACGGGTGGAATTTCAAATACTTCATGGTTTTGGCACCCTTCTAATTCAAGGGAATAATGTGGTGACCTCATGCAGTACTACGTGGATTAGGTAGTAATGCATGATTATGAAGTTAAATTTGGCTTTAAATATTGCACATGTTTACCTCTACGGAAACGCTGGCGTAACGCTGGGGAGAAATGTGCCCGTCCCTCGTATGTTTGCTTTTTTAAGTGATGGTATGGGCTAGCATGTCCCATCCATTTAAGGGGAAAAATATTCTCGGAGACCCACAAAGGGGTGGCAAATGTGAGCCTTTCAGATGCTCACCTTCCCACCACCATTGCTATATAATGCACAGAAGGGTCATTAATGAACCTTGTGTTCATTATTTCATATGGTTCTACTGCCCTAAATACACTTCAATCACTCAAAATGATATAAAAGGGATGTTAGAGGGAGTAAATTGATGGCATGCAGATTTTCAGGAATGCTGGACGTGGTATTACCAAAGTTCTGCAGGTTTTATCGGTGGTAGGGCGGTAAAGGACTAATTCTGAAGAGACGTTCAGATAGCCACATGCGGTAATGTTCAGTACTGTTTGTGGAGATCAGAGGACAAAGCCCACAGGACTCACAATGCTCGTCTATGAATGAGGCAAGGCCATGACAAATGTTGTTTCTAAATTTTATGTGACTGACTTTTTTTTTCTTGTAAATGATGAGCAAATGTAATTTCAGGTTCAAAGATGATAAAGAACAAATATTCAGCTCTTAAATACATCCTTACTTTTCTCTTTAGATAATGCTTGAACGTCCGCCCCGTCTTCCCCCCCAGACACCGCTTTGCATACCTGCAGCGAGTGAATACCAATGAAAGAAAATGTCATGCAGCCAGTGGACTCCACAAAGGATGCAGCTCAGGCATTCTGGGCCTCATTACGAGTTTGGGGGTAGCCACGGGTCTGTGTCCGGGTTCCCTGAATGGGTAAATACCGGGCATTTCTGACCTTGGAGGGCCCGGTATTTCCCCATTCAGGTAACCCAGATCCGGTCCACCCCCATTCCCATTTGAGCCCCATAGAGCTCTATGGGAATGGGGAGCATGCTAACAACGGGCCCGTTAATGACGGGCCCCTTGTTAGCATTTTGGGCCGCTCGTGGGATCCACTAAGAATGTCTGGTAAAACCAGGCGTCCTGAGCGGGTCCCACGAGCGGACCTCGTAATGGGGCGGTAAGGGGTTAACAGCTCCGGCACCTTTACCAGCGCTGTTAATCCCTACCGCCCTCCTCGTAATGAGGCCCTATGTATAATGGCTTGCAAATTAAAAAGAGTTTAGAGTGTCAAAAACTCTTTTTAGTTCAAAATGGTTCTCCAATGTCTCTCCAGGTCGCTTCCCCGGTGTTACTCACAGTCTCATTTACAGAGTTGCTCTGTTGACTGATGTCTTGTTGGGTGAGTGGCCTTCCCCGGTTGGCCATTGGGTGGATAGCATCATCAGGATGCCTCAGGTACTCTTTTATTTGATTATATTTTTATTTTTATTTATATAGCGCTATACACCAAAGCATTGTACAAATGTAAGAAAGGTACAAATCATGTAAGACAAAATTGAAAGGAATAGGTTAACCAGTGAACAGACGAGTCTTAAGATGAGAGTGGAAAGCAGGAAAAGAAGACCAAGATCAGAGAGAAAAGTGAAGCTCGTTCTAGTGCTTCGGGGCCAAGAGGGAAAAGGAGCAGAAACGGAAATTATCCCAAGGAGGTCGAGGAACAATAAGAAGAAAACGGGACTGAGAGCGAAGAGGATGTGATGGGACATAAAAAGAAATAAGGGTGGAGAGATAGGGAGGGGCAAGAACGTGAAGGCATTTAAAAACTAGACAGAGACCATTAAACTACAGCCATGACTCAAAGGAGATCCATTGGAGATAGGAAAAAGCCGGGACAATAAAATCATGGGAGGATAAGGAGAAAAGAAGGGGAACAGCAGAGCTATAGATAGAGCGGAGAGGAGAGAGATGAACCGCAGGAAGACCAAGTAAAAAAGAACAATAGAACAGTCAGGGAAAGACTAAAGAAGAAACAAGAATTTCTGTAGCAGAAAAAGAAAGCAATGGTCCAACCTTACGTATATTGAAAAGCTGGAACTGAAAGGAGCGGAAGAGAGCAATATTTTGAGGTGAAAAAGAAAGAGATAAATCAAGAATGACTCCAAGATTCCGACCAGAAAGAGAGATGGGGAGAGAAGGAGGAAGGAAATACAGAGGTGACGCAAAGGAGGAGGGAAAGTCGTGGCAGGAAAGAAAAGAACTTCAATCTTGGGGGTATTTAGATGAAGAAAGTTGAGCCCACATCCATGCTTTAAAAGTGTGGACATTAGGATTATGGGGAGGTCACACAGTCCTTAACTCCGCCTGATGCCAGATTTCACCCTGATGAAGGACACAAGTCCGAAATTCATTGCACGGCTACTGTTTCTGACATTCAAGCATTGTTTGATGAAAGAGCATATTCAATAAAGGATTGTCTAAACAGCTGAAAGACATGTTATAATTATTATTACATTTGAGTTGATAGATCTTAATCATGTGTAGTGTTTACTACCTGGGTGGAAGCAATATAGGTGGAGTTTTCCCCAATTTTTGCACATGCTTCTTCTAAGTCCCTCACTGCTGCACAATGGCTCAATGGCATTCCACGTTACTTCACGTGCACAAGCTTGCCTGGGTTAGTAGTATCTCTGATTCCGGGTGGAGCCTCTCCACTAGAGTACACGGTCAGTGACTTTGTCACCACTGCTTATTTCTATACCAAGTCCACCGGCCGATCCACTCCCTTGTGGTGTATTCTTGGAAATGAAGTCCCTGGATATGAGACTGCATGGCCTTCTTCTTGAAACCCAGCTACCATGTCTCTTTGTGACTCTTAGTGGGGTTACGCGATCCTTGACCCTACTACAAGCTCGGCACGCATCCTCTCCCCCCCCCCCGACAGGGGGACTACTGGGCAATGCAGCTCATTTGAGTGGTGGCTGCCAATCTAGCAACATGGACTATGGAACAATACTGAGCACCCTTTGGACAAGGCTCCACTGAGACTCTCTCGAATTAACCGCTGGCGCCACCTCATCCCTGCCCACTCACTACCCACACATGTGAAGATGGGGAGTTCGGGGAAGTCACCACCCCCCTGTTTTTAATCAGTATAACCAGAGACCCCGTAGAACACACACACCACCCTGCAGTGAATCTTGAGACCTCAATAGCACACACGGCTCTTTAGTGAAGGAACCAGGAGAACCCCACCACAGAGAGCAGCCTTACAGTCATATTGGGTTGAAAACTCAAGCTCCTGTTGTTGTTAGCTAGCCAGTGTTAGGGAATAAGACAGACATAAAGCTGCCAATACAGAAACGTGTGCCTTAAACAGTCCCTAGACATTAGGAAGTCATTACAAACACCAAACGTATAAAAGACCATGTTAAAGAAGCAACGAGCATTGAAAGCAAAGTCAAATTCACAAGCAGAAACACAATGTAGCAACGCTATGTGATTAGAAGTTGTATGTTTCATTTCCCAACCCTATGCTGGATACAACGTTGCTGGTCAGAGTTCCCCTGGTAGATTGTTTACTCGCGTGAGAGGTACGCCGTTTCGGCCGGTACGCCGTTTCGGCGTTGTGCCCATTCAGGCAGTCCATGTTGGCCACATCCAATTGTAGTGTAATCTGTGCTGGAATTGCACTACAAACAGTAATATCCCAGCCCAGAGACCTATCCGCTCCGGGATGTTACGGTTTTCTTAAATATATTGTAATTCTAAACACTAATAAATGCAGTGCTTTAGATAAGATTATATTTAAGGCAAACACCACACGCTCCGTGCATGGAACCGTACATCTCCATGCACTGAGCGTGTGTTGTTTGCCTTTATATATACTGTTGTCCAAAGCACTACATTTATTAGTGTTTAGGATGACAATATATTTAAGCAGTCACATCCTGGCATGGAAAGGTCTCACTGGTCGGTATCAAATCAGCCTTTTCGGAATTTGTAGCTTCGCGCGTGAAACCCTAATGTTACAAATCATATTCTAGAAACCGAAAATGTGCTCTCCAATGACACAATGGGTCTCATCACATCCATGGCGATAACCGGGCAGTAATTAGTAATTGCGACGGGATACTGCCAACACAAATAGCTAGACCCCAGTTTCAATTCCTGGCAAGGCAGATTCAGGCTTTCCTCTCTCTCTGAGGTTGACAAACTTGAATATATTAATTTCGGTGATAGTAACATCTACTATGCTACAAAATAATGTACCTGCACCAGATGGCACTAGTTATAAAAACAAACTTTGCATCAGTATGGTGCAGCTCTAGAGCTCAAAACCACCCAACAAGTGGTGTAAAAATTGGGCAGCCCCCGTCAATGAAGAGAATAATGCCTTAGTCTGGAGAGATAATTAAGTAACAAAATGCAAGATAACAGAACCAAATTATCGAGGATCCTATCCCCCCATTTACAAGGATGATACTAAGATCCTGGACATATCATCTTATCTCATGAGGTAGTGCTATGCTTTCCTCTCTCTCTGAGGTTGACAAACTTGAATATATTAATTTCGGTGATAGTAACATCTACTATGCCACAAAATAATGTACCTGCACCAGATGGCACTAGTTATAAAAACAAACTTAGCATCAGTATGGTGCAGCTCTAGAGCTCAAAACCACCCAACAAGTGGTGTAAAAATTGGGCAGCCCCCATCAATGAAGAGAATAATGCATTAGTCTGGAGAGATAATTAAGTAACAAAATGCAAGATAACAGAACCAAATTATCGAGGATCCTATCCCCCCATTTACAAGGATGATACTAAGATCCTGGACATATCATCTTATCTCATGAGGTAGTGCTATGCTATCTTTGCTGAAAAGATTTTCCATCTCACATTCTGGTTTAGCCAGCCCATTACCTGCTGTTTCTTTTCAAAATGGCCATCGGGGTGGAAGGCGTACTAGGCTGGCAAGAGCAGCAGCCAATCCCAGCCCTTCCTCAACCAGAATACAGGTGCAAAGCATTAGAAGACGCCCAGCCCAGTGGTTGGCGGTTAAGCTGTGGAAAACCAACAACTCCAGCCTGTTGGGGCGAGCAGGGAGGTCCAAGGATAGACAGTGTAAGGTGGTTAGTGGAGAAGTCTGAAGTTTAGAGGTATATGGTGGGAAGAGAGAGGAGAGAGAGTTGAGTAGTAGAAGGAGGTGATAAGACCTGGGACTAGAGAGGGAGAGAAGACATGTGTGTAGAAAGTCCAAGGGTTTGCAGAAAAGAAGTGATCACATTGGTTTCGGCCAAAATAATGACCTAACCAACCAAAAGTCCAAAAGAAGGTACCACCAAATGTTCAACCTGCTAAAAGGTCGACTTTTGGTTGGGTAGGTCATTTGGATTCGGTTTAGGGCTGCGGGTGCTGCGGGCTGTTCTCCTAACTCGTGCTTACTATACTGTGAGCGGGGTTTACTGGGATGTCCCCTGCAGCCGTCCCGCACTCCAAACAAAAAAGGCTGCAGGGGTGTCCCCCACAATACACCGCTCACTATAGTGAGCGGGGGTTGCGGGGAACACCCCCGTAGCTGACCCGACAATAAATAAATACATTTTTTAAAACCTATGGGGGCTGCAGGGGTGTTCCCCTCAACACCCGGCTCACATTACTATGTAGTATAGTGAGCGGGAGTTGCGTGGGACAACCCCGCAGCTGACCCGACAAACAAAAAAGGTTCTTTACGGCGCCAGACAAACAAAAAAAGTTCTTTGCGGCGCCATTTCCCGATCACGGAAGTGAAAGGGAACAGGCGTTGCAGGAATACTGAGAGACAGAATTGAATGTAAGTAAGGGGGTGGGGGTGTGTGTAGGGGTTTGGGCACGGCGCATCAGGAATGTTCAGGGGAGAAAAGACCGAAGATTATTTTGAACAAATAATCTTCGGTCGTTTCTCCTTCGAACATTTCCACCATGGGAAAAAAAACCCAGATCATAACATTGGGTGGTGGGAGTGAAAAAGAGGTGGAGGTGGGAAGTCAAGAGGAAAAGTATGAACATCAAGTGCTGAAGGTGAAAGTATAGGAAAAGTATAACCAAGACTGAAGGGTGTGTCTGGTGGTAACAGAGGTGGTACCACCAGGCAGAGAAACTGACAACAATGAGTTAGAGGTAGGAAGTTATGAGGAGAAGAAGAACCAAACCTCAGTCCCTGAAGTTGCCAACAAGGAGGACAAGACATCAATGCCCCAGGGTGGTACCAGGACAGTAGAGCACTGGGTGATTGAAGTCATAAGAGAGGCAAAGTAACAGACCTTGGGAATGCCATCATGAGTTGTGGATAGCAATGAGGTGATAACAACGGTGGAAGTGGAGATGATCAGTCATACTTTGGGATTCCAGAAGGTGGTGTCAAGAGGTGAGGGCACTGATCAGGAGCAGTAATAACAGGATGTGGAGATGGTTGTGCAGAGAAGGTGCTACCCATTGGTGGGAGAGGTGGCAAGAAGAAGAGTACCTGCCGGGGCATAGATAGATTGGAGTTGGAAACAGATAGACATTACAGGCAGGATGCATAGGACCAGACAGCCACAGGTGGTGAGAGAAGGAATGAAAGTGGGCCAGGGAGCTTATCTTTAGAACAGAGTGGTAGAGGACACCGATACTGATGGTATCAACCCCTAGTTAGATAACCAGGGATCTCTCTCTCCCTCTTCCCTAATGTCTCCCCCAGAAGTCTGACCACAATCCCTCGCCTACTCGAAAGTCTCATCAACAGGGTTAGTTGTTAGGGTTCTAGAACTCAGAAAGTCTGAAATTAGTATCAGCCAAGGATGATTTTGTTTTCCTGAACCCTGCAATCCCTGAGCACCCGAGAGGTCTGTAAATAACCCAGCAATGCTGGAAGGATCTTTAGCAACCAAAGGCCACGGAGATCCCACCAAGACTGAAACCTTGCACTGTCATATGCTGCCTTGTTTAAAACTGAATGTGTGTTTAAATTCGAGGAGAGGTTAGTCCATCCTGATGTTTTATGGTTGTTTAAAATGGCAAGTTCGTTAAGGGCTAAGATACTATTTCACTTATATAAATTAAGTTGAACCCTACATCTGTCTTGGAGTTCTTCTTGGTCCTAGTCATAGTATGTGACAGATACACTGTGCCTGACTACATGGGCATAAGTATATGCATGAGAAATGATATATTCTGATGAGTAATAAGGGGAAATATCAGTCGACCGTTGTAAAACGTGTGTGCAGGGTTGTATGACTTCAACGGGTATGGGGCTCATTGCGATTTGGAAAGTAACTGGAAAAAGGAATTATTTGCCAAATGCTGCCTGTTTTACCTTCCTTCCGATTACAAATATGGAGGTATATACCTACAACAATTTTCCAGAGGACTACAGCTGGCATAAAAATCACCCTATCCCAATATGGATTTTCGCCATAAAAAAAAAAGGAATCAAAAGAGCTTTCTCCTAAAATGAGGGAAACCCCGTTGTCATGGATGGAAACATCGTATGTGGGTGAGAGAATGGGCCTCGTAAATGGCCACCCTCTCACTCACAGTATCTTGGGTTTCTCTACAGGTTCTATTTAAGTTCTTCCTTCTCTTCTTTTGAAAGTGAGAATGCTTGAAAAAGAAGAACAGCCGATACCCACACTATATCAATGGAGCAGCTGTACCCCCAGTGATGAGGTCCTTCAACCACAATTGGTTTCATAAACACATCCTGAAATGTATGGTATCTAGCAGGTCCTCCAGTCATAGAAGTCTTTTGTTGACTGGTTCAAGTCCCAGTCAGACCAATCCAACCTCCACTCTTCCAAGGAGTTCGTTTATAGTCGTTTTGATCAGATCTGGTTTCAGACCGAAGTAAAATGCAGAAAAAGGGTGTGCATTGACTCTTTTGACATGAAATAATATGTGCAGCATTGGTGCAAACCTCTTCTGAAGGCTATACATTTCCACTATCAACATGAGTGCGGACATTTACTTTAAAAAGAGTTTACAAATACAGCATGTGATATTGCTGTCATGCCATTGCCAGTGTTCTAGCAATACCACTGCTGTTACCATTAGTTTCATGGGGAACTCATAACTGGGTAGGATTTCAGGAATGCCACAGGGAAAATGGTAATGGACTCGATCAGTGTACCACAGGATACCACTAGATACTACAGGGGAAAATGGTAATTAACGACATCAGTATTGCTGCAAAACAATCTGCCTAACTCATAAAGATGCCCAAGTCAGAGAATTACAAGATTACTGTGCATGCCCCTTGTTGCTGGTAGGATGGCTCAGCAGGCTAAGCACTCGTTCCTGTGATTTGTGTTTTGATCAGATGCCCAGCAAGGATTGTCTAAAAAGTGGGGCCTGAAGCTAATGTAGTTGGGCCCACTGCAGTGGCATTAACATCTGTAAAAGCCGCTGTTGAGTGGGCATTAACAGATTTCTGGCTGGGCCTTGCCCGTTCAGGCCCTACCCTTTCTACGCCTCTGTGTTTCATCTGCAGGTTGCAATTTCAAATCCCGGCAAGGTCGACTCAGCCTCTCATCCTTCCAAGGTCAATAAGGTGAGCACCAATTTCGATTGGGTAATAATAACGTATGTAAATATGTGCTATGTAAATCTTTTTCTGCATAATACACCAAACATCATTTCATATCTATATTTGCCAAGCTTCAATCTCGTCTTATTCATTAATACCTATGTCCCTGTCTACAGCTCTAATAGCTCAAAAATTGCAAATTCGCGCCTATGGCTATCCTCCCTTACTGTCAATTTAAATAGTGCATCCGTTTTCAAAAAAATCCATATTAGCATTTAAGGGAAGCATTTTGTGCTATTGTGCATTAATGGTCTTTAAACTTCACACGTATATGTATCATCTTCAATATTAAGAAAATCAATGAGTAACTTTCTGCATTTTAAATCCGTAAGTATATTGTAGACAATACATTGAGGGCCTAATTCATGGAACGTTTAGCACGGTGCAAAGTGACTTGGCACCCTCGAAAAACATGTTGAACCTGGCCTAATTCACAGACTGGTGCAAAGTGCATTTTTGCAACGTCACTTTTCATTGAAAAAGTACTCTTTGCCCCGCGCTCAATGGGCCTAATTCACAAAAAAGCACTAAACATCTACGTATTGCTTTTTGAGAGAATTAGGCCCATTTTGCGTGTGGTGCAAAGAGTTCTTTTGCAGTGCAAAGTGACTGTTCTCCGCAAAAATACACTTTGCACCACTCTGTGAATTAGGCCCGGTTCAACGTGTTTTTGGCAGTGCAGTCACTTTTGCACCGCACTAAACGTTCCATGAATGAGACCCTCAGACTCTTAGGCTGTGGTCTGAGGTTTCCCAAACATGTCATGCTAGGAGGAACATACATTGCGTCACATATCCTGTCAGGTCTGGTGGTCTTAAAGAATTCCGGCACACACATCCTCCCACGTCTTGCATGTGCTGAAGCTGCTCTGGGCGCACCCCTCTTCGCTTATATACAAGTCATCCTTTTTTTTTTTTTTTTTTGACCACAAAAGGGCTCAGTGTCTGAAAGCCAAGCTGTTGTTGAGCCTAAAATGCCTGCAATTTTTCGGACAAGCAAAAAAATGTGCAACATTTTTGGTGCTGGAAAACATCTTTTTGTTCCAAGTCGTGGTTAAAGAAAATCATCCTTCAATTAACTGCACGTGTAATTGAATCTAATGTCTCCCTCTTCCGCACATATCCTTCACTGACGATTCAGTAATGACAATACCAGTGTACAGTTCTTAGGGCACCCTCCAAGGGGGGAGGCAAGATTAGGCAAACACAGGAGATAACCAGATTGCCCAGACATGGAGAAGACATTGGGGGAGTGAACACAATAGAACCAACATCATGCACCAGCCTCGCACCTGTTGCTTTGATGGCAGATGTTACTTTGACAGACTATGGGTCTGATTCATGGAAGTGTTTTATAATGGTGCAATCCCATAGGAAAACATTCTATGAATCATGCGTGCGGTATCCTCTCCTAAATAGCTTGTAAAATGGTAGGAACAAAGAGAACATGTGTCTTGCAAGAAAGTGTGGTTTACCAAACAAGCCCACCCTTTCACTTAAGCTCTGAACTTAAAAGTGGTGCCAGTGGTTGCACCAGGGCTGCCTTCTAGCCAATGGGATAAGTAAATACATCACTGACAACCCTACGGTGCATAAATGTGAACTTATACTGAGCACAGTCCAAAGACACTCCAACAGCTCTGTGGGGAAATGGCAGCCTTCAGAAAGTCACCTGAAATGTACTCAAGCTTTGTAGCAGCTTTTCATGATATTTGGCCTCTGGAAGATGGGTTAGCATCCTACACATGGCTGCTGGTTCCTCCTACCTTATCAACACCAGATACTATGCAGAGAAAGCATCATGTTTATCATGAAGACTGCTAGGCACAAAACCGTGCCTGGCAGCATAGAGGTTCTAGTGAGAATAGGAAAGTTGCATGTTAAAAATGCAATATAATTTCCAACATTCATACCGTCAGGGTAAAAGGAGTTCCAGTGACGGCAAGAATGCAGAAGGAGTAGAAGTGGGAGGGCCTCAGGGTGGATGAGGAACGGAGAGGTTAAGAAGGGTGCTATAGTGAGTGATACCTATGAGGGGATTGGTGAGAGATAAGAGAGGTCAGATAAGGGGGTTGAGGGATGAGACCATTAATGGATTTGAGCACTAGGAGCAAAACTTTGAAGAGGGACCGGTTCATAAAGAGCCAACCAGCGTGGGGACAATGGGGAAAGGTTGACGAACACCAGAGAGTTTGTAAGGAGAGCGAGTAGGTACATGTTGGCAATAGGAAGAACCAAGAGACAGATTGAGCAGTTGTCAATTTGACTGAGAGCCAGATTACAAATAAGGCTATTTGAAGAGTGTTAGGAAAGGAGAAGGCAAGCAGTCCGTGGGCTAAACATTGCAGCATTTGGTGTTAGAGGTGATGAAATGGTGGTGTTTAGGTCAGTGTCAAAGAGTACCCTATATGTACAAACTTCGGGAGAGGAGGAGAGAAGGGTGTTGCCTGGCAGGCAGATTACTTTCCCTTTCGGAGGAGTTGAACATAAGGCGGAAAAGCATCATACACTAATAAACGGCTGTGAAACAATAAGAGATCTTTGGGCAGAGTTGAGCAGTGAGGACAGGAAAGGTGAACATTTATATGTCATCAGGAAAGAGGTAATAGGGGAACCCAAAGGAGGATATGACTTTACCAGGGGAGTAAAGCTACATTGTAATGAGATCCAGGCCAAGGAAAGACCAATGGGGGTCTTTCACAAGGAGAGGGATGGGATCCGAGGTTTCATGAAGGATCTATGGGAGTGGTAAAAGGCAATTTAAGAAAGTGGAGTATCTGGGATCCCAAGTTTGGAGATGCTCAGAATGAGAGGTGGATGGTCAATGTGGTTCAAAGTCATTGCATCGACTGCCAAACCGTTGAATGCCAAACCATTGAAAAAAATGCATCGACAAAAAAAGCAACAAATGCATTTGATTTTTATTTATTTTTTAATGATGGGGTTCCTCCCCCAAACCCTCTTGTTTACCCTTTAAAACCCAAAATAATTAAACTAAACCCTTTACCATTGACAAAAATGCATTCAAGGCTTTTTTTGCTGATGCATTTTTTTCAATGGTATGGCAATCGATGCATTGAAAAGATACCGGTCAATGCTGTCAACGGATGCAGAGAGGTCAAGGAGGATAAGAGAGGTTGCTATGGTGTGTAGGAGTAAGAAATGTTTAAGACATGAAACAGAGCCCTTTCAGTGGATCGATGGCTGAAGAATCCAGATTAAAAATAGTAGATAAGTTCATAGACCTCCAAGTAGATGATTATCATGTTTTGTGGAAAGCTTCCAGAGATGTTCCACTACTGAAGAGTAAATAGAAATAAAGGAGTATATTTTCTCCTTTTGTCTACTTAACTATCAGTTTTGAAACATCTCTGAGAAAGGTTGTGCAACAAGTATGGGCAAATCTCATTAACGCCTTAGACCCCTTAGAACAGGATTTAATCAAAGGTACCGTTGCCAATCAACTCGGAACAATAAAGGTTGACTTGGTCTGAATGAGCATGAATGAGAGGTTTCTAGGACTGGAGTACCCACTACCATACATTTCAGGATTTGCTGAACACGTGTTTATTTGGCGTCCTGAATGGAGGGGCAGTGCAAGTTATCAAGCTGGAGTTGTTTACAGAAGGCAGAATGCTAAGAAGAACCAATGTTTGTGGCAATACCAGACGGACAAGGAGAAACAGCAAATCCAGGAGACGATCACCCATGAGACAGAAAACCAACAGCGCCCCATGCAATGCCTTGTGAGCACTGCAGCGGAGAAAGAGAGTTTATGGTCCACTGCACACTGGGGATGGCATCCTGGGAAGGCAACGTCTGCGCCTAAATTCTGGGACACGGTTCCGAGTGCTACTGAGGGTTGTGCATTTTACAGTCGTGATGAAGGCAGAAAATCTTTAAGAACACTGAAATGTTTGCAATGTTTCCTATGTATGACTACTATAAACATGCATAACCATGACTGCATTAGTTGCGTAGGAAGACTGAGAAATATGCATCACAGTAGCTGAATATGTTAGACATAAGCGCTTTGTTTACTGTATTCCCTTGATACGTTCCCAACCCTCCCCTGGAACAGTTATAATGTTGGGGGTCACAGCCCGTTTGTTGATTTGAAGGGTCGGAATTGGTGAAAAAAGAGCAACGATTGATGCCCAGATTGATGCCCGGTGTGGCTGTCCGGCATCACTAACCAACTGCATGGATATTAATATTATTTGTATTTTTTTTCCACTTGGATTTCTGTACATATTGTATGTGTTGTTTAAATCTTGCTTGTTCTAGTTTTTCCTATGTAAATGCATTGCTTCATTTTTGGTTGCAGGCAGTACATTTTTAAGTACATCTGAGCATTTGTATAAATACATTTCATACTAAATATTCTTAAGTCGCTTTATTTCTATTGTGCTCTAGCACCTTGAAGTATTGTGCTCTAGCACCTTGAAGCGCCTCTTGTGCTAGATGGAATTACAAATAAAGATCTCAGACCAAATAACCAGACAGTCTCAGAAAATATGACAAAATACTACTTTATTCTCAGTTCAATAAAGTAGCGCAAACTGGTAAACAATGGACTGATGCTCGTACACTCACACACAAACTTCATTATACAGAGGTTAAATACCCCAATATGCGTCATCTATGACATCATCATGCATGGAAAATTGGAAAACCTATGGAAGGGAAGGATTGGATAAGGGAATATATGTACCTATGTCATACATAGGGGTTAGTACATCATTGGCTACCACTTATCTGTAGGGCACGTCTCGATCTACCTCTAAATATGTCTAATACTGATTATAGCAGAGAGAAAGGCAGCAGATTGGTCTATGTAACATTGTATAGCACGTTGCCCCATAGACCCTCTGATTGGTTGGCATGCTCACCCAACCTTGGACTTTTGGCTCACTAGCAGCACCTAAGCACAACGAAACCCAGGTGCTCGAGTCATGTCAGATTACTCCCCACTTTCCCAATTAGTCCATCATTTCTCATCAGTCTGCCTCCCTTTGTGCCTTGCAATTATTCCTGAAAATAGCACATTTGATCTCAGGCCAACATTGACTCCTCTTTATTCTGCACGCTGCACTGTGTCTCCAATGTCTCCTGACCCTGCAGCCCTGGTCTGTCTCTGAGATAGCTGGATTGAGTCTTAACGCAAGCCAACGTCCGTATTTCTATCATGGCCGTCTTAGCCATGTTATATTTTCCCCTATAGCAAGCTTCTATACTTCTCATCTACCCTGTGTTACTGCATATTTACACATATTGGTCAGCAAGTTACTTTATCTTCTTTGTATATATGATTACTTTAACATTTCATACATGTTTCTCTTGTCTGCGCAGTTACATCGTCACTTTTAAGTATTTTCATATCGTTTCTGTATGTCCTCTTATATTTCCTTCATGACATCAGTCTGCCTTTGTCAGATTTCACTCAACACTACATAATGTCCAATGGTGCATGCTGCCATCCTTCCACTCTTTCAGTACAAGGGTACATTTATTATTATTGCCTGAATGCATACACTCAATGTGGCATAGGGACAACACATGGGGTAGGGAAAATGCATCCGCCTGCTCCTCTACCTTTTTTGTTATGTTAATGAAGATTTATTAACTATTTTTTCCTAACAGAGTTGTTTAAAATAGGGCATCTGAGGCATTAGCTCGCTATTTGAATAAGCCACATTGGTCGTAAAAATTACCTGCTGGGAACAAATTCTGCTTGGGTCTGTCAAAGCTCATTGAAGCCTTGGTCCCCTCTTCCACTTCTTCCTGCTGAACAGGATTTAATCAAAGCTATTGTAGCCAACCAACTCAGAACAATAAAGGTTGACTTGGCCTGAATGGAATTTGAATGAGTAAAATGCCAGGTTTCTTGGATTTGAGGGCTATGCTATGGGGGCACATGTAAAGGTCCTGGCCACACTGCAGTTATTTGCCACCAGCACCTTCCATAAGACCAGTGGCTTCACTGTAAGCATCTCACAGGCCCCACAGTCAGGCGCCCGGCACCAGGTCGTGAAATGCAGCCAACGCCATGTCAACATGCCCTCGACCCAAAACCAACTGAAACAGGTGGCGCCCTCATTTTACACTCCGCACTGATTACCCTGGGTCATCGTTTCCATCGACTGCACCCATGCCGCACTATGCCTCCCCTCCACCCCCGAGGACTGATCACACATGTATTGGAACTGGCACCGCTGGCACTCCATCACTGCCCAGCTGGTCTGTGGTGCTGGTGGGCTCATCACGGACATGTATGCCAATTTCACGGGCTCTGTCAATAACAGCCACATATTCCGGGTCTCCACCATCTGTGTGCAGTTGGAAGGCAGACACTATGGGAACATGTAGCTTTTAGGTGACTGCTGCGACTTGCACCACCTTCCACCACACACACGCTGCCAGGCATCCACACATAGGCGCACAGGCACATGGCCATTGCAACTAATGTGTGACAACACTGGGTCTACACAAAGGCAACTAGCACGCATCCAACACGACACATGAAGAAAAACCCAATGTGCACGGACACCATTCATGGCCTTCTCCATGCAGGTGATGCCAGTTATCCACTGCAGACCTACCTAATGACAGGCGGCCCACCACCATGCAGCAGGAAAGGTACAATATGATACACATGGCCGCCAGTGGCATCATTGAGAGGTTCATAATTCAGATGCCTAGATCACTTAGGGGGTGTTCTCCTATACAGGCCACATGTTTTGTGCGACATCATACATGCGGTTGCATCCTGCATAACATCACAGTGCGCAAAGGTGTACATCCAGACCTAGTACCTGACCTGAGGCCACACCCAGAATCCAGGCCACCAACCCGGAGACAGCCTAGTGTGAGAGCAGCGTGAGTGAGGGAACAGCTAGTCAACAGCTTCTTTACATGAGCATTTCATGCTGCCAGGTAGGAACAGTGATTGCACACGTGGTGGTGTTAATGATGAGAGGGTGACCAAGTTCCAGGCACGGCCTGCACACACTCACCTGCCTTAGACACCCAAGGAAGCAAAAATCTGCCCATGCCAGCAGATATCAAACATGCACGTTCCACACACACAGTCACACACTGCACTTCACATAAATGGACACATACATGATATATGATATGATATTTAATTTATATTGCGCTCATACACAGGTGTTTCAGAGCGCGACCAGGCAAAGGGAGGGGAACAGGGGAGAGAACAAACACAAAGATCTTACTAGCAACCATTCCTCCACGCCAGTGATGCACATCACCAAATTTCCATCTACAAAGGCCATGTACTGAACGGGGAACAACAGCAAATTAATTGCACACAGCAGCACACAAACTACCATCCAGCAACAGCATCCACGTGCAAACCCACAACACCACACATCCGCACTACATGACAATACACACATTACCAGTCGTATGCATGCTGCACCCACAACAATGACTAATTGCACACAACACACTGAGACACAACTACAGTACACTCCCACAGAGTACATACATTCCCCAGTGCTGTAACCAAAAGATGCAACGGAGGACCAAGAGGAAGACATTGTCCAACTTGTCATGACAAGGATGAAGTGGAGTATATGATATCCCTGGTGGAAATCTGCCCCAAAGGTGCATAATAGCTGCATCAAACACTTTGTGCCTGAACCCTGAGATCCAGTGATGATGGAACACGGCCTGGTAAGGTAACACCAAGCACCCTACAAGATGCACTAGTCCCACCAAGAACAGAGTGGGGAGACAGACACATCATCCCCGAAAGGGGGCTAGAGGAGTGGGCACATGGGTGAGATGAGTGTGGATTCCAGAAGCATATCACGAAGGAGCAGACAGGGGATGACTTGAGGTCCAGTTACTGCAGGCCACAACAATCTGCACTTCAGTAAGTATCAACCTATGCAAACACAGAGTACACACTGCTCATGATAACACTACCATTCTGCCCTCTAAGGAACTGACTGTGAGAGCTGTCAGTGACCCGCAAATGCCGGTGCATACTGCATACCTGTACCGCCTGGCATGTGAGATCAGGGGGAGAGGGCACCTCATGAAACAATGTTGACACACTAGAAAGGTCCACCCACCCCATGGCAATAGCTCCACCTCATCCACATGAGAATGTACTACAACACACCCACCCATCCACCTTGGATGGCAACACTCTGTAATTGTGCACCTCCCACAACCCTCCACCAAACATGGCAGCCCATGACAAGACATCAGAAGTATGATCAGTGCACCTAACTCAACAGTCGTACGACACCGCCCCAGACCACCTGTCATATAGCTCCACAAAACATCAAGCAGTACATTGCAACAGGACCCCTGCATGTACCCCATTGAATGACACCTTTGCCCACAGCTGCACATTCACCCGCCACCCCTGCATAGCCACCCGGCATGCACATGAGTGAAACAACAAGTAGCCACATGTGCAGAAGAGCAGCAGCATGAGCAACAAACACCATGTACGACACACAGACGACTCCATGGCGCCAGTTTATTGGAAATCTCACACATCGGAACACAGAGATAGCAAAAGTGTGTCAGTTACCACGCATATCACAGCGTGCAGGCAAATCAGCCCATTAATGTCACTGTACATGATTAACAGGCATCCGCAAACTGGCAGGTGAATGGCTGCCACTTCTTGGAAAAATCCATCTTCGAGAACAAACATACTGCAATGGCGACAGATTGGGGTATCTGGAGTCAAGAAAAGGGAAGGCACAGTCAGAAGCCAAAATGGGACATGTGACTCCATCCCTTCCCACAGCTAGAAGCAAGACACATGCATGAAGACATACTAGTAAAGAAGTGTGTCCTCAGATGTATAGGTCCTGAAGGATAGACCTGTGATGACATCCTTTCCCTATGCACATATACGATTCTGGCACTGTGACACATCAAGGCATTTGTTTATGCAAGGGGTCACAATGCACACAGTTGGTCATCGTGGGACACATGGGTGCGTGCAAAATCGCAATGTACCCACCTGTACTTCATATGTATCCTGCAGTGGAACAGCCTTATGTCCAGTGTACACCCCTCCCACACCCTCTCTGGCCACAAAACTGGCTGGATGGGACCAGTCACACATATTCATAGGCATCCAGAAAAGGACTCATGACCCCCAAACATTCTGAGGAGCCATCGAATGCATGACTACCTCTATCCTAATCTGTTGCAGTAGGCCGCAATAAACATTGTATCCTTCACTGTTGCAGAAGAGCCCTACAACCCACAAGCCACAAGGGTGCAGTAAACAAGACCCCATTCAACTAATCAACCTAGCAGGCAAGTACAAGGTCTGTGTGTTCCTTCGAAATGTAGGCAGGCCAAGGCAGATGTGCACAGGAATGCATGGCACCTAACAACCTGCTGCCCAAATACTACCACTCATCCACTCTCTTGGAATACCATGTGCATAACCCATCCACTTGAGAACCCAACATCACTGCACATACTGTCTTGCCCTGTGCCTTGACACCACACAAGAAGACGCAGACCCAATTTACATATCCATCCATGGGCACAACACCTCCATGCCTGCACTCACCACCCTTAGTGGCTGCATGGACTGACGAAGACATCATCGATGGAGTGGACACACTGCCTCCAGCACAGGACTCATCTGATACACGTGGATTTCCATGTGCATCATGACACTGTCAAAGGGACGAGACAAGTGAAGTTGCACACATTGGGGAATGACGATACACGTCTCCTATGTGAATGTATTCTGACGCCATGACAATGGAGACACTTGCTACTACCATGTGCAAGGACAGGCTTCACAACGTCCCACATACCACAACCTGCATTGCTACATGGCAAACACACACATCACAATCTGGACAGCCATGGAAACGTGTATTAAAATCCACAGCATGGTGCATACAACAATGGGGGAAGGTGCACACGTACACGAGCAGGGGAGGAATGAATGAAAGAGGAGTGCAGGTAAATGGAACATTGACAGTGAATGTGTAGTACACATAGGGAGTCAATGGTATGAGTGGTCAACAGAAAAGTATAGATAATTAAACAATATACAAGGCACACTGTTACCCAGAAAGTGAAATGGGACGGACAGAATGGGAACAATTAATACAATTACAGTACTCCCTGTGAACCCTCGTGTTCACGGTCCCCCACGACTACCAGCTCCTCTTCCTTCACCTAACCATGTAGGGGCCACTGACTTGGCAATGTGAAGGAACATGGGAAGAAGGGGCTTTCTGTGTGGTCCCGCTGGCTGACCCTGGGCATAGGAGGAGTCAGGATTGCCGAGAGCACAGGTGACCTTTGAGGCAAAGGTGCTGTCTGCCTGACTGCAATCATCCCTCAACCATGCAACGTCCTCCCTCAAAGCCCTCTGTTCCTGCAAATGTTTCTCTCCTGATTTCCTCACATCCTTTGCCCTTTCCTGCAAGCCCACCCTGATGCCTTGCAAAACCCCCAGCAACTTTTCATTGAAGTCCACACTGCCACCACTAGATGTGGGGACGTGAACCATGATGACATGCAGCTGGTCCCCTGAAGGTGCAGTGGCAGAAGTCGCTGGGGTGGAGACAGTGCCCTCCATAGGTAGACGAGCTGCAGCCAGCACTGATGGTCCCGGTTGTGCAATGGGCAGAATGTGCCCCTCGCCTGCAGGTGTCTCAGGACATGGACATGCCTGATGCAGGGCGGCAGGTGGGGTACACTCTCTGCGCCCTCATGCTGCCCAAGCACCATTAGGGGGCAGCGGTCACAGTGGGACAAGGGGTTTGGGCGCTGTAGGTAGGGGAGGTGGCCTTGTGCAGCTGTGTGGGGTACACACAGATGGGGGAGGGAGACAGGTGGAGCAGGAGGAGGCACATGAGCAACAGCAGAAGGAGCTACCATCGCCCCTGTGGCACTACATGGCCCTGTACACCCAACCTTCTGCTGCTATTGGGCCTCCTCATGCCACATCTGGGTCTCCACCTCTGGCATTTCCTTCACCTCCATACTCCTTGTTGTGTGCATCCTATATGTGTGCAGTTCACAGCCCTGACACACGTGTGTCCTCCTGGGCCATGGGGTCACTGGTAATGGGGGCTGCAAGAAAGGAGAAAGGGACACATGAGACAATGCACACACCAATGGATATACAGTACAGGCATGTGGCGGACAAATGAAGACTACACAGTAACAGACACCAAACACATTAGCACCTGCAAATTGATAGACTTTGCTATCTAGCGGGAGGTCGTGTAGACATGCATGTAGGACACACAACGGGGAACAAAAAAGGGCATGTAACAGTAATCATCAACAGGCCGTTGAAGTGGGAGAATGGGAAAACAAGCTCCCTCCAATCTCATCAAGACCATGGCCTAGAGGATCACGGCCCAGGCACCCCCCACGGGACGAGTTTGTCTATCTACCAGATGACAAAATACCCTGGTTCAGGAACATAAGGGTATGCCCACCAGCCTGTCCGACTCAAACCGACACCTGCGGCATGGATGAACTCGACTAAGACAACAGCCACATGGATTATGTATCGCCACCCATGAACTAGGCCCGAGTAGGCCGCAAGCAAGAGCCTCATCATGAAAATCCTCTCGGAGCAAGAGTACAAGTGCTGATCATGCAGAACGAGCCCCAGTGAGAGCTCACAGCCAAGGCCACGATGTTGCAACTCGCATGCTACTAGCCCGGTGCCAAGGTTACACCTGTTAAAAAAAGCCAAGCCCACAGAAACGAAATACAAATCTAATGTGCAGAATTCTGCTCCAGCTACGGTCTCTCCACACGTGACCAAGCCGATCTGAAAGGTTCCAGACCCACGAGACAGAAAGTCGCCTGGGTCCCACGTCTGGGACACAGGTTGCAACAGCGAAGAGGCAAGATGGACACCTACGGCGATGGGAACGACCCGCTCACAAGTCTATGAGCAGACCTGTACGTTGCCTGCACAAACACATAGTTGCACATTGTTGCTAATGACAGGTACACTGCGAGCTGGGAACGACGATGGTCCCAGGCTTGGGGGCTCGAGGGAGGACCAGTCAGAACACAGGGGGGCTCATCACTGACGTCAGTAGTATTAGCCAATCACGAGGGGTCCCCTTGTAGCAATTTTCAAGTATCTAATAGTAGGGACAGCCCAAGTATACCACCTGACTCATCCTTAACCACTAATATCCTTCTCCATATGTACCCAATACTAACCCTACCACTCGGGGAACCAATCCGGAGTGGCAATAGGTTTTTTGCTAACTTTCCCAGGTGACGCAGATAGCGCGTCATACTGCTGTAAAAAGGGCCTGCGAGCCCCACTAAGAGTGAGAGTCTGGACAGACGCGTACGATCCGAGACCCATCCCTGCCGTTGTTATAATAAACAGCAGAACCACCTTGCTCCTTGTGTGTGTCTCATACTCCTTTTGGGAAACACAGGAGGAGTTGGGGCCTCCCAGCCCGGAGGTCCGCGGACAGCTCTGCCGGCCCCGGGGTAATCACCCCGACAAGTTGGAGGCACTGCTGAGATCTCTTTAAGGTCTACCCTTTTGAGTTTTTTTCTTTTTCCAAGGCCTCTCATTGCGAGGAGGCCCGGCGGCGCGCCCCCTCTGCCGCTGCCCCCTTTTGAGGACTACAGAACCATTGCGGAACTGCGAGAAGACCGGACAGCGCAATCCGGATATTGGCCCTCGGGAGCCGTTTGAGAAGAATCCCGCCCGCGGTTGGCGAGTGTCCAGACGTGGTCCAGACGAGGGGAGGTGGCGAGCCGCTTGGAGGGGTGCACGCAGTCTAGCGGCCCCGCATCAAGAGAACTTGGTGAGTATGGCACACCCAACGAGCAATGTGACATTGTGAGGGAGGGGGGAGGAGTTGTAATAAGGGCGGCGGGAGGTATTATTACAGTGTGTTGCGAAGATTTCATTAATAAGTGTTGATAGACGAGTGAGCGGTAACGGGACAGGCACGAGGGCCGTCCTCTACCACGTCACAGAAGCAGGGTGGGTGGAACCAGAAGGCACCATGTGCGGTTGCTCGTAGACACTGATTGGTCCAGATCGTGGGCACCTGTAGAGGGTGTGTGTGTGGCTTTCCTATGAATTGGCGTTTTTGATCAATGAGTAGACGAGGATCCCTATTGATCGAGCAGTTGAAACTCGATAGATAGATGACGTTTTCCTGTAGGAGGTAGCTAGATTGTTGCCAAGTACGGAAGATAATTGGGTGGTTAAGCCCCCCCGGCGAGGTGTGTGTCACACGCGAGGCGACGCAGCGTGCGCAGTCCGATTATAAGAGTGTATTGTTGGTTACCTTGTTCCGGGCGTAACAAGAGGACAGCTGTGGGGTTAACGGGGACAAGAAGTTAAAACTTATTGTGCGCTCTCTTGAAGTGTAAAGATCTTACCGGTAGTAGCTGAAAGAGGTTGGTGACATCACCCGTAGGTCCTTCATAGGACACCTTGACCACATCGCGTTGTTGAGGAGTGGTAGGGGAGTGAGCAGAGTATAAGGGCGGTACAACAGATGTGGGGAGGCCGCTGCACGGAGAGCACTGGCCACCCCCAAATACGGGAAGGGTGAAAAGGGGGAAGTGACCGTGCACGGAGAATGCCGGCCACGCTGAGTAAGGTGGAAGAAAGGGGGGAGTGGAAAAGGTGGGGCAGCTGTACAAGCACGTCACACAGGGCACGCAGCCGCAGGGGGCTTCGTGTGCCGCGGCCGCAGGAGGCCGTACCAACGGTATCAAAGGAAGGAAACAAACAGAGGGAAAGGACTGTATACTTGTAATTGTTACATTTGATTGTTTTACTTTTAGCGGACAGTCGAAAGTCCCCAATCTACGGGGCGAGGTAACGACGGTTGTGTTGAGGGGACTTAAAAGAAGAGTATAACCATGTCATACGGGTCGGGATCTGGAGGGTGGGGGAACACTCTGACTACTCCCCTCCAACATATTTGCAAAACGCTGTCACCCCACAGGGAAAATCTTATCAAATATAGCATAGAAGGAACAGACACCAAGATGATGACACCATGGCTGCCTAACGGCAGTTTTGAACGTAAGTCCAACACTCACTGCTGACACACATACACAGCACATACAAAGGGAAGAAGTTGGCACATCATGTGGAGGTGTTTAAGTTGTGGAGGATGTTCCAGGGATCCCGGCCAGGACCAACCGAAATGTTCACCTAGGAAGGGACGGCAGAAGAGAAGGGGAGCGAAGAAACAAAGGAGGGGAAGGAGATTAAGGAGGAAGAAAGGAACGGGGAAACGGCGACCAGTAACGCACAGTGCGCGGAAAGAGACAGGAAGGGGGACATGAATGATAATGGACATGAAGTAGAAGTAAAGAGGGAAGGGACAGAAGACATTCCCCTAGCAAAGGTAGTGAAGAAAGAGGAAGGTGGGTTGTATCCTGTGACAGAGTCACAAGAAGCAGCAAGGCAACAACTGACGGCAGCTGAGGGGTACTCAAACCCCGCATACAGCCCTCCACCATATACCGCTACAGGTAGTTACCAGAGGGGGGAGGAGGTGACGAGCACGGAGGGTTCGAGTTGCACGCAGGCGCGCACAAAGGGAGGGAAGAACAGCGAGGAGCACATTTCGAACATAGGACAAGACGAATGGATAGCAGCGCAGGTGCTCTTAAAGCTGCGAGGGACATTAACAGGAGAAGAAAAAGATGTGGTGAGGAGAATGAATAAGGACGACACAGGTAGTACTGGGATAGGGGGTGAGGAGAGTAAAACAAGGGAAGGAAAGCTGTCACAGGAAGACAAGGAGATGTTGGAGGAACGATTGGCTGATTTGAGGGATGAGCGAAGTGCACTGATTAAGCAGCTCGAGCAAGAGGCACGAGGAAGGAGGAAGGAGAGGAAGGAAAGTAGGGATGAGTTAGAAAGAATGTAGGAGCGTACAGAAGAGAGGAAGAGGGAAACGGAGAGGATGAAAGCAATAGCGGAAAGGGTATCCCGAGCAGCACAGTGTGACATGAAGAGGAGGGAGGAAGAGAAGGAAAAGGAAATGGAACTATGGAAGAAAAAATACTCTCTGAAAGCACCAGAAAATATGAAGAAGGTAAAGTAATAGAAAGCATATTAGAAAGGGAAAAAGAGAAATGGGAAAGGAGGAGAGAGGAAGAAAGGATATTAGCGATGGTAAATAGTGAGCTAATGGAGGAACTTAAAAAGAAGAGAAAGGAAATAGGTGGTGAAATAGCGGAAAAGAAGAAGAGGAGAGAAGAGAGAGGGAACTGGAGCCTGGGGTAAGAACATATGCGCGTCGGCATGCGGAAGTGGCTACAACATCAACGCAAGGGGGAGTAACTAGTAGAGGCGAACAGAAAGGAACGGATTTAATAGACTTAAAAACGGTGACAGTAAGGGGGAAAAGGACAGATTGGGGGTTGTCGCTCCTGGATGAATTCTGCAGCGAAGAAGAGGAGGGCATGGGAAGAGAAGGAAGAAGCGGCGGTAGAGAGAGCTTAGATAAATTGTACATCACACGCGCTAACGGGGAATCACCATGGGCATGCAGGAAGAAGGAAGAAGAGAAGAGAAGTGAGGAGCAGGTAAGAAAAGTGGCAGGAGGAACAACACGCGCAGTTACATCCACATCATCACGCCCAACACACCCACCCACACCCGCGCCTGAACACACACCATACATCAGAAGGCTCAGAGACCTCCCAGGACGCAGGCAGGAAGAACGGCCACTCATACCTGCAGTGAACCAAGAGAGTAATAGGAGAGGGAGGAGAAACGAAGGAGAAAATACGACAAGCAGCGGTAATATAGATATGGCAGCAGATTTACTTGACTCAGAGGACGAGGAGGAGTACACGGATTCCACCCCGCGACAACGGGGGCGGACAGATGGGGTACAATTTAATGCCACTATTGGAGAGCGGAGGGGCTGGACCACAATATTTCCCTTGCAAGCATGCTGATAAGGAGAATATAAAGTGCAGGCTCCCATCACTAAGCGGAGGAGCGGGAAAATGGATATACGAGCTGGAAAAACACACCGCGAGACAGAAACTAGTAGTGGGAGACGTGAAGGGACTATTAATATCAATATTAGGGGAACCGGCAGATGACATTTGGAAGAGGGCAGGCTTCCCCGGGGTTACAATAACAAACACGTCACATGACGGGGCGCCATTTGCCAACTGCAGGCATGCATGGTGGCAGGCCCTGAGGGTCCAGTACCCAGACACATCAGATATAGGAGCAATTACGTCACGCAAGATGCGTGAGAAAGAAGATCCTGTTGATTATATCCAGGAGATTCAGGAGAAGTGGCGCTTGGAAACTAGGGAGCAATGGGACAAGACACTTTTTACCACATACTAGTACAAGGGCTCCCGGAGGCAGTACAAAGACAACTGAAGAAGATAGTGGGAATGGAAGCTAAGGCCTGGCCGGAAATACAACTAACAATAATACACCACTGTAGGATGTGGCAAGAAAATATGAAACAAAAGGAAGAAGATAGGAAAGCAGAAGAGGCTAAATTAGTGCAGAAAAAACTAACTAAGTATACCATGGAAGGAGCACTAATAACTACACCGGCAATAATGGCACCAAACCCCACGCAAGTAGTGGCTGCACAAGATTCCACACAACAACAAATAGCACCATCACCAAAACCACCACAACTTATGACACAACAGATGCCACCACCCCCACCATACACGGCTCCTACAGGAGGAGGGTACATGCCACCGGGAAATGTATATTATAACAACCCCCAGGGAAGGGGCGGAATGATGAGAGGGAGAGGGTATGGCTAACATGCACAACAGCAAGGGGGAGGATTTCGAAGTTACTACCCCAATGGGCAACAAGGGTACCAAGACAGTGCGGGGAATTTCCTATGGCAGGCCAGAGAACCACCTGTATGTTGGGTTTGTCGAATATTGGGACACATGTCACGCACATGTAGAATGAGGCCCACCCCACCAGCCTGGGGGGAACAGGGACCACAAGGGCCTATGAGGGAGCAGCAGGTTTACCAGCAACAGCAGGGAACGCAACAGAGCAACACACAACAGCAAGTATCACCACAACAGCCACAGCAACAGATGCACCACTACGCTGCACCACAACAACAGTTACAGATATACACACCACCGCAGCAACAGGTGGCAATAACACAACAACACCAAGTGCAACCAGTACAACAGCTCACTCAAATACAGGACCATACATTGACACCCATTGATACACCGCTACAACAAACGCAGTTGGGGAGGGTGACTGTCTTGGGACACAACCCTTACACAGGAAGCAGTCAGTCACTGTACCCACAATAGGACAGCCCACAGACGTCCTTGGTGTGTCCCATCCAGTCGATAATACCTAATAGTGCGGAGGAACCACGCATTCAGGTGGCGATAGGTGACAAAAAAATGTTCCTTCCTTGTTGACACTGGGGCAACTAGGTCTTGCATAAGGGAGGGTAAATTTAAAATGTCAGGTGATGCCATGCACACTCAAGGATTCTCTGGGGCTAGAGGGTTGGTTCCCTTTACTGATAACATCTCCTTATCTATAGGAGATTGTGACATGTTTGTCCCACTCCTGTATTCAAAGGAGTCGCCAGTGAACATACTCGGAAGGGACATAATGAGCAGATTAAATATGATGATCTCCTTCAAGGAGAATGGCATAATTTACTCCACACCAGGAATAAACATGCTTACTGCACGACAAATACTGCAAGCTTACTGGGGCCAGACAGTAGCTCGAGCGGAGGCTGTGGATGGCGAACTGTTCCAATATAAAAAAGACATGGCATTTGCATGGATGCCAGGAATAGAAGGCAAGATTTGGAGGAGGCCAGCAGCATATTTGTTCAGGCCTGAGACACCAGCTAGTGAACCAGAGGGGAAGGTGATTTTGGTGAGCATCGAGAGCATTATAGCAACAACAGATTACATCGCAGTACATGCCCAAGACAGGGAAGGGAGAGCATGGAGAGCAGTAATAGCACTGGCTGAGGGATGCAGGCTCACGCAGTTGTCTGACGAAGAGCTCTTTTCAGAGAACAAAGGAGAAGGAGAGATGGTATTTATGATGAGTGTTGACATCTGGTTAAGAGTGACATACAAGCAAGTAGCACTGAAAATGGCAATGGCACTCGAGGCACCTGCATCTACCCCAGTACCATTTTACGAGGAAGACATGGCTAAAGTTCCAGCATCACTGTGGACCACCAGTCCCTATGATGTGGGCTGCATAAAGAGCATTGGGGGAGTAAAAATAAAGTTGAAAAAGAGCGCAATACTACCTAGAGTGAAGAAATAGCCACTATCAAAAGAGGCAGATGAGGGCATATACGAAACCATAACAGCCCTGATAAATAATGGCATATTGGTACCATCAGAGTCAGCATGTAACACGGCTGTGTACCCAGTGCGCAAAGCTAAAGGGGGGTCTTGGCATTTCATCCAGGACCTCAGGCCCTTGAATTACATTGTAGAGGCAGAATACCCCATAGCAGCAAACCCAGCCACGATACTATGTGGATTACCAGCAGAGGCATCACGGTTCACCGTGATTGACCTCAAAAATGCCTTTTTCTCAGTACCTCTGCACCCAGATTCACAAGATTTGACAAGCTTCACATACTGGAATACAAAATGGAAACACACCAGGTTACCACAAGGGTACTGCGAGTCACCCTCAAATTTCAACAGAGTAATACAGATGGATTTGGGAAATATTTAAATGGAGAGCACGGTGCTGCAATATGTTGACGACATAATAATTTGCAGCACAACTGAGGAGAGGTGCAGGGAAGACTCAGTAAAAATGTTGACAGTGTTGGCTGAAAAGGGGTACAAGGTAGACAAGGAAAAGTTACAGTACTCTCAGGAACGGGTACTATACATTGGCCAACTAATATCCCAGCACGGAAGAAACATTGCACCACAAAGAGCACAAGCCATAACCAACACACCACAACCACAAACTGTGAGGGAGCTGCAACAGTTCCTGGGCCTATGCAACTACTGTAGAGCATGGGTTTTCGACTACAGCTCATATATAGGACCCCATGCTCGAAGCACTAAGAGAGGCACAAAAGGAGGACAAGAGGTTGAGGTGGCCAAGAGAAATGAAAGAGGCGTCTGATGAGTTGAAACACGCCATAATCACAGCTCCCGTACTAGCCACTCCAAATTACGAACATCAATTTTTCATTTTTTCAAATTGTGACTCAGCAGTAATGAAAGCAGTATTGACTCAGAAAACTAGCATGGGATACAAGCCACTAGCTTTCTACAGCGGTCACTTGGACCCTGTGATGTTAGGACATTTCCCTTGCGAACAGGGCCTCGCCGCAGCTGCATTTGCAGTGGAAAAATCATCATCGATAACAAAGGGGTGCCCCACCGCATTATTTGTGGAACATGCACTGTTTGCAATTTTGAAAAAACCAAAGTCCACACTGACCACACAGAGGGCGTCAGGCTACGAAATCATTTTATCCAGACCCAAATTGAGAATTGTCAGATGCAGTAACGTAAACCCAGCCAGATTCATAGCAGAAGTTGTTGAGGAAGGTGATTATGCCCACGATTGCACACAGACTATTGAAATGTACTCCAGCACAAGGAAGGTGGAGGAGGATGCCCTTAAGGGGGGTGAGATAATGTACAGGGGGGTGAGATAATGTACAGTGCAAAAAAACTTACAGCAGAAAATATACGTCCCCTTCTCAACATCCCTTGCCTAGCGCCACCGTTCTCCTCTGACCCCAGCATACTAGCAGAGATCCTCAAAGACACACTCACCCATGCCATCAACACCGCAGCCCCTCTTGAAAACAAAAAAGAAAAAAAATCATTTCACTCCAACTCATGGTTCACGGAGGACTTATCAAATCTACGCCAATGCAAGCGCCAAGCCCTCAAAACATGGCAGGCCAATCCATGTGACGCCACCAAAGTAGACTTTCTCAGTATCGCTAAAAAATACAAACATGCCATATTCCAGGCGAAATCAGAAACCTACAATAAACGTATTTTGGAAGCCAACTCCCACTCAAAAGAGCTTTTCACCATCTTTAAAGAGCTCACCATCCCCCCAATTTGCACAGATGAGATTGTTAAGGATGAGACCTGGTGTAACAGCATTCAAACAGCAATGTTAAATAAAATAGACCTTCTTCAAAATAAAATAGCAGAACACTCTAAGGCACTGCACGCCCAACAAACCCTCTCCGTCAATAACACTAAAGACGAGCACACCTCCAAATTCGATTTCTCCCCAATCACCGAGTCAGACACTCTCCACATCCTCAAACAGCTCAAACCATCTCGATGCAAAGGAGATATATGCCCCCCTAATATCATCAAAGAATGTGCCACTCCCCTCGCACCAATCATCACAGCATTCATTAACGCCTCATTCAAGACTGGCAAAGTCCCTGACAGCCTTAAAGAGGCATGGGTGCGCCCACTCTTAAAGAAACCAACCCTGGATCCTGCTCAACCTAACAATTATCGGCCTATTACTACCGTTCCATTTCTCTTAAAAATCCTAGATAAAGCTGCACATATGCAGATACAGGCCTACCTAGAAAACAACTCTGTCCTAGGCAAAAGGCAGTCTGGATTCCGCAAAGGTCATGGCACTGAAACCGCCCTACTAGATCTTAAAAATCAAATTACCCTCATCCTAGACAAAGGCAAGCCGGCCCTTCTGCTCCTCCTAGACCTCTCAGCGGCATTTGATCTAGTCGACCACGCCATCCTCTCCAACCATCTCACACAGGCCGCACATTTCTCTAAACAAGCCACAAACTGGATCACCTCCTTCCTCGAAGGTAGAGTGATGAAAGTGTATTCCAATACAGCCAACGCAGAGCCTACCACCATCAGGTATGGAGTCCCTCAGGGCTCATGTACGGCTCCTACCCTCTATAATCTTTTCACCAAACCTCTCTTTGATAAACTGGACGCACTTGGGATCACATACACCAACTACGCTGACGATACCCAAGTACTCCTCCCGCTCACAGGACTCTACCACCAGGACGCAGCCACTCTCCAGAATATATACGCAACCATCCAAGCATGGATGGCCACAAACGGTCTATGTCTTAACGGAGACAAGACCGAAATCCTCATCCTTGGCCAAAAACCCACTCTCACAAACCTCGACCCCCTCTTCACCAACTTCTGCATTGACAATTGTGTCATCCCAGTTCTACCTTCGGTTAAAACACTAGGAGTCCACATTGACGCATCACTCTCCATGGAAAAGCAAGTCAACTCCATTGTCTCTGCTTCCGCCCTGAGTACCAAGCTCATCAATGCAATCAAACCATTCCTAACTAAAGATAACTGCCTATCCATTGCCAGAGCCACCATTGGAGCCAAACTAGATTACTGTAATGCGCTACTGGCGGGCACCTCCAACTCCAATCTCAATAAACTTCAAATAACACAAAATAATGCACTAAGAGCAGCCCTCAATATACCTAAAAGAGACCACATCGCGAAAGCCAGAAGGGAAGCACATTGGCTACCTGTTAAAGAGCGCATTACATTCAAAATACTTACCACCGCACACAAATGTATTAACCTGACTGCACCTTCATACCTGTCCGACACGCTAGTTAGATCTCACACCAATAGGCCAATGAGACAATGCCACACTAACCAACTTAGGGTCCCACGCATCAAGCGAGCTAAAGCAGGTGGAATAAGCTTCCCCTACATCGCACCTAAACTATGGAACGCATTACCTAGCACGCTCAGAGCAGAAACCTCTCTCACCACCTTCCGAAAAAAACTGAAAACCACCTTGTTCAACTAATTCCCCCAACATGTGTATGCTCACCCTCTCCTCTCTTCTCCTCCTCACCTATAGCTATACACCTATAGCTACTACTTTTCTCTTGCAACTAAGTTATGACCTCTATGTATGTATAACAAGTCATGTTCATATCTGTAAAATTTTCTATTGCAACTAAGTTATGACTTCTCGGTATGTATAACAAGTCATGTTCATATCTGTAACCAGCGCCACGATGCCCTATGGGCTGCCTGTGCGCTTAACAAATGCGAATAAATAAATAAATAAATAAATACATTGATGGGTCATCAACCATTGATCAGAGCGATGGGATAAGGAGAACTGGGGCAGCAGTAGTTAAAATGACGGAAGATTTGATGTGTGTCCCAGTAAAATGCGTACAATTACCGCAGCATTATTCGGCTCAGGCAGCGGAATTGGTTACACTGATTTTGGCACTAAAGGAAAGTATTGACAAAAGAGTTACTATATACTCTGACAGCGCATATGTCACTTCAACGGTGCACTCCGGGTTAATAAAATGACAGAGAAGGGGATTTAGAAGAGCTGATGGCACCCCAGTACAACATGCCCTCTTGCTAGCAGAATTGATTGAAGTAATTAACGACCCCAAGAGATAGCTTTGGTTAAGTGTCAAGCACACACTAATGGAGATGACTATATCTTGAAAAGTAATGAAACAGCAGACGCACATGCCAAGCATGCTGCATGTGTTGGTGAAATATGGACCCCCCCAGAATCAGAGAGAGGGAGGGGGAGGTCAATGGTAAGACAGATGATGATGAAGGAGGGGTACACTTGTTTCCCTGCAACACAGATAATGGAGTTGCAGGCAGCTGCACCAATGGCAGAAAAAGAATAGTGGGTAAAGAGAGGATGTACGATGTCCCCAACAGACGCGCTTTGGCGTCAAAATAATACTGGAAAGGTGGTCATGCCGTTGGCGCTGTTGAACACCACCCTGGCCCAGCTTCATCATCCAGCACATACAGGAAAGGAAGTGATTGCAGCACGAATTAGGGAGGCTTGGTTCTGCCCCATGTTAAATTCTCATGTTACTAATTTCATCAGCAACTGCCTCAAATGCCAACAGTTTATGGCTGGTCACATGCTGCAAGTGATAAAAGGTACTATACCCGGCCTGAAGGAGCCTTCTTACACCTTCATATTGACTACGTTGATATGATCAATGTATGTCAAGGACATAGGTACATGATTGTAGTGGTATGTCCATTTTCCAGGTGGATCGAGGCCGGACCCTGCTCACACGCGGATGCGTTTAGAGCAGCTAAATTTCTAGTGAGAGAGGTCTTCCCCAGGTGGGTTGTTTGCAAAGTCCTGCGGTCGGACAACGGCCCACACTTTGCTAATGAAATGTTTGAGCACATCACATCTTTGCTGGGTATTAAACATAAATTTGCATGTGCATACCATCCGCAGGCCAATGGTTCATGTGAACGCCTGAATGGCCTATTAAAAGAGGAAATTGCAAACATTCAGTAGACAACTAAAAAGAGCTGGTTGTACTGCCTTCTGCTGGCTCTATTTGTGCTGAGGAATAGGCCAGGATCTGATCACCACCTCACTCCCCACAAGGTGGTGACAGGACGTCAAATGCGCCTTCCTTTAACGCCAATATCAAGAGCCTTTACTGACCATGATAACACTGCAACTGTTTTTGGTGACGAAATGTATCAATATGTGTCTTCCTTGATTACTAGTGTCGCCTTTGTATCTCAACAGCTCGAGTGCACGCGGGGCGGGTCGAAGAGCTTGCAACAAGAAGACACCAACAAGGAACAAGAGAAGGAAGGACTATGCACTATTGCGGAGGGAGATCACGTGCTCCTCCGCAACTTCAATAGAAAGTGGAACAGCCAACGCTTTACCGGGCCCCACTTGGTAGAGGCAGTGGCTCCCAGAGCAGTGAAGCTACGCGATAAGTGCGCCTGGACTCACCTACACGACATGAAGCCCTACAAACATCGGACCCTCCCTAGCGTTGAGGACAGGACCATTACAAGACCAACAACATCGACAATGTCAGCTACAGACAAGGATACAGCAACCGCCGCTGAGGACAATTGTGTCACTGCCCCTGACCGCTCCTCAGCCACAAACACTGCCATAGACTTTGGACACTTGCCCATAGCCCACCCCATGGTCACGAGATCACAAAGTAAACAAACTTCTGCCCAACCCAGCCCCAGCCCCGTAAAGGACACCACCGATTGAGAGACATTGTACAACGAACTTGGATGTTACACACACATATAAAACACTTGTATGTTTTTCTTCTACCTTCTCTCGCACATGCAGGTACCGCATATCATTGTATTGTTTAGAAAGTGAAGTAACTAACAGTGTACTGTTCCCAGGAGTAGATGCTGCCCGCAGATGATAACACCCCTGAGGCCCTATCACACCAATTTGTATATCATATAAGAAGGCCAAAGTACCTAAAAAGAAGGAGGGTAGATGTATATTACACCGCATTTGTTTTGGCCATAGAACAATCATTTCCCCATCTTCATGAGCACTTGCTGGCTCTAAGAAATAGGTCACTAAGATTAGCGTGGGAACAGCTCTTCGCCTGGGCACTGAACGATTACTTGATAGGGAGAGATTAACTAACAAAAATTAACAATAATAACGAGCACATTAAGGATTTTCAGGCGGGCACCTTTAACGTCACAAGAATAAGCTGCCGGACTGCAGCGAGGTAAGAGCAAAAATGCCAGTGAGAATACCTCTTGGAATAAAATTGATAGGAGTGTTGGTCATCACTGGTCTGTATGGCAGAAAAGCTATGCTCCCAATTTTATGGCTGCATCCAAAACTAACCTACCCCCTCCCACGGCTGCAACAGTTATGATATCAGGTGGTACTAGCAACCCTAAAGGTAAAGGAGATAGAGTTAAACGCAGCACATATACTGACAATAAAGGTATCGATAATTACATAACAGATTCAGCACACGTCTCAAACAACATTTGGTACCAGCACATGACCCAAATTGGTAAGCAGACAACGGAGGACAACTGCTATGTGTGTTCATTCATCCCATACGCCATGAGCGCATCAAGAACATTCGTTGCCACTGAAATACAGGAAAAAACAGTGCAATGTATAATATATCTGGCACTATTCCAAACGAGGGGACGATTCTAAGGAACGGTGGTGAGAATGCAGTGGAAAACAAGGGACACATACCCATACGAAAATAATTTCCTCAAGACATACTTGAACTACCATAAAAGCAGCTTACATGCTGAAGCATTCAGATACATGACGGATGGCCCCGATAAAGGAGAAACGAAGAAAGTAACGCTAGAATACCTGCCGTGTGATTGGTACGCCACTGAAGTTCCTGGTGTACAAGGATGCTGGGAGAGACCACTGATAACAATAACTGGGAAAATATATATGAACAATGAATGGGAAATAGGAGTGGTTGGGAGCAACATGATAACAAGAGAAAATATTACCACCATACAGGAGCACAACGACAGATGTTGGACGACGTGGGGTAAATATGTACCCATGCTGACGTGGATGGAGAAGGATGAAGACCCAGTAAGCATACTACCACTGACTGCACCCAAACTATGCTACCAACACAAAGGAGATGTGGATGTGGGATACAACACCAACTGTGGAAGTGTAGTGGCACTACCAGAGAGGGGTGCTGGTACGGCAGTTATAATGGACCACTATTGGGCCTGCGGCGATAAGGCATACCACACCTTGCCTCCATTATGGAATGGAATATGTACCATGGTACACATTAACGTACCATCACTGGTAGTGCCTCAAAAACATGTTAACATGGCCAATTTCCCCAAGATGGACGAAGGAAACAAGAGGATGAAAAGGTCTATACAATCACAAGAAGGAGAGAAAACTAACAACAATAACATTCTACCAAGAATGAAAAGACAAGGAGAACCTCTGACAGGAAACTACCTGTGGGGAAGATCGGACACAGCACTCACCTCCATCCCACCAGAACACAGATTATTCAGCAGGGCTGTAATGTTCTTCTCGTCAATATTACACCCAGGACTACAAGCATATGCGAACGCAAAATGGCTTCAGATTACCCGGTGGGAACTGATGATGACGATTAATTGGACAGTAAATGGATTCAACGCCATAAAAGAAGAGCTACGAGCGGTAAGAATGGTAGCACTGCAAAACAGATATGTGCTGGATCTTCTCATGGCTATGGAATGAGGAATTTGTGCAAAAATTGGACAATCATGCTGCACATTTTATCCCTGATAACAACGCAGATAATGGGACACTTACTGAAGCAGTATCACAACTGGCCCAGATGCACTCCAAAATGATGGAAGAAAATAAAGGGGTAAAGAAGGATACCAGTGGGTTTTCATTTATATGGTCATGGATGCCCTCATGGATGTCAGATGGACTGAAGATTATAGTTGGATGCATAATATTAGCTGCAACAGTGTTGATTGTAATAAGGTTCTGGAAGGCCAGGAAAGCACGCACTACAGACAAAATGATAGAAATGGTCGGCATGCACCCCTTGATGCCAACTGATGATGACCAGCACACCGACGTGATAATAAAGGAAAGAGAGAGACTGTGTAAACAGATTCTTAACAACCACTTGGATCTGCCATCTGTGAAAGTGGAGAACCCAAGAAACCCGAGGAGCTATGTTGGAAGATGGGTATATTGCAAACAAGGCGGCAGCTGTGTTTATAAGTACTGGTCATTCGAAGATCATGTCAACCACTATGGACACTTGGCTGGAATAACTAAAGTATGGAGAGTAAGAGGAGATAAAGAAAAAGATATGTTTGTAGTCGACAAGTCAACCAGAGGGGGGACTGAAGTGGGTGAATGGGAAAACAAGATCCTCCAAATCTTATCAAGACCATGGCCTAGAGAATTACGGCCCAGGCACCCCCCATGGGACGAGTTTGTCTATCTGCCAGATGACAAAATACCCTGGTTCAGGAACATAAGGGTATGCCCACCAGCCAGTCCGACTCAAGCCGACACCTGCGGCATGGATGAACTTGACTAAGACAACAGCCACAAGTATCCACATCGTTAGAGATGCCATAACGACCTAGCCAACTGCCAAGAACACACGTGCCACCATGCACAGTGGTCACTCACACACCAACCTACACGAAGAACATATTCAGTGCTATGGTGTAGGTGACTGACACACCCACTGACGTGCATCGTTGTTATTTTTCACATAGTCCTTTTTGCAGAAACGCAAGACGCCTGAAGAGCTCTTGTATACGCTTGCTGACGCTCCTCCCACCACTCGCCCTGTGACGACACCATCATGTATACCTAACACTGCTTGTGACGCCATGTCAACCTGCAATCTCCATACAATGGAATATGTATCGCCATCCATGAACTAGGCCCGAGTAGGCCACAAGCAAGAGCCTCATCATGAAAATCTTCTCAGAGCAAGAGTACAAGTGCTGATCATGCAGAACGAGCCCCAGCGAGAGCTCACAGCCAAGGCCAAGATGTTGCAACTTGCATGCTACCAGCCCGGCACCAAGGTTACACCAAAAAAAAAAGCCAAGCCCACAGAAACGAAATACAAATCTAATGAAAAGAATTCTGCTCCAGCTACGGTCCCTCCACACGTGACCACGCCGATCTGACAAGGTGCCAGACCCACGAGACAGAAAGTCGCCTGGGTCCCACATCTGGGACACAGGTTGCAACAGCGAAGCGGCAAGATGGACACCTACGGCGATGGGAACGACCCGCTCACAAGTCTATGAGCAGACCTGTACGTTGCCTGCACAAACACATAGTTGCATATTGTTGCTAATGACAGGTACACCGCGAGCTGGGAACGACAATGGTCCCAGGCTTGGGGGCTCTTGGGAGGACCAATCAGAACACAGGGGGGCTCATCACTGACGTCAGAAGTATTAGCCAATCACCAGGGGTCCCCTTGTAGCAATTTTCAAGTATCTAATAGTAGGGACAGCCCAAGTATACCACATGACTCATCCTTAACCACTAATATCCTTCTCCATATGTACCCTATACTAACCCTACCACTCGGGGAACCAATCCGGAGTGGCAATAGGTTTTTGCTAACTTTCCCAGGTGACGCAGATAGCGCGTCATACTGCTGTAAAAAGGGCCTGCGAGCCCCACTAAGAGTGAGAGTCTAGACGGACACGTACGATCTGAGACCCATCCCTGCCGTTTTTATAATAAACAGCAGAACCACCTTGCTCCTTTTGTGTGTCTCATACTCCTTTTGGGAAACACGGGAGGAGTTGGGGCCTCCCAGCCGGCCCTGGGATAATCACCCCGACACCGTAGTGGCTAAACAGGCAAGGAACACCTACCAGGCATATGCAGGGGCCTGTCGAGGCACAAGAGCCTCTGGTAGTCCTCCAGGAAATCCAGCATAGGACCCGGAGATCCGGGTGGCTGATGTGGGCCTGCACAATGGGCCAGTATGGATATTCTGTGCCCGCCTCCAGCAGCTTCCATGCCTTTTTGGCAGTGACCCACCTAAGGTTATCCCAGCACTTCTTCACCTCCTTGATGTTGTGCTGGTAGATACCAAAGTCGTTGATGCATCTTCTGATCTTTGCCCAGGACTTAGCCTGTGCAGCCACAATCAGTGTGCAGCGAACTGTGACTGGTGAGGTACCCATACTTGCTGAGCACCTCTGCCCCCAGGACCTCCACCTCCTGATGGGTAAAATTGAGGTTTCACCACACAGGAGGTGGAGAGGAGGAGTCGTCCCCGGATGGTGAGGAGTCTCCCTGCAGTGTGTCAGGGTTTGGGCTAGGAGGAACTGACTACCTGGTGGGAGCAGTCATGGCTTGTGGAGCAGCAGGGGGCATTCTCCACTGGGATCCTCCACAGGTCATATATGGGAGGAGATCCCCATTCTCCCCCTCCTCCTTGTCCTGACTCAAGAGTGATAATTTGTAGGAGTGGCCACAATCCCCATAGGGGCAGTGTGGACGTTGCGCTCGGCAGGGTGCACTGGTTCCGGTGGGCCTGGCGGTGTGCTACTGGCTCGTGGTGCCCCCTCCTCTCGGTCACCTCTAGTGGATGAGGCGCCTGCATCCAGAGTGGTGGGCTAGGAGCCCCTTCTCCTTGTGACCCTCCTGCAGAGACTGGAGTGTCCCTCCTGTGGGTCTGTTGCATCCATGCCTCCAGCGCATTTCCTGCTCCTTCCATGTCAGGTGTCGGCAACATGTACTGGCACGGTTGTCCTTTATGTGATGTTATAGGGCCATGGTTGCTAACGCTCTCACTGCTGCCATGGGCTCTGAAGGAACTCAGCGGCTAAGGCCCAGGTGCTTGGGCGTGGCACAGGTGGGGTACTTTGTTGGGAGTGATAATGGGGGGAAGTGCTGTGCATAGAGTCTCTGCTGCTAGTGTCACCCCCATATGCCTATACCTGCACAGGGGCATGCCATCCTCCGTCAGCACCTCTGGCATAGCCTCCTCTGCAAGCAGAGCAATTTGGAGACCCATGCACCTGTGTGCTGCTGGCAACTCTGCATGGTATTCCTCCTGTGCGGGGGAGATGTGGTCCTTCCAGTTCACATCCTCCTCTGCCTCTAGGGTGGGTGCGCTACAGTCAGCCGGGTTTTGTCCTCCTTCCTCACTGCCTTCAGAGTGTATCACAGGGGCCACTTCCACGGTCATCACTGCTGCAAAGTGGAAGGAAAAGGAGACTTGTTAGTCTCTGTCATTGATATGATGTGTGATGATCTGTGTAATTTGTGATGCGACATGTGTCTCTGCACGTGGCCCTGACGCATCTTCCCATTGCAATGTCGACACACTGTTGGCGCCCATGTATGGATGACCATGTGAATGTATTCCTGCAGCCATTGGCGATTGGTAGTGACTGTATGTGCAAGGTGCCGATGTGTGAGGTGTATGTGTGTGTTGGTATGGTGACTACCCCATGATTCATTGCATGTCTATGCGCGCAGATGATGGTGCATTGCATGTGGCATTTGTGTACCCTGTGTACATGCCGCTGTGTGTCAAATGGTTATTGGGGTGTCGGTGCACATGCAGTGGTAGCAGGGCACATGTTGTTTGGTGCTCATTCACAGGTGGCTGATGTGCTGTGGTGGTTTTCTCCCTTTGGTAGTCACAGGCATTGTGTACCGTATGGTGTAACGACTTGTGTGTGTGATGTGTATGTTTGTTCTGAGGACATGTGCATCTGGGTCCATTTAGAGCATTAGCACTATGGCATGTCCTTCGTGCTGTTAGGCGAAGTTGTGCATTTGCTATGAACATGTGTGCATACATGTTGTGTTACCTTTCAGCTGATTTGCATGGATTGTTCAGGCACTGTGTGTGTCTGGTATGTGCATATGGGTGAGTGCACAGAGGTGGTGCGCTTTCCATGGAAATCTGTGCCTGTCGATGTGCCTCGAAGGCCTGTGCACATCTCCTCCAGGATCAGGCTCATGGTCTTCTCCTACTTGGGCATCAGGCGCAACCCAGGGCCTGGTGGTTCTTCTCTGGAATTGTCCAACCAGGTGGCACTGGGTGCACTTCAGTTTGACCCTCCACTTCTTGTCCAACCACGTCTTTTTTTGTTTAGTTCCTCCCAGGTGTGTTACTTGATTTCCCAGGGCATTGACCTGCTCTGTGAGCCTGAGCCAGTGTGAGCGTTGTTGGCTTTGCGTGGTGCGCTGTCCAAGAATCAGGAGGATGCAGGTCCAGTGGCTGTGGATAAACTCCACCATCAGGACCACCTCACATTGGGTGAAATTCATCTTGTGACGCCCCCCCTCGCCCCTTAGCAGATTCCATTTTTCTGGACACCATGACCTATGCAGGGATTGTGGCTATTTGTGTGTTGCTATATATATATATATTGCTTGTGAACGGTGGAGGTGTTTAACTCTGATTGGGATGTGTGCATAATCCACTTGTGTGGTACTGGCAATGTGTGCTGTGTCGCTTGGGTGTGTGAACAGGGATTGGGACTTTCATGCAGTGAGTCATATTCCTAGTGTGCAGCTTGTGTGCTGATTGTGGGAGCCATGTGTTTTGATGGTGTTGCATGTGTAGTGGGGTCAGTGTGTGCATTGTGAGAAACCTGAAGGTGTCTCACCCGCTAGTCCAAAGGGATCTGTCATTCAGGTGGCCAGAACATGGCCATCGCTTTTGGATCCAGATCCTGTGGGTGGACCAGTGTGGGAGGATTACCTGGATGAGGCGTCTTCGGGGAGTGGGACGCCAGAAGGTGAGACACAGTATCCCCTTCCTTGAAACGCCCTTTCCCCATCATACCAGGTAGGATACTTAGGAACTCAACCCCTCCACCCTCCCTCACTTTCCCGACAGGAACACTTTCTCACGGACAGCTCACCGTGAGCGGAAACAGACTAACACCAGAGCCATATACCTGACATGTCCCAATACAATGGTCAGGCAAGGTCTGGCAATTACTGATCATTACACACACTTGAATTCCTTCACACTTCCCCGAAAGGATAAAAGGCAGAGCATGAAAGAACACCCTGAGCAAGGCAGAGCACACGAGGAAGCAGCAGTTCCAAGATGGCAGTTTAATATGAGGGGAAAGACAGCAAGACCAGAAAGGGTTGCAATGAGGGAAGTTCCCTTGATCTTTTCAGACCCTTAATTTTGTGAACCTTGGAAAATAAGAAACCTAAGACCTGGGACTAAAGCTGAAGAAACCTGCATTGTGTGTCAGAGGTACCCGGGGCTCTCCCACATCGATAACCAAGGTGAGGAGGAGCGTTTGCGGCCGTAGTACTATCCTTGGCTCCTACAACAAAGCAGCATCAGTAAAGACAGCACAGCCGGTGAGTCGGAGAGACAGACACCAGACCAGCCTGTGTTAGAACCAAGGTTGCAAGCGGCAACAATGTATGAAGAAATCTAAAGAGAATATTGTGGGAAACGTATGTGATGAGCAACGCGAATATAATTGAAAATCAGAGGAGTGACTGAACTTTGATTTGACAAGAAAGATAGAGTAGACAGACTGGCCCGGCGCCACGTGGGTGCTCATTCAAAGGTCACTGTTAGGTATCCAACTGGTTGGCAACTGTGAAAGGGGAATTTTGATATCGAAATGGTCCTGCAATGGGTCAAGCTAAACCCTGTGCACAACATTTTCTTTAGTATAGGCCCTTTTATTTTGACGAGACTCCACTAGGACTGCATTATTATTATTTCATGGTCGTAGCTTGCTCCCATCTGTAGATTTAGGATTAGATAGGCCTTTATCACACCCTTGTTGAAGTTCAATAAAAAACTATTAAACTGTGGTCACTTGTTTCTGTCTTACTGTTGATACCATGTCTTTCTTACAGTGTTCTGTATGTTTGTGTGTTATTATGTCTTTCTTACAGTGTTCTGTATGTTTGTGTGTTATTATGTGTTGGAATGTGGCTTGTCACTATGTGAAGTGTGTCCTGTGGGTGCTGTGGCTGTCTCGCATTAAGTTGGCTATGTCAATGTTGTTGGTGCGATCATGGTTTATATGTGATGTCTGGTGCATCGTCCGCCATACTGTGGTGTAATGTCCAGGTTGGTTTGTCCATCATGTAATGTTCATGGGTCAGTGGTGTACATACCGCCTGCTTTCTCCCTTTCTTGGCAATGTCGTATGGGCGTTTATGCAGGTGTGTCTGGTGATTTGTGGGTGTGTTGGTGGGGACATATCTGTTTTTAGTGGGTGTGCCGGTGGGGGTGTCAATCCACTGCGAGGGTGTTGGTCTGAGTGTCCAGTCATTTTTGGGCATGTCAGTGAGTGTGCTCATTTTTTGTGGGGTGTGGCGGGGCTTTGTGAGTTGCATCGAGTGTGACAAACCAAAGTTTAACTTTGAAGGTATTTACTAAGCAAACGTGGATCTTGGGGGATGTGTGTGGACTATCATAAGTTACACCATGTGGTTTGCAGTGTAAGTGTGGAGCACGATGCAGGTAAGTGTGCGGAATAGCACCATGACGGCAGGGATGTTTTTGCAAAAGTATGTGGGTGCACAGGAAAAACATTCACAGGTGGTATGTGCACATGTTCGTCATGTTTGACTTCAGTTTTCCTTGACACGTTCACTTACGCAGGTCTGTGTTCCGCCAGTGGTAGTTTTGTGGGTATTTTTGGTCATACATTCTTTTTCTTTGTGAATCAGTTTTGACTTACATCTTTTGTTTTGCTCGATGGAAGATCCGCTGAATTTCCATGTCTGACTTATTAAGTTTGCTGATTCGGACGTAACAGGCTTCCAAATGTAACACAAGAATGTCACTAATGTGGTAGACTGGTCCCCAGACATAGGGCCTAATTTACAAAAGCCTTTTACAATGGTGCTTTGTAAATCAGGCGCTTAGTGGTTTCTTGGGTTTTACAGTATTGTTTGATGGTCCACTTACATAAATCGACTACAATCCTTTCAGTGCTTATAACTTGGTGTTTTTATTTAGTAAATTAGGTCTGGCCATCTTTGTAAGATATATCGATGATGTGTTTGGCATCAGGTCAGGCCCAGATGATAAATTGAATGAATTTTTCACCATGATGAATGCTATGCACCCAAGGATCAAATTCACCACCCAGACGAGCAAATCACTGATCAATTTCTTGGATGTGGAAATTTACTCTGGAGACAAGACTCTTCATCAAAGCCACAGATAGAAATATCCTCTTGCTGGCAACAAGTTTCCACCCTCAAAGGACGATTGACAGCGTCCCTTTAAGCCAGTTTCTACGTTATCGGAGGAATATTTCAGAAAACACAGAATACCAGAGACAGTCAGCGTCCTTACGTCATAAATTCAAAGAAAGAGAGTATAATCCCACTATAATATCACAAATTGAGGAAAAGTGGCTACTGTTGAGATGGACACCTTGCTTACATCCAAGAACACCGAAAAAGATGACTCCATGGTGTATGTCACTACATACTCTGCACAGAGTAAAGCAATCAGGAGTATCATCCAAAGAAACTGGCCAATGTTACAAATGCACCCGCAGACACAACCACTCTTCCAGCAATTTCCGATTTTTGCCTATAGAAATAGCAACGCCTTAAGGAACAGTCTAGTCAGAGCAGATTTGCCTATTACTCAGGGAACAAACACTAAATACAAGGGAACAAACCCTGCCATAACTGCCAACATTGCAGTAACATTGTTCCAGGCAATACAATTTCGCACCCACATACAGGTTAACCCATCTCACTCAAACATTCTTGCACCTGTGACTCAACGAATGCAGTTTATGCTCTTAAATGTCCCTGTGGGTCCTATTACGTGGGGATTACTATAAGAAAGGCGAAATTGCGCTGGACCGAGCATAAGTCAAACATTCGGACCAAAAGTTTAAGATCTCCCGTGGCAATGCACTTTTTGGAAGCGAGACATTTAATTGCCCAATTGAAATGTATGATTCTGGAACAAGTGAAAGTGGGCCCTAGAGGGGGAGATGTACATAAAAGACCACTTCAGAGGGAGATTGTTTGGATTGACCTGTTGGATTGTCTCAGCCCAAGAGGCATGAACCATGATTTTGATTTAATTTGTTTTCTCTAAAGTTTTCCATGATAATTTTGTGCCTGTTGTTTTTAGTAGTGTTCTTTTTAACAGTGTAATGTTTGCAAACAGGTTTTGTGACATCTTGCTTCTGACAGCGAGAATGTTTAAGGTTATTGATTGCTCACCATACATTTACCATCCCTTTTGGTCCTCAATTGGCCTTTTGTGTGAACAATCCAATTGTCTGATTTAGGCTGTGAATTTTCAGAATATGAACGGGCCCGGCACCGGGAGATTGACTTTTATCTCACAATCACTGTGTTTTCTAAATGATGGAATGTAATTCTGGACAAATTCTCTATAATTGTTAAGTATGTGAACGGCCCCTTAACCGGGAGTCTAGCTGAACGCCTGTATAGATTACTGCGTAATCCACTAATTGATGGAATGAAATTCTGGTCAAATTCCCTAAAATTGTTAAGAATGCGTATGGCTCCTAAGCCAGGAGTCTATTAGAACCCCCGTATAGATTGAAATAGAAATTAGGGATTGCTACGAAACCCACTAATCTATGGGTGCTGGAAGATAGGTGTTGGTGAAACTATTTAAAATGTCAAGAGCAGACTATGACTTGAATGACATTCGAGCAGGGAAGGATGCGGGCAGATGCCTCAGCGTTGACCCCCTGGTGATGTTTGTTATTCATCTGTAATTTAGCGGGAGGTAGGGGCACCAGGCAGTATTTTACTGCCATGTTGCCCCTCCCCCCGCTTGTAACTTTGCAAATTAGGTTTGCCCATACACGCTCAACAGGGTTTACTGTAATGTTTTCACTATGCTCCGCTCAACATACTGATTAGCCCACAAGCATATTGTCAACACATCACCTACTAAGGTACAAATACCTGAGGGCATTTTGGCGCATTAACGCTTTGTCGTTTACCCAGATCCTGTTTGGGTTCCACACACATCGCATGACACTCTTAGGAGAGCGCATGCTCGTGTGCGTCCCCAACAACGGTACCCCTGGCACACATGCGCTGATTGACGAATTTATTTATAATGCTCTGTCCAGCATATGGATTAGCCCAATAACACATTGTCTACTGAGGGACAAATGCCCGAGTGTAGTTTGGCGCACAAGCGCCTTCCTTCGTTCCTATCACTTACCCAGAGCCATTTCTGGAATCTACGTACATTACATGACACGCTTGGCTGAGCGCATGCCCGTCGGCATCCCTAGTAATGGTAGCCGTGGCGTGCACTCACAGGACAGCGAATCCTCTTAGCGTATGCATTATCAGTACAGCTGTTTCCAACAGCCTTACTTGTAATCCACTTCATTAGACACTATACAGCCTCTACGGATCACCCAATATACAAATGTTTACTCTTTTAATCTTGATTGTACACCGGGTATGGTGCCAGTGTACAATCCCACACAGTCCCACACAAAGATGGCGCTGCGCACAGGGACGCGCGTGCGCGCTGCTCATATGGGAACCTATTTTGCCTGGGAGAGTCGTGCAGCGCGACCTAGTGACGGGCTGCTTCTTGCTGAGTTCCGAACGCGATCCGTTTCAAGTAAGTTTCTGGATGTTGATACATTTACCTTCACAGGATTTAACTTTATCGATGAGCACTGCTCCCATATTATATATCTAGTCTCTGTGTGACTAGTATTACTTATGGGACCTACCTTTACCACATCAAACTTTAGTTACACAGCCACTTGCTTAACTGTGCAGTAATCTTCATTACCCCTTATCTCCCTGTGCCTTTAGTTGCCCCCCCCTTTTTTGGGATCACAGTCTGCCACTGCCACTGCACCTGGCGAGACACTTGGATTTTTGACCGGGTGAGTACCCCAGAATTGCATTAAAATTACTTTTGAACATATTTTGCTTAAGTTCGGACACTTACATACTGTATGCTATGTCATTTTTACCATACAGGCGATAATGAATCTTCTTTGCTTACCAAGAAAGCAGGTTAGTGCATCTCTTTTCATGAGAATCATTAGCAGAGTCTCTAAAACTCTTTCAAAATCTAATTAGTGTATCCTTACACTTTGTAGGAATTTGAACTGAACTCCATTGAAACTAAATCACGTCCTGAAACTAAAACACGTCCTGCCCTGAAGATGGATGTCTAATCATCCGAAACGCGTTGGCACCCACTACTCAATAGGAGTGCCTTTAGGAAATTTCTGAGTAGAATGAATGTAACTGCTCAGACGTAGGAATACATAAATGTGGTGATTGTTCTACACATGAATTGTCTTATGAGATTTCTTGAGATTAATTGTACCCTACATATGTTTTCTTTCCCATTCACGGTTTGTTTGACTATTCTCTCAGCTCAAAAGGAACTTTGTCCTTTGTTTTCGAGTTGTTATCTGACTTGTATAAATTACCCTACGAGCTGATTCAGTATTCCACCACTCTAATGTAACAGTGTGGCACAAATTAAATTTGAGTACTGTTTGATATAATTGGGTCTGTTTTACGTCTCTTTGTCCCCAGCTTGACCTTCTATTCTCTGTGGATGCACTGAGTAACAGTGCCCTATATACTTAATTTGCTATTTAAATATTTGACTGACTATTTGCATTACTCTTAAAACTGTTTGATATCAACCCTTGCAGAACTAATACCCCCAGGTGGGAGTTTTTGGTATCTACAAGGTGGAATTACCACTTGGGACTAGTCCCGTTAGGAGTGCAGCATAGGGCTAACGGCTGGCAACGGTCAGTTTGTGTCTTGAGAAATAATATAAATTACTTTATGGCAGGCTCGAGTCAAACAAATGCCAGAGACCAGGCCCTGACTTAGATCTTGGGTACACAAATCGGCCAGTTAATTGAAGATAAAATATGCATGTCAAATATTGTTACATAGAAGTGTATGCAGGATATTGGGAGGCAGGGGCACAAGTCCCAGGCCTACAGCAATTAAGGACAGGGCAATTGCAGAAGGAAGCGTGCAGGAGAGTTAGGAGATCGAAAAGGGCAGGGGGACCCACTCATAGAAGTTAGATTGCAATGGAAATGTAGTGAATTGTAACCTTAGGACTATGGGCCTCATTACGACCCTGGCAGTATGGGGTTAACGGCGCTGGTAGAGCTGCCAGCGCCGTTAACCCCATACCGCCTCATTACGAGGTCCGCTCGCGGGACCCGCTCAGGACGCCTGATTTTACCAGACATCCTTAGCCAGTTCCGTGAGCGGCCCAGCATGCTAACAATGGGCCCGTCATTAACGGGACCGTTCTTAGCATGCTCCCCATTCCCATTGAGCCCTATGGGGGTTCAAATGGGAATGGGGATGTACCAGGTCCGGGTTCCTTGAATGAGGAAATACCGGGCCCTCCTAGGTCGGAATGGCCCGGTATTTCCCCATTCAGGGAACTTGGACCCGAGTTTGAGTATCATGAGTCCCTATGTGTGTAGCAAAACTCAATTTTAGAAGTTAGATGCCAGTTTGAAATTGTGCCTAGTGCCATGGCTATGCTAGTATGTTTACAGTTAGTCCTGAGGATTGGAAGGATGTGCATGCTTTCTTCATTCACAGCCCTGGCAACTCCGCAGAAGGTTAATTTCCTGAACACACACACACATGGAGCCTCGTTATAAGCATGCTGGTCCGGTAACAACGGTGGCGGTAAGTTACCGGCACTGTTGTTACCGGACCAGCATACTCTGAGTTCTGCGAGCGGGTGCCTTTCAGCCCGCCAGGTCTTACCTGGCAGGCAGATTGGCACCCGCTTGCAGACCTTGACGGTAGTACCGGCACCATTATGAATGGTGCCTGTGCTACCGTCCTCCCCATTACCATTGAGTCCAATGGGACTCGAATGGGAATGGGGAGTAATTTTTCCCAGCGCCTGGCAATGGGGAATTACTGGGACCGCCAGGGCTGTAATGCCCTGGGAAATCCCCATTGCTGGGTGCCAGAAAAAAAGTGACTCCTGCAGTTTTTACCAGCACGGCTACCGCCGGCGTCACAATGAGGCCATCAGTCCGTTATTGTATCTTATCAGTAGTGCATGCAACCTAGAAGGAATGCACCCAGTAATGCCAAGAGAGGCCCGAAAGAATCTTCAAAGAGCAATCCCACAAAATGAGGGGTGGGGGCTTTAGCCCCTCGCCTATCCAGATCCTTAAATTATAGCCACCTGAGACCCCCAAATTCCAGACATAAACATTTGAGTACACTGATCAGCCTAACACCCTTGGCCATAAAACTCTAAAGCAACCAGTCGATCAGGAAGATCAGAGAACAGGGACTGGCTGCCCCCTCCATCAGTTCATGTGATTTGTGCTGCGAGGTGCCAGGGGCGAAGGTAAGAAATATATGCTGTGGATGCAAAAGATGTAGAGGCACCAACGTGTCTGGGAAAGGAGCGGTGGTACACATAGTTCTGAGAAAGTTACAACAACCTCCAAAGTATTCACCTCGCTCATGTACTTGGTACCAGGCACACTGTAGAACTGTGAAATAATGAGTTGTGTGTCTGTAACTCAATTTCCAATTCATACTTTGTACTTTGCTGACAAGGGAAGAAGATCCCCACGTGGAAGAAGATGGACGAAAGATGCAAGGACCAATCGCTTGGCATCCCGTATGGAGCAGGACATATGTGTATAGGGTCACACCAACCAGCTACTTGATTTGTAACCTATGTAATGTATGTCAATTGGGATGCTGTTTACCTTTAAAAGCTATTGGTCATGCTGTTTATTTCACAACGCTTTTTGGCAGAAGAGTTCTTTGTTGGCAAATATTTGTATATTTCTGAGATTAAATCATGTTATCCTTGCAAGAGGTGTGCTGGGCCTTTTTCCCTAGTGGGTTGTATTTTTTCTGGTGTGAGCATTGAGTGGTTACTCTACATTTTAGTTACCCTGATGTGTTCCGAGGTTTTCTGCAAAGACAGAGGCTTCCATGCTGCACATCTGGGGGGACCGCGCCCAACTGCAGCGACCAGACCCAAGCGCGCCACTTGTAGTGGTGTACAGGAGCTGTTTTGACAGAATTCCTGCCTGCTCCTTGGAGCGGGGCGGTGCGCAGCTCCTAGGATGGTGCAGGTTGTTAATGGGATCCCGTGACAGAGGAGCTCGGGTGAACATGTACATGTAGTTACACCTCTTGTGAGTGATAACAACGGGGACTGATGCTGAAGGGGGAGTTGGCAGAACAGGGAAAAACGTGGTTGTGTGCATTGAAGAAGAAGCGAGGAGAATGCATGGCAAAATGGTCTGTGATTGAGTTGGGTAGTGTGTGAAGAGCATGTGGCAGTTTGTTATTATTATTACAAGTATATAAGGAGAGAAATAGAGAAGTAGGATCCTTTCTGAGACAGGGAAGAAGATGGCGCCATATGTTGAAATGAGATAAGAGAAGTCAAAGTAGGGGCTCTGTACAATTAGAGAGCTTGGATTCCTGTGCCCAATATATTTCAGGTGGGGGAATAAGACAAAGTAGTGGTTGTTATTTTAGTTCATTGTTTTAGTTTGTTGTTTTGGTGTTTTAACTTTTTATTGTTTAGTAAGCAGGGGCTAAGGGAGGGCCTGTATAAGATGTGATGTGGGTGTTGGGTGTGAGGAGTGAGAATGTGTGTGTGTGGTGTAAGTGGGAGAGATGGGTGTGCGGGCAGGGGGCAACAGGGAGAACGTGAGTGAAGGACTGGTAGGAACGCTGAAGACAAATGGCATTTTGTATATGGTCTGACATTTTTGTATACTAAGCTGTCAACATGGGGGTAGTTACTCCGTTGGACTATGTGTAGTGCATTGCCATTGTATAAACACAAAATTGAAAAATATCATAAGCAGTGGGTTGCAGAGACTCAGGGGGTAAATTTCTGCTCCTTGGCCAAAGCAGAGGATGAGCGACAGAGGGATACTGGAAGGTGTGTACACATTTTTGGCAGCTAAATATAAAGGTAAAAAGGAGGAAAGAGATTCTAAAATTATGAAAGATGGTGAAGGATATAGAGGATCATGATGAGTGGAAATGTCAATTTGACAATGTGACAACAGTATACGCCCAAATGTAGTTAAGGTAGCAATTTCTGAGAAGAAGCAGGCACCTATGCCCCCGCAGGGTAAACTAATCCCACATATGGGCCTTAACCTGTCACAGCTCCACCCCCATCTTTGCCACCACTCCCATACCACATGAATACTAACACAGCAGGACAATGGGATAGTAAACCACAGAAAGAGTTAGAGGAGGCTTTGGAAGCAGCAAAGGTGGAATTGGCATGGCTGAAGGCCCTCAGGGATGTAGGAAGCAAATCAGGGTGTAGCCTGGACGAATGGAGGGCTGGAGACATCTTGTTTAGATTAGTCAGCGACCAAGGATGTCCATACTGAGAAGGGGAAGAGTGACGAACGAGGGACAGGTAGTGTAGGTTACGCGACAATGAGGTCGGATTGGAGGTACAAATGGGGAGCTGTGAGAGGACGAGGTCGACACAATGGATGAATTGGAGGATGAGGAGGAGGCACCAGCAGTTATTCCACCGGTAGAGAGTAATGGGGTCACAGATAAGGAACAGATTTGTGCAGGCAGCAGTGGCCAGGAAGAAGGCAAGTGGCGGCAGGAAGGTACGACGGGGAATGGGCACCCACTTGCCGGTATCCGGTTAATTTTTCGAAAACATATTTTCTAAATGCCATTTTGTTGAAAACAAAATGCTGAAATATTTTTTTTCAAATGTTTTTTTTATTTTTGATTTTTTTTTGGTTTTGTTAGTAAAAAAAAGTATCAATAAAAATGACAATGAAAAAGTGTCAATGAAAGTGGGGGGAACCGCCACAATTTTAAAAAATAAAATATTTGCTGCAAAATTGTGTCGAGAAAATGGCATTCGAAAATATGCCATTCGAAAAAGTCACTGTAAACCCCACTTGCCATTATTGTATAAAGGCTCTGGGACGGCACAGTGTGTACCCTGGGCTTAAAGAGACAAAAACAATCTGATTAAAACGCTTACGCCCCTCACTGCTAGGGATGAGAAATGGATATGTGCTTTTGAAAAACAAACGACTGGTATCCTCTTAGCCGTGGCAGATATTAAATTTCTGCTTATAGCAATTGTGGGAGATCAGGCGGGGGATGTGTGGGTTAATGCCGGATACCAAGGAGTGAAAATAGCCGATGATACACATGATGGGGCACATTTTAACGATTTCAGAGTGCAGGTGTGGGCTGCACTCCGGCAGGCATACCACGATAAGCCAGATTACAGTCCATAATACAACACACAATGAGGGTTGATGAAGAACCCGCCCAATACATTTTGAAAGTGCAAGAGATGTGGAGGGCATTGACGAGGGAACAGTGTGACTGGTCAGTTCCACTTTTCTATTTTGTTATCAAAAGGGGATTGCCCAAGGAGATACAGAAAGCTCTCGATAAGATTGTGGGCATAGAAGTGAAAGGGTGGGCCGAGATACAGACTATAATTATGCAACATTGTAGGCAGATCATAGAAAGAGAAAAGGATACAGCATAAAGGTTGCAGACTGAGGAAGCGAAACTGATACAGAAAGAATTGGCAAAAATAGCAGTTGAAGGGGCGGTAGTAGCCGTCACCTGAACAGATTCGGCAGAGCAGGCAGCAGCATGAACAGATGCAAGGATAGCAGCGTTTTGGCCAGGTGGAGGGCAGTGAAATGGTGGATCGCAACCACAGTACCCAGAGTGGTACCAAGGAGGTCAGCAGTGTGGAAGAGGAGTGTTTCAAGAGGGGGCAGAGGTAGATTCAGAGGGATAGGGCCGAGAGGTGGCACAGGACCAGCTCTGTGATGGGAATGTGGGAAGTGGGGTCAGTTTATGAGGGAGTGCAAAAGCAGGATTGGAGCAGGGTAAAATCCATACAGTTCTGCAGGCCCAATACAGCAGAAGCACTCCCCCAATGCCCACGTCAATACCATATGAAATACACCAAGCATACACACATCTACCCCTTCAACCTCTTCAGGCACATATGCCTGCCCTGTCTGGCACCCCAACACATACTGCACCACCAAGTCAATCATATGGTGCCCCAATGCCCGAGAGCAATGTCATTCCAAATGGGACAGTGTAACATTATCGGCAAGTGAGCATTCTGGGAGGCAACCCTTTCACGTTTCCAGCTACTAATACATATCCTGACTAGGAGAGGCCACAGAAAGCTCTTGCAGGCCCAGTCCTGTTCGTAACTACCCACTCTAATGAGGAATCTTTGGTGTGTGATGAAATAGGAAAAAAACAATTCATCTTCATGGTTGACACTGATGCCACTATATCATGCATTAGTGAAGGAAGCTTCCTGTTATTGGGTTAACATCTATATGCAGCCTTTGGTTGACCTCATCGGCTCTCACGGCTTCAGGTGCTACTCATATGAGGACGACACGCATATCCTGGTCCGTTTGGATTGGGACCGGAAGGAGGTGTCACCCTGTCTGTATGACTGCCTGGCGGCCATGTGGGAGTGGATGGCCGCCAATTGGCTCAAACTCAACGAGGACATGACTGAGGTCCTGTTGGTGGGTGCCTCCTCTGAATCTTGTTCTTGGTCCTTGGCCTTCAGGCCATCCTCACTGGGTGACTTTCCTATTCCATTGACGGTAGTTAAAAATCCTGGAGTCGATCTCTCTGCTTCTCTGTCCATCTTGTGGGATAAATTCACTCCTTATATTCCTGGCCGCCCTCTTCAGTCAAGCAGTGACTGTCTGGTCGTTGTCCCCTGATTTTATCTTCAAAGAGTGGGCAATCAAGCCTTTTTCGTGGCCGCTAGTAAGTTATGGAATGGTCTCCCTTTAACTTTGAGGCTGACCAAGAGCCACCTGCACTTCTGTTGCTTGTTAAAAGCTCTGCTCTTTCATTAGATTGATGTTGTACTACTGTGACTATGCTCACACCAAGATGCCTTCTGGTGTATGTGTGCATTATTAATCTGAGTAACATAACAAACTCTTGACACAGAAGGCTTCTCTGGGGCTGTGGCAACGGTTTCATTTACTGAAAATGTAGCTATCAAAATAGGAGGCAAAGTGGTGCATGCACCTCTATTGTATTTGGAAACCAGTATGGGGAATAATATGTGCTAGCCCATGAATGTGAGCTATGAGAGCAATGGTGATCATACATGCCAAAGGAGGGGAGGTGGTGGTGGTTCGCAGCATTCCTGTTGATCCCGATATGTTTGTATATGGGATTACAGTGTTACTTAATGCAGTGCTCCAGATTTGGAAGGCATGTTGGCGGATACCATCTGTTTTTATCTTCAGACCCGTTTTGACTCCAGAGTTTGTGGCAGGGACAATACTCTCACTGGACTTGCAAGAGTTGGTGGTGTCAGAGAAAAGGGTTGGTGTAGTTGGGACCGATTCAAACGGGTGTGAGTAGTGCACTGTATTGTTCATTGAACTGACAGTATGCCTAATAGAAGTGACAGATGCAGAATTGTTTGAGGACTGGGTTAATGATGGAGAGATAGTGTTGTCTATTTGCATACCCTGTGAAATAATGGTGCAATATCGTAAAGTACAGTGTTGTCTGAGGGCCCTTGTGACAGTGCCCTCCTTCAATGAAACTGATGTAGAACAGGTTCCCCAGAGGTTATGGACACCCAGTACCCATGATGTTGGCCTCTTACTGGGGGTGACACCTGTTTGAATAATATTCAACCCAAGATGCGGTGTTGCCCCAGTTGAAACAATATCCACTGTCAAAAGAAACAGAGGAAGGGATAAGAGATAGCATATCTGCACTTCTAAATCAAGGGATTATTGTGCCCTCTAACTCCCCATGCAACACGGCTATATACCCAATAAAAAAGACAAAGGGGTCAAGTTGGAGAATGGTACAGGATCTACAGACCTTAAATGACAGTGTACAGGCAGAGTTTCCGGTCGTTCCCAACCCAGCGATCATTTTGTGCAGAATCCCAAAACAAGCAACACCTTTCACTGTAGCAGTCTTGAAAAATGCCTTCTTTACAATACCCCTTTACGCAGACTCTCAATACCTCATTACGTTTATGCATGGCGGAAAGCAGTAGGAACCTACAAGATTACCTCAGGGGTACTGTGTGTTTTAACAGAATATTGCATGCAGATTTCAGTGACATACAGGTGCCCAGCACTATCATTCAATATGTAGATGATTTGCTACTAGGCAGTGATACTGAGCAACAGTCTCAAAAATACTCTGTCACACTCTTACAGTTGCTAGCATATAAAGGGTATAAAGTAGACAAAGCTAATTTACAATACTGCCGCCAAGAAGTTCTCTATTTAGGACAATTGATATCTGTCCATGGAAAGAAAATAATTCCAGAATGCGATAGGTGCACAGTGCCCCAGCCAAAAACTGTCAAAGAAATGCAGACATTCCATTGACTATGTAATTACTGTAGGGCGTGGATTTTAGATTATACTGCATACACTATGCCCCTGCTGTAGGGCCTCAAAGAAGCACAAAAGACAGAGAACAAGATAATATGGACAGAGAACATGCTTATAAGCTTTAATGAACTAAAAGAAGTCACCTCCCCTGCCCCAGTGTTAGCAACCCCTGACTACACTCAACAGTTGTATTTGTTTTCCCCTTCTAATGGTCAAATGATGACTGCGATACTCAAACAGAAACATGCTATGCACCACAAGCCATTGGCCTATTACAGTGGAGTGCTGGATTCAGTAATGCAGGGCCACTTCCCTTGCAAACAGGTGCTTACCATCCTTGAACGATCTAAGTCAACTCTGACTACACAGCGGGCACCCATCTATGAAGTTATTCTATCCATCCGAATCATCCACTTAGAGCGGTGCAAGAGAGTAAATCCCACTACTTTCCTGACAGAAATGTGCCCTGAGGAAGACCTTGCTAGACATGACTGTGTAACATGTGAAGGGAAGGCGGAAGACATACCAAAAGCAGGAGACAGTCTGCTTGAGGGGGGAGAAGTGCTTTTCATTGAGGGGTCAGCAACCATTGACCAGGGACAGATTAGACTGACATGAGAGAGCAGTGTAATGGGTACAGGTTGCATAGGGGGTGCCAACTGCTCCCCGTCAACTGAGTATAGATAACAAGATAGGCTGATCAGATGGTTCCATTATTGCAGATATCAGGATTAGAGTGCCTGTATTTAAGGTAATAAATGTATTATGAATAAAGGATACAAAGTGAGAGATGTTTAATTAAATAAATAGTATAAATACAGTGTCAGACAAACATATATTTCAAAATGGATGAATCAAGTACAAAATGGTTTCCAGGCCTCAGCCATGTCTGAGAGATTATGACTCATGCCAAGAGTTTTCTGACAAGCAACAGAGGCTGATACATTGGAGACAGTCTTTGGCAGCACCTTGCAGTGAGGTAATTAGGTGTGTTAGGTGAACATTGGAATTTGCCAGGAAAGGCAGCCAAGATTATGATGAAGCCAGATAAGTAAGAGACATTTTAGATACATGTATCTATGTTCTTAATGAAGAGGGCACAACGTGTGTCAAGCAGACCATTCTGAGAGACCAGCTGTATTATTTGGCACCATGTAATAGAGTATATCTATTTCTCTAACAGTATAAGGCATTACCTAAATTGGCAGGACCTCAGCAATCAGATAAAGATTAGATATTGGTGCATGGAAATATTCTTGGCAGACATTGAGCACTGTCATAGTTGTGTCTAGCCAAGTCCAAAATAAACTTATCAGTTTTATGCATCAGAGAAAATTGTGGATGCCAACTATGCTAATGAGAGCTTGGTGCTATAAAAGCAGGGGAAAGGCAAAATGTCTTTGAGAGTGTCCTTAGTGTGTCTTGTCATTCTAACAAATAAAGACCATGATGGAAATGCTTCCAAGCATCTGATTTTCTCTTGTCTCTCTCTGAGGAGTGTTCATAAATTCCAGGTGTGTGATGGGATGGGAAGAGGACCCCCAGTTCAGGGTACTTCATTTTTGTTGTATGTCCCTTTTCTTACTGGGTTGAGGGGAGTCCTTGTGCACATCCAGAAGCTAAATGTGCAGCCACATTTTTAGTGAAGTGTTTCCTCGTTGGGGTGTCTGTGATTAACTGTTTAAAGAAGTGACTGTGTTGTTAGGCACCATGCATCGATTGCGCACAATTTACCACGCCTAGGCCGACAGGGTTGGGGTGAAGATCAATGGCTTGCTAAAGGTCAAACTATCTATGTTATGCGCCACTCTACAGAGAAACTGGGTGCACTAACTCCTCCTCCCTTTATTTAGCTTGTGCATGCACCCCTGTAAGGATCACCACTTATCACCAGATGAGGTGGTAACAGGAAGGCAAATGCATACGCCTCTATCCCCTGTAAAGAAGGCCTCTGATGCTCAGTCCCAGGGGAATAATTTAAGGACTATTTAATTGTGTTAACAACATCAATAACATGTGTTTCTCAACGGATAGCATCACAGCTGTCCCACAAACTAACCAGTGCTGCATCCACTTCAACACCTTCCCAGCTTTTTAGTTATCACCTGGTGATAGGGGGTTTGTGAGGAGTAAACCAAGATATAATGGCCCATTTTCCATCATCTATGCCTTTCCGTTTGTGGTGAAGGTCCTGGAGCTAAGATATTGGGTACACCTTTCTGATGTTCAGAAGGCTCCCGAAGCTGCACCCCCCACTAACGAGCAAGACAACAGGACATGAGCAAAAGTGCACAGATATCTGCAGAGTAATTAGCCGGTCAAGTGGCATAGCGAGTAGAGCGCTTGTTTTGACATCCGTGCAGAGCCTGCTAAAGCAGGTTCGAATCCCGGCAAGGCCAACCTCAGCCTTTCATCCTTCCGAGGTCGATAAATGAGCACCACACACCATGGGTAATAATAAGCAGCGCTCAGATACCTGAGGGTTCGTAGCGCTATATAAGTGCCAAATTATTTTTATTATCAGCTGTACATATGATCTAGTATATTCTTTCTGTTTCTGAGTGTTTTTTCTCCTTTTTGTTTTTTTTTTACATACTTTGATTTCTTTCTCTTTGCATATTCTTGCTCTTTTTCTTTTCATTTGAGAATGTCAGTAAAGTTGCTTATTGATGTACCAGGTTCTAATATACAGAATGCAACCAAAGACAAATATAATATGTCCAGGTTTCTATCTATGTATATGTGCATCATGCATTTCACATTGAAAATATTGTGTGCCTTTATGTTTGGTTTAGCAGTATATTTGGTATGTAATTTTATATGGTTGTGGCATAGAAAAGTGGGGTATCAGAGGGAGGTATACATGGGGTGGCTGCACATATCAGAACATTGATAATAGCATAATTCAGAAAATGTATATTAATACACTACCATATGGGGGCATGATGTCACAAAAAATGAATAATGTATTATCAGATGCAAAGTCACATGTATCAGAGGCAAGCATATTAAAATGTGTTAAAAGAGATATGATGATTATAGAGGTTTAGGTTTTGATATGATAGATGATGTGCACCACCCAGAGATGAGTAATAGGCGGTAACCGGACATGAGCTCGGTGGAGAAACAAAGGGTAAGTGGGAGTTGTTATATTTGCTCCTTAATACCACGTGCACCGGGAGCATCCAATGTGTTGGTACCACAAGAAGATATGTTTTGGATGTTCAATGTCTTGTCCACCTAGCACTGTGTAGATTGGGAACACATTCCAAGCAGACAGCATATGCCTTCTGATGATGGGTCCAGATGAACAGAAGTGTACCCGCAACGCGAGAAGCCAACAATGTTTGCAAAAACCATACATGCAGCTAGAAGGAGTGAGGTTTGTGGCCAATTGGTGGGAAGAGACTGTGCTCAGCTGTATGGCAGAAGGACGTATATGACAGAAAAAATAAGAGATTAAGAGGGTGAACCGAGCATGTCAAGAAAAATGGGCAAAGCATGTGGCAAAGTTAACATGGATCAAAGCAAAAGAGAAGCCTGTGGCGGTGCAGAAACAAGAAGAATATCAACTGTGTGTCCATAATACAGGAGATGCCTCTGTGGGTAACAATGACATATGCAATGTGACAATAAACATGCCAGATCTCAAGAAAGGAACAACTGCAGTGATGGATACCTACTGGGTTTGTAGCCAGCAGGCCTTCTTGCACCTCCCACCCACTCTTCTTGTGGTCCCAGAAGCGCAACTAATTATGAAACCGGGGAACTTGGGTACCCCCACATCATCTCCGGAGCTCACTGCTTCTAGATCCCCACTTCAGACTCATGTCTTCCGAATTCTGCCAGAGAAGAAGGGAAACATACTTTTGAAGAGGAAGAAAGGGTATAACTATTTATCGGCAAACTCAGCTCAAATGCTCAAATAAATATCTGATCAATACAGACTGTATAATAAAGAAGAAACTTTTTTCACTTCTCTGCTAGTGCCAGGTATACAAGCAGCAGCCAATGCCAAATGACTGCAAATAGTAAGATACAAACTGATACAGCTGGGGAATTACAGTGAACAAGGCTTTAACGCAATTAAAGTTGAACTGAGAGCCATCTGGTTAATGACGCTGCAGAACCGGTATGTGCTCAATCTGCTCACAGCCGTGGAAGTAGGAGTTTGAAAAAGAAATTGGAGAATACTGCTGCACTTATGTGCCCCCAAATGATGCAGTGACCGGCCGGCTCTCTCATGCAAAAAATAGAGACCTTGTACACCCTTCGAGAACATATGCAGACAGAAGCTGGGATCCAGAAGAGTGACTGGTTCAATGATCTTTTCTCATGGGCACCATCGTGGCTGGGAGCGATCATCAAGATATTGGTGGTGTTCATGTTAGTGATTTTCTGCACGTGTGAGTTGGGACTTCAAAGCTCTGCTAAGGCGATCCCTAATAGTGTGATGATGGTTACAATTTGGGTAAACAGTGCACCTTGCATTACAAAAGATGGGCAGGTACAAGCAGAGGCCCCAAATAAACCCTGCATGGTGAGAATAGTGCAAAGTATTGATCCCCCTGGAACAGTTACCCCACCAGATCCTGAAAATTATGTGGAGCACTGGGTAGATTTAGAAGGAGAAAGGGGCTGCATATATCTTACCTGCACCCCGGAGCAGTATGCTCAAGCAGGAGATGGTCTTCACTCAGTATGTTTAGTGTGGGTGCCTATGGAAGGCACATGGAGATATGAGGAGGCTGAGCGAATGGCAAGAGAGTTTGTTAATATAGGATTAACGAAAGGGGGGAATGTTGTAAGGCAGGGGCAAAAGTCCCAGGCCCTGTGGCAAATCAGGACAAGGTGATTGTAGAAGGAAGCCTGCAGGAGAGGTAGGAGATCGGAGGGTGCACTGGAAGCCACTCATAGAAGTTAGATTTTAATGGAAATTGAGGCGTAGTGCCATGGCTATGCTAGTATGCTTACAGTTAGTTCAGAGGGTTAGAAGGGTGTGTGTGTTCTTCATTCGCAACCCTGGCAGATCCGTAGAAGGTTCATTTCCTGAACACACACACAGTCCTTTATTGTATCTTATCAGTAGTGCATGCAACCCAAAAGGAATGCACCCAGTAATGCCAAGAGAGGACAGAATTAATCTTCAAAGAGCAATCCCACAAGATGAAGGGTGAGGGCTTTAGTCCCTCACCAGTCCAGATCCTTAAGTTATAGTGACCTGAGACCCCCAAGTTCCAGACATAAACATTTGAGTACATTGACCAGCCTAAGGCACCTGGCCATAAAACTGTAAAGCGACCAATCAATCAGGGAGATCAGTAAACAGGGACTGGCTGCCCCCTCCATCAGTTCATGTGATTTGTGCTGTGAGGTGCCAGGGGAGAAGATAACAAATGTGTGCCACGGGTGGGAAAGAAGTGGATGCATCAATGTGTCTGGTAAAGGAGCAGGGGTACACGTAGTTGTGAGACAGTTATCACAACCTCCAAAGTATCTGCCTCACTCATGTCCTTGGTACCAGGTGCGCCGTAGAAATGTGAAATAATGAGTTGTGTGTGTAACTGAATTGCCAAGTAATGCTTTGTACTTTGCTGACAGATTAAGAATATCCCCACGTGGAAAAAGATGTACAGAAGATGCTGGGACCAATCACCTGGCATCCCATATGGAGCAGGGTAAATATTTATAGGGTCACTTTGGATTTGTAACTTATGTGATGTACATCACTTGTGTTGCTGTGTACCATTAAAAGCTATTGCTCATGCTGTTTTTGTCAGAGCACTTCATGACAGCAGAGGTCTTTGTTGGCACATATTTGTATTTTTTTTTAATTAAATCTTGTTCTCCTTGCAAGAGGCATGCTGGGTCTTTTTGTGTTAGTGTTGAGGGGTTACTCTACAAGGAATATATTTTTATCAGGCACCATAAGTCATACAATAATGTGACAAATATCACTGTAAAGCTTAGGAACATACCTCAGTTGATTTAACTCTCATAAGAATTCCACGTTGAGTACTAAAGTTAGAACCTAAAATGTGTTTCTAGTTCCCCAGACAGAAAATGTCACAAAACAGAGATTCGGGGAGATGATAACTTAATAAATTAGATATCTCTATAGGAAATGTTGTATTGATAACTGTTATATTTGGTGAATAAATCAGGAAAACTCTCATTCAAACCTGCAACATTGTCCTGCGATGAGACATGTTCCATTAGGTCCAGCAAGGGCAGACCGTTTCAGATCTATATATATTGTTATGCCCAATTATAAATACAAAATATTGACCATATTGTAGTTTTTTAAGTGCAAAATTGAAATGTGTGCAAAGGCGGTCACAGGTGGGTGGGGTCATAAATTCACTGGGATGATGTCTTGTAATTCCGGGAACCAATAAATGCAATGGGAGTCACAATAGAGGTTGAATCCAAATCAAGAGCCCATAAGCTAGCACATCCTTATGTTAATATTTTGGTGTGTGATTATCACTTCATAAGGTGTTGCACAATGGGAAAGGGGGAAAGTGGTCTGATATCATCTGAGTTGGAACTGCTGATTGCTGGAGGGGACTAAGATCTGGCTGGGATCTATATAATGAGAGGCAAATCAAAAAGGGATTAATGCTGGACATCATTCGTGACTGAACCTGCAAAGGCCTCTAACCCAGTCCTGATGTCCTTTCCCTGTGAAATATCCAGGAGCCCTGATCGCTAATAACCTAGAGACGCTATGTAAATAAACTTGTCCTAACAAACCAAGTTTTGTGGGGATCTGTTTGATTGAATAGTATTCCTATTATTGATTGGGTAGTCAGACAAAGTAGATCATTAGTATTTTACTGAATAATACATTAATTAACTCCCCGATAGCCAACTAACACAGGGTGATTTTATTGAAATTCGAAACTCAACAATATCGCTTCCAGTGTGCATACAAATATAGTCTCCAAAGTAATTGGGTACTCCTATTTCTGATTGCCAACCTGAAAATTCTCTAAAGGGAGGGGTGCATAGAAAACAAAATTCCCAACTGTTTATCATTTCTCAGATCCTGCTTGAAAGCAGAGGGGCGCTGAATGTGCACTGAATATCTGGATGTTGTGCTGGTGCAGAAAAGTGTATTGCAAAATTAAATAAAGTGAAGTCCCTGATTTGAAAAGCACTCTCTCTACAGAGAGTGAGAAAGTGACTCCTGATAGAAGAGAGATTCTACACTGCATTCTGATGAAGGAAGAAGAATTATAGATACATAAAAACTGTTTGGCTTTCAAAGTCTGTTGTGCTCCAACACTGCTAGCATTGCCTAGTGTGCAAATAAATACAGAGAGCTGCATGCGTAAAATTGTTCTTGCAAATAGAAAAGTGTTGCATTTCATACAAAGTAGAATGCCAAGCTTGTGAACTTGTCATGTTTCAAGGTGCTACATGCTATCAAATGTGAACCTCATGCAAAGTATTTTGACTGTACATGTTGTGGGTTAAAGGGTATGTGATCCGTGTTATCCTAAACTAACCAGCGTTATCAATTTGTGTAAAAGAAGAATTGGTAGGGAAAAAAAAGCTTTTGGGCCCCAAAGTGAGGTGGCCTGATTTGTGATTTTGTACAAATTTACATTTTCCTGTTCATTAAAAGGTATATATTCTTTCTGTACACTGGCCTAGTTCTTGGCTTACCCGTTGCTAAAGGGTGAGAGACCTATGTGGTTCGATATGAATCACAGACAAGGCTAGATTGAACAGAAAAGGAATATTGGTGTTTTCATTGGGGAGGAAAGGGATTCCCTGCATCGATGGTTGCTGCATAAATATCTTCAAAAATATCTACAAAGTAACAATAACATTAACACACCAGGAACATTGCCTGTATCAATAAATAATAATGATCCAGTCGGTCTAACTACAGATAGCTCCCCGACTCTTGCACCCATAATAAATCTTTATATTTACACATAACTTGAAGAAGGCAGTATTAACATGATGACCCAGACCATTTATGTCCTCTCATTCACAACTTCATCATGGACTCTCCATCCACCTGGTCCTCCATGGCCGCTGAAGAAAACCTGCATCTATCCCATGAACAATCCCTGTCCCTTGCCAACATCATGTAACAGCATCTCTCGTCACCAAAACTATTCTAACGCCACTATAACTGAAGCTATTCACCATGATACCTCACCATAAGCACCAACCACTAAGAATATCAGGATCTTGCTCACCTTTTAAGACAATAGTCTTAGAATATTGGCACCCCTTCATCTCAATTCAGAACATTTGAAACTTACAATGCCCCCAACTCTGACTCTCCTTACTCCCGTGAACTTGTAGATTTGTATTCCTTACCCTCATGAACACATTCTGCCTTTATTGCTTTTTATTCCTTGCGCTCCTGTGCCGCTTCTGCTTTTCTAGTATCATGTATCTTTCCTGCTTTCATAGCTTTATATTCCATGCCCTCATGAACCTCTTCTGACTCTATAGCGTTTCATTCCTTACCCTAATAAACCTCTTCTGTCTCTGTAAATTGTTATTTCTTACCTTCAAGTACCTCTTCTGCCTCTATAGCTTTTTCTTTGTACTCTTGAATCTCGTTGCCTTTGTAGCTTTTTAGCTTTTTAGCTTTTTATTACTTACGCTCATGAACCTCATTTGCCTTTTTAGCGTTTTATTTGTTAGCCTGATGAGCCTCTTCCGCCCTTGCTGCTTTTTCTTCCTTACTATCATGAACCACTTCTGCCTCCATATATTTGTATTCCTTATTCTTATGAACCTCTTTTGACTTTGTAGGTTTTTATTCCTTACCCTCATCAACCTCTTTTGTCTTTCGAGCTTTTTATTCCTTACCTTCGCAAAACTCTTCTGCTTGTATTGATTTTTTTTCTCAGACTGGTTGGTTTTGACTTTATTCCTCACTTGTCTTCACCGTAAACATTACTGATACCCCCTGTTTCTCTTACTCCACTTTCACAGCCATTTAGTACACAAATTCGTTGGTCAGTGCTTGCTGCTCATCAACTTTTATGTTGTTCTTTTGATACTGCTGTGTGGGTGTAGTGAAGAGAAATGACAACTGTGAGAAACCTGATGGTGTTCGCCCACCTATTCCCTTCGGGATCTTCCATTCAGGGGGCCAGGGAAGGGCCATTGCTTTTGGATCCCGACCTTGAGGGTGAACAAGTGAGGGAGGATCACCTGAGTGGTGGGCCGCAAGGGATTTGGAGGAGAAAACCCCAGGGCGAGACATGGATCTCCAAGAGGTCCCAATACTACTCTAACCTAATCTCCCTCAGCCTTCATGGGGTGTTTTCAAGCTCACCCCATCATCTCCCCCTTCCCATTTCCAACAAAGACTGAGACGGGGAGGAGGCAACTAAGAGCAATAAAGATTACCCATGGGAATAACGTGGGGGCAGTAAGGGAAACCTGCCATAGAAAGAGCTCAATTTGTTCCATTAATAGAGTCAGGCAGGGCCAGGCACTCTATAGTAATCATTCACACCTGACTCCACTTGACTCCAGTAGGAACTATAAAAGGTGTGGTTCTGCAAAGGTGAATGAGCAAGCTGGGAAGGCATACTGGACCAGAGAAGCCAAGAAGCTGGGAGTTGCGGAAAGGAGGATTTGGCAGAGAACAGCGTGCTGTGACGCTGGCCCAGTGTTTGAAAGTGGCTGCAGCGGGGCTAGGGACCCGTGTCTCCCGAGTGCCGGAGCGAGGCAGCTGGTATCCTGCTTGCGGCCTCCGTGCAATTGCTCCTTCCCTTGGGCTGTGTGCCGGTCTCAAGGGAGTTAGAGGGGCAGGTGGTGAGACCTTGACATCGACCCAAAGCCTCCTGGAAGAAACCGTTTTCCAGCGCTAGGCTACCCGGTGAGTGTCGCATGAGAAAGACAGAAACTCAGGAGCATGCAGGTGGCTGGAGCGGGAAAGGGAGAAAAGCAAGATTTGTAAAGCGGCACAGAGCGAAAAGCGAGAAGGACAGTTTAAAGGTACGGAAAGTAAGAAAGAAGGAATAAGGAAAGAAAGAAGAAAGAGAAAGCCGGGTTAGTGGCACAGAAGGAAGGAAAAGGCACATTAGCGGCGCAGAAGTAAAAGTGAAATCCTAAGTAAAAGAAAAGGGTGCGAGCGACCCGGAAAGAAGGAAACAAGTGCAGGCGTGCACAGAAGAGTGGAAGAAGTGTGCAAGAGGCACGATAGGAGAAGAACAGGTGAAAGTGTGCATGGCAGAAGGCAGGGAATGTGCAAGAGGTGCAAAAGAGAGAAAGACATAGACAGTGCAAGTGTGCACGACAATGTGAAAGCAACACAGACAGATGCAGTGCAAGCGTGTACGACAAAGTGAAAGGAACACAGTTAAATGAAAGTGGTGCAGAAAGCACCTGACTATAAAAATGATCAAGGAAAGCAAGTGTAAGAAATAAAGAGAGGGGCAAAAGGATCAGAGTGGTTGCGCTTAGGAAGAGCAAAGAGCCTGGCATTTTCAAAAGCCTCTGATTCTAACCCATGAAAGGATTGTAAGGAAAAGATACATCCTGTCAAGCTGAACTTGTGTTTGAAGCTGGAGGGGCCCACACTTGGGGAAAGGAACCCTGAGAGGCCTACCAAAGTTCAATACTTATTTTTGGAAACAGAAAGGGCTAGGTTTAGGGAAGGGCACCCTGAGAAGCCTTAAAAGAATTGTGATATATTTTATTTCGTTTGAAAGCTGGTAGGGACCTGAGCTTGGGGAAGGGAACCCTGAGAGACCTACTAAAGAAAGTAAAAGGCATCCTGATAAAACTGCCTTTGTGTTGAAAGTTGGAAGGGGCCTGAGCTTGGGAAGGGAACCCTGAGAGGCCTAACCAAGTTGGAGACTTATTGGTTTTGTGGTGTTTGGAACTTGAACAAGTTGAATCTTAGGGAAGAGCACCCCAAGAATCCCAAAGACATTGAATACATTTGAAACCACTCCCTGGTGTGAAGACCACGTGAAAACAACTCTGGTTTCTCATTTTCTGTTGAACCATTATTTTCCTTTTTTAAAGCCTTCGTATCACATTTTTGTAAAGAGTAAGGGCAAGCATAGTTTTAGACAGAGACTGACTTTTATTTTGGACTATTAGACAGCGACAGTCATTAGAAACATCAGTTGAGGGAACTATCCCTTCAGAGTTAGGGCCAGTCTGGTCTTACACCAAACCAGGAAACTTAGTAAATACAGTTGTAAAATGAACCTCTTTGAGTCTGTGTCTCTCTTAATAATGTGCCTGTCTCACACAGCACAGCATGAGCAGCACAAAGTTCTCCACTTTTGTTAGACACTACAGGCCACGCCATCTTCATCAGCATGGAATGGAGAACCGCATGTTTATTTACAGAATATTGTACCTGCAATAGAAGAAGTTAACAGAGAAGTTTGCAGAGAAGTTAACTTTTATTATCCTCATGATATAATTTATGGGGGAGAAACATATTTTATTTAACACAAAAGCAAAGATAAAAATGGCACATTTTCTGGTGTGACAATACAAAATAGTAATGGACTGAGATGAATTCTAATGAAAGTTTTAAATGAACCAACATAGTTTGCCTACTGTGATTGGCTTCAGGTGGGATGACAGGGATAGCTCAAGGTTAAGAGCAAAGACAGACATCTGCAAAGAGCAGGTACAGCATCAGCGAGGCACATGTTATAGCCCCGAGGTCAGGCACAGTGGATGGATCCGAGGTGAGGTTTTTCCAGATAAACCTCATGTAAGGAAGTGACATGGGGTTTGTGTGAGGATTTGACGATGGCCCTTTTGTGAGAAGTGGGTGATAGGTCTTGTTGAAGACCAAGGAATTGACTTTGCAAGAGCATCAGGGCCTAACTGGTGGAAAGGGGACAGCAGGGGATAGGCTTCAGGATAGGAGCCAGAATGGGCTTGGGTGAGTAACTGGGGTGGCTTTGTGTACAGAGTGCATTCTCAGCCCGAGGTGAGTCGTGCGGTACGGTCCCCAGGTGAGAAGCCGTGTGTCCCGAGAGCCGGAGCGAGGGAGAAGCTGGGATGGGGCTAAAAAGAATATCTGCTAAGGTTTGCCTGTGAAATATTGTCTCTCATGAAGAATGAAAGGCATCCGATCCAGGAATCATCAATCTTTTTTATTTAGGAGCAAAAAAGGTCCAATCAAAGTGCGACACAAAAAACAATAAAACATTTTACATTTAATTGCAGACAAACTCCAAAAATAAAACCTATGAAATGCAATAATATTAATAATGTCTAAATGAAACTAAATAAATTCAGCTCTTATCATAAAAATGCTCCACATAAAAGTGCTTCAGTCCTCATGGTTCCTAAAGTGGAACGGATCGATTAGAAATCCACACAGACAATGGCACCCTTGGTCTTAAATGTCGTTTCAACATTTTAGTATCAAGAGTCTACATGACTGCCTTCTCAATGTGTATCAAAACTACAAGCAGACCACCTGCTTGTCCGGTTAGAGAAAACAGGTTCTTCATCGATTTCTTCCTCCATTTCAGAGCACACCTAACAGAAGGCCCATATGCCTGGGACAGTGCATGCAGATAATAAGAACAAAACGGCCAGGCGGCATTGCCTAAAACCATACATTTCCAATACAGGGAATTAGGCTATGCCCTCCTATTCATCATACTGAGTGCATTATCATTTCGAGTTCTACCCCACGGAAATAACACAGTCCACTCTCAGATCTGTCATATCATTACCGCATTTCATTCTAAATAACTAAAACGTGATCAGTCTCAGGTATTGCGTAAATGGTGGCAAATCAAGGGATCAGAGGCGTTTGTTGGAGGAGCTGAGGGGGCTATAGGCCTGGATCTTTTGGTAGTAGCCCTGGATAGAAGCTCGGGGGCTACAACCAAAAGGCTAGCTATCCCTGAGTCCTGAGAGTCCTTCCATTAGTGTGGCCATGGATCTTTTGCAAACCTAGCAACTCCCCTGCAGGGGATTGTTGTGGGCCACCATCATTTGATATCAAGGCTAAGGCCAGGTGTGTCTTCTTCTGCATCTGAACATGAAGCTCTGTCCTGTCCAGCTATTTCCTCAATAGACCCCAATGGCCTGACCTTCTTTAGTTCGCTCATTGCCCTCTATGGAAGAGAGCTAAGGGGCAACGTACTGGCCTTGAAAGCAAGACAACACTAGAGCAACCCAGGTTCGACCCCCGAGTCCGCACTTAGAAATCTCTGGGTATTAAGCACATTATAAATAACCTATCATGTCAAGGTCTCGCCAAGGTATTTTTTCAGCATTGCTTCGTTTATTATTAAAACATTTTTAAAAAGGGAGGCCCTTGGGCTTACCCATATACCATTGCTCAGATACCTGAGGGTTCGTAGTGCTATATAAATGCTAAAAGAATGCTAAGGAAATATGATTTGAATGCGACAATGAAGATGTTACAGGCCTGGCTCCTCGTGTACAGCAAAAGTGGGTGCTGATATAAACGACTATTGTATATGTAATATAAAGCATCCCCAGCTGTCAGCTATAAAAATACTGCAAGTCGCTGAGGACTTCTGTTCCCGCCTGCTGAGTACTTTTGTATGATCATACAACTCCAAGTTGACTTGCAATATTCGTTTTACGTATAGGTGAGGCCATTGCATTCCATATATTACATGGATGTTAACTCCTAACCCCCAAACCCCAGCTATCATTACTCCCCCAAATGTTTTATTAGACGATTTCTTTCCATTCCCTGTTTTTTCTTTTCTTTTCTGCATTTTATTTTCTAGAGACATATATGCAATGTTACTACTCCTTTCTTTTCCCGCCACAACCTTTGTCTTTTACCTCATTTTATTCTATCTGTACAGTTTTATTCTCCACATAATCGTTGTCATTTTCTTGGCCTTTTAATGCTCGTCTATTTCTTTGTGCATTGAATCTCTTTTCAACTCCTTGCATTTCTTACGGTCTTTCCTTTTTTTAAAAAAAAAATTCTCTCACTTTTCTTACCCTGTTCTTTTTAGACATTACATTATTCATTTCAAAAATGTCCCTATCCGTTTCCTTTTTGTCTTTCAATTTTTAGTTTGGGCTATTAAGCTATTAAGTGGTGCTTTAGCGCCACCCATAAACCGAAACTATTGCATTGGAATACAGGTAGCAAGAAATGACATATAAGGAGGGAAACAAAGCTTGTAGGTGTTGTGTGGCTATTAGCCCATCCTTTCACTGTCCATGGTCATGCTACCCCATATGGCCATTCCCACTTAGTTTCCTGCTCCTCCCGCCCCGAAAAACCCTCTTGTTGGGAACAGTTTCAGCTGGCTTTGTTAAAGTCTTACCATCAACCTTTGCATTCGAAGTCCCTGCCAGTGTTTTTTCAAAGAAAAATATCAACCAAAATTGGCTAATAAACAATTGTTTTTGAATTATCAGCCGCTGCCAACACGTGTTTCAACCTTGAACCACAGGTCTTCATCAGGGCATTTAATAATAGTCACAATCTTGAAATGTAGTAGCAGAACACTGCACGTTGTTGCCACGGAAAGGCCTTGAAGCCTAACAGATGTCCTGTGTTGCTGGGAACTAATCCCTTAAAATAGCATCGATTTTGTCCTTTTGAGTGAAAATTACGTTTGTGAGGTTGACACAGAGCTATTAGGTTTCAAGATTTTGACAATTATGTCAAGGACTAGAACAACAAATTGTAGAAATGTTACCAACTAAGAATGGCAAGAAGTGATCTAGAAATGGTGGCAAGCTTTTGATTGAGAGCAACCTAAACTCCCTGATGAAGACCTGTGGTTCAAGGGCGAAACATGTGTTGGCAGCGGCTGAAAATTAAATTGCAATTGTTTATTAGCCAATTTTGGTTGTTTTTTTGTGAGAGGACTCCTATATATCTAGTGACTGGCGCATTGGGAAGATACATCTGTTTGAAGCAATTAATTTATGTGACATTGGGCATAGAGTCAAAATCTCGAACCAATGCTGCCTATTCACGCTAAACAAAATAGGATTTGTTCAAAATATAAATTATGTTCTTTCTTGTTTGAATCTGTGGTGGTGAGCACAGAGGAGTAGTAACCCTTCCTTTGTTTGATATTTTTTTTAAAGCACTCTTATAGAGTTAGGGCCTAATTCACAGAAGTGTTTTATAATGGCAAAAAACCCCATTGGAAAATACTGTATGAATAAGGGACTTAATGACTTGATTTGAGTTGTAAATGAGCTACTGATGTAATACAATGTTTTAACCAGGTCTGCCTTCAGCCACTCAATGTAAAAGTACTATGGGTGTCCTTCATTGAAGCCCTGTGAAGAACAAGCATTGGCCAAGCCAATGGTTTTTGCTTGTGTATAAGTACTAAGCATTAGCCTGGCAAGGCTATCAGATGCCCATGTACCTGTGCCATTTTGCACCTGCTACCATTGATAACCAATTAATAACACTATGACAGTGCCTGGCAAGTGACTTTCCGATGCGTACACAAAAGCCCAAACTGTTGGTATTGCCAATGCTTGCTCCATTAAGTTGGTTAACCCTCCTCTGCCCTGAAAAGCAGAGCCTCCTGTGCAAATGGCGACCAGGCAACATCTCCCGTAATCAGTGAGTGAGAGGTGCCAGTGTCCGGCTCTATGCTGGTGAAGGATTGCAGGGGGCCCTAGAGCATCACATGTCCAATCTAATCATTGAGGGCAACTTATCACTAAACTTTCTAAATATAAGCAGGATGTGGAGTCCACGCTGAGTCCTTCCTGTCCTTCGTGCTCCGGCGTGCAGCGTGTGCAGGTGCACTGGGAGCGTTGTTTACCATCTTATGCTTTGTGTCTCGTGGAAAGTCTATGGCTGCCTAAAGGACTGAAAGTGGAGCAGACTGAACAGAACTGAACTGTGACAGGTACGGACATTAGGGCTCACTCTGCACCCGTAATGCAGTTTTATATTTATGAACAGCAAAACGGTGGGGGGAGAGTCGGACTCAGGCAGCTCCTTAAACTGTCGGGCGTTCCCCACCCTTTGCATTATTTACGGCCACATGCTTTGTATATTGCCGCGTTACCCGGAAAACATTGGAACATTGAAACATTGAAACATTGGAAATTTGAAAGCTGGAAAGTGACGCTCTCGCTATTAGTGGCCATACGGAAAATACCTTTTTTTTTGCTAAGCAGTGCCTCAGCCTGGGATTTTGCGGCCATGATCTTTGCAGTCCGTAACTGTTTGTAATAGTTTTGTCATTTGGGGGGCTGTGAAGGCTGTGAACTAGCTTCTCCCCCCTTTCGGAGAAAGCTGTTTTGGGGGCTGCGAGTTATACTCTCCCTCTCCTCCTTTCTTCGTTTACGTGCCCACACTGATTTTTCCAACTGATTTCAGAACTGGCTTAGAGCATGTGAACTTTTGTGACTTTTTACCCTGCTCATTTTAGCACCATAGCACTTTAGTATTACAGTGCATGTTCACTGTGTTAGGCAAGTGTGGTATATATCATTGCTCGGGGAAGGGTTTTATGGTAGTCCATAAGGCTTGTCCTAGGTTGGGTGATTACCAGTTATTGACAGTCGCGGAAGTATTCACTTATTGATCTTCAGATCTTTATTTTTTCCCTCTTATGTTCCACTGTTCCAACTTTATTTGTTTTATCTGTTGGCTGGATTTTGAGTGAATAGTAGCTCTTATTGTGAGCCAATAGGTTGATTTTCAATCTCAAGTCCAAGTGCAATTTAGCCTATCAAGATTTGAAATATGGGGAAAAGAAAAGCTGGGGATGAAGGGAGATCGGAGGGGGGGACCGGGTAGGGGGTAGAAAAAAACAAAAAATGTCAAAACTGTAAAAGCAAGTAAAACAGGGAAAACCTCGGTGATGACCACATCCTCACAAAAATCTTAAATGGATGTGATGGCCAATACAATTGTTAGCTGTATGAATGCTGCTGAACGTGTCTCAAGAGAGGAACTCCTGCTATCAGAGAAGAGGTTGGGGGTTGGGGAGGAGGGAAGGGCTACCGGGGGACAGGGGGTAGGTCAGGAGCGTGATCAGGAAATACCCTTGATGGGCATTCCAAGGGTGAGTAGCCCAATACGCGAGGTGCCTGATAGTCTGCCTCTGGACTCCTCGACAGCATGCAAGGGCGATAAGGAGTGGTTGGAAGCCCTTCTGGATGAAAAACTTAAACCCCTACAGGTGATACTGCAATCCCTACGTGGTTTGAAGGAGGGGATCTTAAATACATTAGCTATTATGGATGATTCCATTAGAACCATATCACTGAAGCTTGATGATCTGGCTAAAGGAGGGTCGAAAGGGGTGGTGGATGGTGGGCCTTGTGCCTTGTGTGAGCAACCTAAGGGAGGCCGCCCTGTGAGTTGTGATAGGGCGTTAGAAAAGCAGAATCAGCAGCAAACACCGGCAGCAGTGATAGTGGATCCTATCAGTTTGAGATCCTAACTTCCTGTGAGGATCTGGACTGACAGACGGTTGCACCGGTTGGGCCGCAAGTCTTGGAAAGTGGTGTGTTAGAGCAACAGAATGTCCTAACTCGATCCGGTGGAGATTTGGCAGACAAACCGGTTGAGTTCCGTCTACTCTCATGGAACATTGCAGGTTCATTGGGAAAATTGAGCAATGGCCCCATTGCTGAATTACTCCAAGGGAATGAGGTAGTATTCTTACAGGAAACCTGGACGCTGGGCGCTGGATACCCCACATCTTGATGGGTTTGTCTCCTTTCTTGCAGATATATTCTTGGCTGTTGTAATGGGGGTTGCGCACAGTTAATGGCCGCCTAGCCCCAGAAATTCCGGGTAAGTTGACCTTCAATAACCATATGGGCTCCTCGACAATAGATTATTTTTGCATCTCGGTGGGTTTATGGGAACGTGCCACAAGATATGAGGTGATCCCTAATGTGAATATTGATCATCACCCTCCATATTTGTCTGTCTTTTGTGGGTCTGTTGGCAGCAAGGGTCTCACGGGATGCGGCACCCTGCCCAATAAAAGGAGTGATCAATGGATCCAGAAGAATCAAATGGGGGACTATTGTAGAGGAGAAATTGCACTATGAATCGATCATGGAGAATGCACCCCTTATGGGGTATCTTCTGGGGGATACCCTTTCTGCAAAGTTGGTTGTAGGCAGATTTGTAGAACTAGAGGGGGCTCTAACAACCAAGTTTATAAAAGCAATTAAGGCTAAGGGGAGATCTTCTCAGAAGGGCTGGTATGACGAGGCATGTAAAGAAGCTAAGCGAGCATTATTATTGATCCTTAAGGACCCGGCTTCCAGTAGAAGAGCATTAACTCAGGTGAGAGCTCAGTATAAGAGTGAGCTCAGTCGGAGGAAAAAGGAAATTGAAGGGTTGGCCTGGGAAGGCTTTCTGGATGCCGCTAAAAGAAGGGATCAGAAGGCATTCTGGGAGTTTGTGAAGGGTGGCCCAAATGGGTGTGGAACCCTTGCAGGTAGTGGGACATATGTGGAGGAAGGAGCCTGGATAAAGCATTTTGGGTGTCTCTTTGGGGTTACTCCAACTGAGGGGCCTGTAGAAATAGCGGCATCCCCCTATATTTTGTAGTGGACGAAGTCGGGAAGGCCATACTTCAACAGGCCCATAACCAGGAACCAGGCCCGGATATGATTCCCGCGGATATGTTTCAGGACCCCGTGGATTTGTGGGCACCGCTTCTAACGTTAGTGTTCAATGCCTGCATGAAATCCGGTAATTACCCCAGCTCATGGAAAAGGCACATCATTTTCCCCATTTTTAAAAAGTGGGACATGGCGGACCCTGGGGCCTATATGCCAATTTCACTGTTGGATTCCTCCTTAAAAATATTTGGAAGAGTGTTGTTGGCACGTATTGAATCCTGGCTGACAGAATAATCTATCCTTTCTGATATTCAGTTTGGGTTTCGGCCAGGTGTAGGGACCATGGAACAGAGTTTAAATGTGTACCTGTTAGTGGCGAACTCGGTCTAGGGTGAGCCAGTGTATTTGGCATTTATGGACCTGAGTACAGCCTTTGACAAGGTAGACAGGGCAAAGCTCTGGGACGTGCTTGCGTCGCGGGGTTGTCCGGGGGATATTTTGAGGGTTTTGGTCGACATCCACACAGATAATGAGGCATGCATGCGCATTGGACCGGGTGGTCACTGCACGGCCTGCTTCAGTGTCGGATGTGGTGTGAGGCATGGCTGTGTGCCGGCCCCCATATGTTTTTGTTTGTATATAAATGGTCTTTCTGGATTCCTCATTAACATTTTTGCCGACTTTTTGGTTTTGGGGGGAAGAGCTTTCCCTGTTCTTGCATAAACAGATGACAAGGTATTGATTGCTAGAACACCAAGAGCTCTTCAGACCCTGATTAATGCATACACAACATTTATGTGCGAATTGGGTCTAAAAATCAACACCAAAAAATCTGCTGTGATGGCGTGTGTGGGCAGGAAACGGCCTGCGGCTATGAGACCAATGTTATGTGCGGGAGAGGTGATACCCAGGGTAAAGGTATTTGACTACCTTGGGTTAAGCTTCTTGGAAGTCCTATCTGGAAAGGTACATTTGGCTAAACAATCTATGAAAATGAGCCAGCAAACTGGGGGCATTTTCCGCTTTATGTCATGGTGTGAAGGAGAACCATTAGAAGTGATATCCAAGATCTACAGTGCCCAAGCAATGGCAGTCACCATGTATGGTGCCCCAATATGGGGCTTCCAGAGGGCTGACGAAATGCAAATGAAAGAGAACAAATTCATCAGGAGACTGTTGGGCCTCCCAAACTCGGCTGCAAGGATTTAATTCATCGTGAATTGGGAATGGAGTTTTGGGAAGACCTGTGGGTGTTGGCCCCGATTCTGTTCTGGATCCAGCTATGGGCAAACGAATTTGCCTCCCTCTGCCATTTTATCATTTGATCTGTATTGGGAAAGGGGGGCTGGCAAAAAATTCCCTGGCTGGACTATATTTCTAAACCCCTTGAGGAGGCCAACCTAGGTACTCTCTTTCCACCTGAGGTGCTAATAACAGACGTAGAGGGGAAAAGCCATAAAATGGTGTTGAGGGAGGCTGTCACAAGGAAGATCATTTTATTGGAGTATGGGGATAAATCTGGTCAACTACAGTCTGCGATCAGTAGGCCCTCGGTGATTCAACCATACTTAGTTTGGCTAATCACAAGGGCAAGGTTTGACTGCCTCCTACTGCAAGGAAATACAGCAGAATGGAAAGGCTTCCCAGACTCTACTAGTTGTCCGGTGTGTGGTTACCGGCGTGAAGATACGGCACACGTATTATTGTTTTGTACTGGCTATGCTGGGATACATAGAGCAACATTGTTACTGGCTCTAAAGAAGACAGAGATCTGCAATCATAAGGTAGCACTCATCTTTCTTTTGAGTGCAGGTACTATTTTTACTGCCTGTGCATTGCTCTCCTTTTTGAAAAGAGCAATGTATTTTAGAAAGGGGCTGATGAGGTTACATGGAGGTGGAATGTCTTAATGTAATGATGGAATAAAAGGTTATTGGAACAGTGGCTTTTACGGATATTAGGTTTTATTGTGAATAGATATGCTATTGTATTTTTTTGTATTTGTTTTTAAGGAGAATATCTTAAAAATCTGAAATTGAATATTGTGAAAACGTGATGTGTTCTGTATTTGTATTTGTATGTTTAATGGATCTTTGCATCCGAATAAACTTTTTTGACTGACTGACTGACTGATGTCACAATCAAAATGTAAACTGCAGTCCTTTATATTGAGGATATTCTGTCCCATGTATTATACATAGATCTGTAGATTGGTAACTATCAACATTGGGGATATACTCCTCGGAGGGTGCCACTCTGAACACTGAGGTAAAATGCCCTCCATTACTCAAGGCTTATCATCTACAATATCATGTTATGTATGGTTCCTGTGTCCCTTTATGGACGAGCATTACAGGGGTGGGTGGGGGCAAAAAGTTTTTTTTTTCAGTGAAGCATACACAACATTGATAGGCACCTCTCCCACAACCTCCTCAGCATCTCCTGCTGAGCACCCACACGACCTTGGGTCCTGACACTCCCCTCAAAAAGAAAAACTATACCTGCTGCCCTGCCTTCTCGCACCACCTCCTTTATGTTCGCCCTCCCACACAAATAAAGCACAACCTAGTATCTTCACACTCTCAGCCACATCCCTAATAATGATGAGGCCTGGGATACCCTCGCCCCACCCCTTCCTGAGCTTCTCCACCCCTCCGTCTCCCCCAGCTTGCCAGCTGTGGGCAGGATGCAAGCCTGCCAGTGCTACTGTGCCACTGCTCCCACACTTCCGAAGTCCTAATTTCACGTGGGAGCCATGGCCTTAAAAAAAGGCACACTTGCGGCCAACACACTGTGGGGCATCACGATAGGAAAATTAGAAAAGGGTACAGGGTGTTCTCTGATTCCTAGGGATGCAGCTATGATGTTCTGTTGTAGTGACATCATGACAATAGAATATGACTTTCAACCTCCACTGTCATGACATGGTTGAATGAGAGCACAATTTGCAAACACTATGGGCCCGATTCATGGAAATTATTGCACGGTTCAAAGTGACTTTGCACTGCTGAAAAGTGACATTGCACTTGCACTGCCGACATAAACCCTTATTCATGGAACTGTACAAAGTGTATTTTTGCAGTGCAAAGTCAGTGCAAAGTAGTTTTGCACTGCAAAAATGACTTTGTACTGATTTTGCACTGAATTTGCACAGCAGAAATACACTTTGCATGGTTCAATGAATCAGGGTTTGTGTCTGCAGTGCAAAGTCACTTTTCAGCAGTGCAAAGTCACTTTGAACCATGCAAACAAATCCATGAATATGGCCCTTTTTTGATAATGGCGCCCTAAGGAAGCCTTGCACAACATAGAGAATCGTATATGTGCAGGCTAGCTGCAAACACAGGCGACCCACAGACTCCCCATCCATGGAATGGACAATAGGGAACTCTGGAGAATTCCCTGTAGGCCTCAGCACCCTGGCCCTCTTTTGTATGGTAACCCGTTTTATTTCCAAATGCTCCCATAGGAAAAGGGTTGGGCTTCCTGGAAAGGTGTATTATAGGGCCACTTTGAAAATAATTTCCGGAGCCTCTTTGGGTTCCAAGTCCACCTCTGCATCCATGCACATATAGGTAGAGGCGTATTACCGACATCTAGATATGAGACAATTGAACCCACGTGAGTGCAGACTGGGCCAGTTCCCCTGGATACCTACAGTAAACACATTTGCCTTAATGGGCTTTAAAGGGGCCATCATTGCAAATGGCTATTTTAACAATTCCATCGTGATTTCAAGGTGGAAAAATGACAAGAACATAATGTAAACACCCATCACAAGCATAAGCGTTTCTTGGGGTGCTGAGAAGTTTTAACCGGGATATGTGCATAACCCTGTCAGCATTGTGCTTTTCCCTGGACCTGGCTTCCAGCACAGGAGGCCAGATGAAGTAGAAACAGCTGCACCCCCATGTGACTCTGGGATGCACTCCCCAATGACACCCACGTCCCGCAATTCTGTGGTAACAGTGATGGACAGCTTTGCCCAGCAGAAGGGCAATTTGCAATAACTTACCCGTGCAAAAAGTTAATGAAACTGAGCGAGCCATGCAGATATGACAGCCTCTCTGGTTGGCTGATGCAAGAAAAACATTTTGCACTTTTTGGTCCGTACAAATAGTGCAAAATTGTCCCTGGTGCAAAATTGCAGAACACCCGTGCAATGTATGTAATGTATGTAATCAAGCCCAGGGATGTTGTTGCCTAACATGTGCAGATGGCATGCGCATTGAACAAACGTTTGTGAATGAGTCCCACTGTATGTTTTCCTTGACTACATTTAAACATCACATTAAGAAAAAAGAAAGGATAAGCACAGCGCAGTATACCAAAGGGTGCAATTAACTATCACTTCGGATCAGAATACCTAATTTGCACTGATGCTGGGAAATTTTGAATTAGGGCAGGGCAATTTTGCAATGACATTTGCACTGACGGACACATGAAAATACTTCATTTGTACCAGCGAAAGAGTGCAAAGAAGGCATTGTTACAGTCGATAGATGCAAATGTCACTAGGGAAAAATAGTTTGGAACTGGATTTTTTAACACTTCTTTCGATTGTGCTTTTGGGCATGAGTAAAGCGGCACATGGCTTAAAAATACCTACAAAAATTAAACATTTAAAACTATGTTTAAAAAACGTAGCATAAAAACAAGAACTTTCAGAGGTTTTAAAAACGGCTATAAAAATAAGTTTTGGGATAGTGCCGTTTGCAGGACATAAACATGGGAGACCTGTTCAGGGCGGTAGCCACAGTCATAGCTCCTCAGTTAAGTCATATGATATGATAGGTTATTTATAAGGCGCTTAATACCCAGTGGTGTCTAAGCACGGACCTGGGGATCTAACCTGTGTTGCGCCATGTCGTTGAGCTTCCAAGGTGAGCACATTGCCGCTGAGCTATCCTCCCGAGCCAAGGGTGCAGTTTGTAAAGCTGGCCATTTTCATCTGAGGATACTTTGGACGGTTCCTCCTTTTCTACCTAGTCACCTTTGTCCTCCAGTAGTGGCTGCTCTTGTGCTTAGTCAACTGGATTATTGCAATGGCCTGTGACTGGCTCAACCAGTGGGACTGATCCATCGTCTCCAGGTATTGCAACATTGAGCAGCCTGAATTGCGACAAATTCTCCCTACAGTACTCCCACTTTGCCAGTCCTTCGCTCCTTGCACTGGCTTCCAGTGGCCAGACGTATTGAATTCAAGGCTCTCTGCTTAGCTCATCAAGCTTTCAATCATCAGGGAGCAGTGTATCCCGGGACAAATATGTCCCACTATTGTCCTGGCCAAGATCTTTGCTCTGCCAAGGCTTGTTTGGTGGTGATCCCGAGGTTTCGTCTTTCTCGAGTGGGAGACCGGCCTTTTCCTATCGTTGCTGGTAAATTGTGGAATGCTCTGCCCTTTGTGCTTAGAGCTTCCCGGAGTCATTTGGAATTTAGGCCTCTTCTTTTAGGCAGAAGTTGGTGGTTTTCTGGTTGTTTCCTAGTGCCAAGATGTCCTCGGGCAAACAAGCGCTTAATAGAATTGGATAACATAACATAACAGTCATTGGGACATTCTGTGTATAGTTCACATTAGGGCTAAATAGCGTGTTGATGGAGTGCTTCAAAGAGCAGCCTAGCTCAAATACAGGCTGGGAACTTGACATGGTATGCAATGTTTTGTAAAATAATGACTTTATCAGTCGGCCATAAGAGCTGCCAGATGTAAACCTGGCCCTTTTTTTTTTACTGAGTGTGTTACAGTTAGCTTTATGCCGACCTTTCCCAAAAGCAAATACATTCACAATTCATGCAACTCTTCATTAATAAAGAAAGAGAAAAGTCAATCAATGATCTAAGTCTTGATGTTTGTATCATCATCACCACAGTTATTTAAAAAAAAAATTGCATTCACTTTTTTTTATTTGAAGTCAATTTCACACGGTTATGTTACTTTGTTTGTTTGTTTGTTTATTTGTTTGGTAATGTGCACCAAGCCCTTGGGTAGAGAGGCGCAACAGAAACAAGAAATCTTAAAACTTAGTTACAGTGCAAAGGTAGCAATACATAGAGCAGTAATTGCAATAGGAACAAGATACAGCTACAAGATACAATAAATACAAAGCAATGGCCTTTGTAGGTCAAGGAAGCATTATCATGAGTATCAGTATAAGCACACATACATATACATATATGTATATACAATCTTACAAGTCTACGTTATCGTATATGCATGGTGCAAACAAATATGACAGAGCAGACGACCATGCGTGCACAGTTAATCAAGCTACAGTGTAGTTTGGTGGAAACAAAGGGTCGTGTAGGGGCTGGAGAGGTAGAGGTGTAGTTCGTCAGTTAGGTGTCATTGGTGTGTAGCCAATTGAGTATTTTATGCCTGAATTTAGGGTAGGGTTGTTCTAGCCTGAGGTCAACTGGTAATTTGTTCCAACATTGTGCAGCCCTAACAGGGAAATTAGTTCCTCCTGCTGTCGAGCGTTTAAACCTAGGAATCTCCAACATAAATGAGTTGGCAGATCTCGTAGGGCGGGTAGCTGATCTCCTAGTAATTTTATCCATTAGGTATGGAGGTGCTAGGTTATTCAGGCATTTGGAGGTGAGGGATGCTGTTTTAAGGAGGATTATGTCCGTTATTTTCAGCCAGTTAACCTCTTTCCTGAATTCGGTAATATGCTCTCTGTAAGGTATGTTCAATGCTGCCCTCAGGGCGTTATTCTGCAGTCTTTGAATTTTGTCTGTAATATATTTATTGGCTCCTGAGTACAGGGCATTACAGTAATCTAATCTTGACATGATAAGAGCATTGGCTAGAGTGGTGCAGCTCGCTCTCAAGAGGTATGGTCTGGAGGCTCTGATGAGTTTTCAAGTTTTAGTTGTGTATGTGGCGAGGAAATTGACTTGCTTTTTGAGAGTAAGAGAGGAGTCCAAGTAGAATCCTAGAGTTTTAACTAGACACATCACCTTGATAGGGTTTTTATCGATGTTAAAGGATGTGTAGTGTGGGCTGAGTTTTTGGATATTGACTTCAGAGCCTAACATTAGTAACTCAGTTTTTTTCATCATTCAGGCAGAGGCCATGGGATGCCATCCATGCCTGAATGAGGGTGTATATTTTGTTCACCAGGGCTGAGTCCACCTCGAAGTTGCCCGAAAGGGGTATGAGGATCTGTGTGTCATCTGCATAATTAGTGTAGGTGACACCCAGTCTATCCAACTTGTCAAACAGAGGCTTGGTGAAGATATTATACATAGTAGGGGAGACGCAGGAACCTTGTGGGACCCGCAGGTTATTTTGATAGGGTCGGCAGAGGCTGAAGTAGAGAAGACTCTCAAGGTCCGGTTAGCTAAGAAGGATTGGACCCATGCTATAATATCTTTGGTGAAGTTGGCGGCAGATTGGAGGTGGTTGTATAACACTACATGGTCCACCAAGTCGAATGCTGCCGACAAGTCCAGTAGGAGTAGCAAAGCTATTTTTCCATTATCCTTTAAATCTTCAATTTGTGTCTTAAGGTCTAGCAGCGCTGTTTCAGTGCCATGGAGAGGGCGGAAGCCCGATTGTCGTGAGCCAAGTAGGTGGTTGGCTTCCAGATAGTCCTGAATGTGTATGTAAGCAGCTCTATCTAAAATTTTAAGAAGAAATGGCACAGTGGTGATAGGTCTGTAATTGGTAGGGATAGTGGGGTCCAGAGTTTGTTTATTAAGTAATGGTAGAACCCAGGATTCTTTAAGGTTGGCCGGTACTGTATAAGTTTTAAATGTGGAGTTTATCAACTTAGAGATAAAAGGGGCTAGGTCTCTAGCTGCATCCTTTATTATCTGTGCTGGGCACCTGTCGCCTTTACAGTTAGAAGGTTTGAGGGAGAGTATTAGGGTGTGGTTGTCCTAGTCACCGAGGGTTGACTAGTTTGTTGGTCGGTGAGTGGTAGTGAGACCTTTTTTTAAGCAATTTTGCATTGTAAGGACAAGATTTTATTTGATAGAGCATTTTGTATGTTAGTACACCATGCTTTATCCTTCGGGGCATTGTCTACCAGTTGGATTGGGGATTCTAGTTTGTGGAGGATGGAGAATAATTCTTTAGTGTTGGATTTGGCTTTCTCAATCCTGTCATTGAAGGTGTTCTTTTTGGCTTTGGTTATTTCTTTTTTGTACATTTTTGCAAATTCCGTTTTTGCACCACCCGGTTCAAAAACATGTGTTAGATTCCTCCCAGGGTCTCCTTAAAAGTTCAGATTTGCACTTCATTTCGGTAATCGTTCACCCAGTTTAAAAAAAAAAACGACAGTTGTTGGTGATTAAATCGATTATAAAATATTCAGTAAAATGATGTTGCACTCAACCGGATTTGCCGAGTAAGACACTGGAATATAAAATGTAAGAGAGTTTGTGGGAGGCTACAAATGCTTGATATCTTACCTGTGACAGTTTTATTCAAGTGCATAAAAGATAAGCGGGAAAGTTAGTAGAGAGATAAACTTAACTAGCGCGTGGCTTTATGGGAGGCAGCAAGGTCGTGTTTGCGATCGCTCAGAGGCACCTTGTGTGTTCCCACAGGCGGGCTGAGCTCATCGCGTCTCCGAGAAGTGAAATTGGCTGTTTTCTGACACTTCCCTTTACCGGTATTAGTTGTCTTTTGTTAAGAGGAAGGTTGGGCTGAGCTGCTGTGACGTTACGTACAGCAACTCTCACCACAGACTTTATTCCCAAACGTACTAGCAATGTTGACACGATGGTGCAAAATGGGGTCCGGCTGGCGCATAAAATTGGATCGGGCGTCAATAAAAAAGCGGCCCTAATTCACAAATGGCAATTTCTTCCTTTTGGGTCAGACTGGTCGGGTAGAACCCAAGAGGGAGAGTGGTAAAATGTGCTGCAAATTATACGTTTTAAAGCATATCTGTTTAATAGCGCTGTTCAAAACTACAAGATGCAGAGTGAAGTAACTTATCAAATTGGCCCATTTTAACCCCCAAAAAACTGCCCTGCTCTAGCATTGGCCTAATGGCCAGTCCGAGCCTGAGGCACATGTTTATGTTTGTTTATGTTTCGGAATGTATATAGCGCACCAGGTACCCAAAGGCTTAAGGGCGCTTAACATACAAACAGAGCAGGCCGCAGAAGCGGGTCAGATAGCAGGTAATTTAGAATACTCCAGGGACAAGCGAGACAGTTTTAAGGATCAGAAAGAGATTAAGAGAAGAGAACTGTTTTCAGCTTTTTCTTGAAAACCTCAGTGGATGCAATAACTCTCAATAAGGGCATTAAAGTATTCCATGCCTGGGAAGCCGCCGATGCAAAAGCAGCATGTGAAGCAAGCTCGTAATCACAACTGACCTTTAAACTTTAAAATAGGGTATTGTTTTTAGGGCATTAAGGAAGTTTGGTTGTGAAAGCTACCACAAATTATGGGACCACTAATAACACTACTAACACTTTCATTTTTCTGACAGAAAACGAATGGTGTGATTTTTCCAAAATGCATATTTTGAGCACCCTGCATGAAAAAAAATGCATAGTCTGCAATCCTGATCCGGACCGTGAAGACACACTGCTGACACTGGAATGACAATAAGCACACAGAGAAACTACCAGAGTACACACTAGGTCAATCCCAGCGTGGGATTGCCAAAGTGCGAAGAAACTATTTACAAGGATGAGTAGTGGCTAAACCACCCACTCAGCCGTCAGACTTCTTCAAAACAAGAGTGACCCTGACAGTGGCAGGGTGTTCCAAAGTTGAGGGGCGAGGACAGTGAAGCTCGAGTCTCCCGCTCTTTTGGCGGTGAATCTGGGCACGATGAGGCTGAGGGTATTAGATGATCTGGTGACTCTTGTGTTAGGTTTAAGAGTGAGTGTATTAGTCAAGTATAGGGGGGCTAGGTGGTTTAAGGCTTTGTAGGTGAGGCAAAGGGTTTTTAGGTCGATTTTCTGCTGAATGGATAACCATTTGCAAGATATCCTTGTGTGGGAAATGTGCTCCCTCTTGGGAATATTTAGTGCTGCTCTCATCGCATTATTTTGGAGGATCTGAAGTTTCTTGATTATAGCTTGGTTGGCACCAAGGTAGAGGCTATTACAGTAGTCCAGTTTTGATTGTATAAGGGCTCTCGCCAGAATGAGGCAACTGTTTGTAGATAGGAACGGTCTACAGGCCCTGATTAGTTTTCCCGTGTAGGCGGTGGCTGAGGCAGTCATATTAACTTGTTTGGCAAGGTTGGTATTGGCGTCCAGGTAGAAGCCTAACGTTTTCACATTCTTCACAACTGGGATGATGTTACCATCTATGGTGAAGTTCGAATAATCGGGGCTGAGTTTCTGTAAATTATTGGGGGACCCGACTAGGAGGAGCTCAGTCTTCTCATCATTAAGACAAAGGCCGTGTGTGGCCATCCATGCCTGAATGATGGCGAAGATTTCGTTAATCCTAGTGGCGTCAGAGTTGTAGTTACCAGAGATGGTGAGGAGTATCTGGGTGTTATCTGCGTAGTTGGTGTAGGTGACACCCAGGTGGTCCAGTTTGTCAAAGAGGGGCTTCGTAAAGATGTTATAGACGGTAGGGGAGACGCAGGAACCTTGTGGGACACCACAGGTGATGGGGATGGGGTCAGCTGCAGCCACAGAAGAAAAGACCCTCATGGTTCTGTTGGCTAGGAAGGATTGAATCCACATGACAGCAGGGGGGGAGAAGTGGGCAGCAGAAGAGAGGTGGTTGCAAAGTATTTTGTGGTCAACCAAGTCGAAGGCTGCTGAAAGGTCTAGGAGGAGTAGGATAGCTGCTTTGTTTTTGTCCTTGATGTCATCAATCTGGCTTTTAAGGTCAACAAGGGCAGTTTCCGTTCCATGTTGAGGGAGAAAGCCAGATTGACGCAGGCCTAGCAGTTGATTAGACTCCAAGTAATCCTGGATTTGCAGATAGGCAACTCTGTGGAGGATTTTTAGCAGTAAGGGGACTGTGATAATATGCCTGTAATTGGTGGGAATGGCTGGGTCAAGAGTCTGTTTTTTTAGGAGAGGGAGAACCCAAGACTGTCTTAGGTTGTTAGGTACAGAATTAGTTGAGAAGGATAGGTTTACTAGTTTGGGGATAAATGGGGCGAGGTCTCGCGCCGCGTCTTTGATGATCTGTGCGGGGCAGCTGTCCCCTTTACAATTTGAAGGTTTAAGGGATGCTATAATTTTTTGAATTTCGGGTATAGTAACCTGTTTAAATGTAAAGCCGGAGGTATTGCTAGTAGGGGCGGGTGTGCTAGGTATGAAGGCGTTGCTGTTTGATAGTTGTAATCTTTTGGATTCGATTTTGTTTTGAAGACCAGTGATTTTGTTAGCTAAGGCATTTTGGATGCTGGTGCACCATGCCTTGTCCTTCACTCAGGTATCAGTTGGGGGATTCGGATTTTCTAATTCCTTCAGGATGGTGAAGAGTTCTTTAGTAGAGGATTGGGCATTGTTTATTCTGACATTATAGGCTTCTTTTTTGGTCCGGATTATCTCCTTCTTGTAGTGGGAAGAAATGGTCGTAAGATTAGCTTTGTTTTCTGCAGAGGGGTTAGTTTTCCATAGGATTTCCAACATGGCTTTCTTTTTTCTAAGAGTTTTGAGTTCCGGTGTGTACCAAGGGTTCAGGTGAGCTATAGGCTTACATTTGTGTTGCTTTAATGGGGCAACTGCATCAATAGTGCTAGCTAGGGCATCATTGTAGGAGTTGACCAGAAGTTTAAGGTCGGCGGTAGCTGGGATTGTGTTAAGAAGGGGGAGGATAAGTGGTGTTAGGGTCTCTGCTGTGATATTGCGCTTGTTTCTCGTCAGGCAGGCTGGTGCGTAAGGGCGCTGTTTAAGGTTAGGATTGTTTTGGTAGATGTCAAATAATATGAGGAAGTGGTCAGTCCATACAAGAGGTTGTGGGGCTTTGCAGGTGATATTACAGTTGTGGGCTGCGACCCAGTCAATAGTTCTACCTTTCTGGTGGGTAGGTAGAGTAACGACTTGGGTGCAGTCGTGCTCAGATAAGGCGTTAGCCAGGGAGGCAGCAGGAGAGTCGTTAGGGTCATTAAGCCCTAGGTTAAAGTCTCCTAGAATGATATTTTGGGAGTGGGGCTTGGAATTCTCTGCTATGAGAGAGGTAATGTCTTCCTCGAAGGAGCTTGTGGGGCCTGGAGGCCTGTATATGAGTTGCAGGGTAATCGTGCTCTTAGGGGTAGTTTGTAATTTGATGGTGAGTTGTTCACAGGATTTAAGCGGGGGGGAGGTGATGAGTCTGACGTCGCGAGAGGACTGGAATATGATTTCTACACCTCCTCCCCGAGCGTTAGGTCTATCCGCTCTGAGGATGGAGTAGTTGTCAGGAATGGCGAGTGTGAGGTAGGGACCTGCTGCTTCGTGTAGCCATGTTTCTGTGTTTAATTAAACACATCATATGTAATAATAACTTGAAAGACCAACAATACAAAAACCCACACCTGTGAAAAGAACACAGAATATGCAAAGATATAAACATACAGCACTTTGTGTAATGAATGAAGGGCAAAAGGCAATAAAAAAACACAATGTTCATAAAAAGATGTGTTGTTTGTGAAGGAAAGTGAGCTAACTGGTCTTTAGGACCTAAAGTTGGACCAGTGGGGAAATAAGAAGTCAATAATACCTTCTTGCTGTTCTTGGCAGTTCAACAGCAGCAAACCAAGCTTCTTGGATCTGTGTCAGGTCAAAGATTAGGAGAGTGCTATAAGCAGAACAGGAGGGTCCTGGTGGTTCCAATGTGTTGAATGTTGCTTGAAACATGGCTTGAAGTGGCTTGATGGGGGAAACACAAGAACTGTGGTTGATTTGGTCATCAGTTTGCTGTGAGTCCCAATGCAGGGGCTCAAGGACAAGATAGGTCCTTGTTCTTGTCCTATAAAACACGGGGGAAGCTGTCAAACACCTGCTGCATCTCCAGTGAGGTCCTGGGTAACAGTGCAGCTTGCAGAGAGGCAGGTCTTGCTCCAGCTGCAGGTCACACCCAATGTCCTGTGGGGATGGCTAGAGAGCAGAGCTTGCCTCTGAATTGGAACACTTGTCTTCACCTCACAATTGAAGGACTTTGGAAAGGACTGCTCTCCCAAAAGGACCCAAACGAAATCTTCTTCAAGTGTTGCAGCATAAAAATTTATCAAAGAAGGAGTGGGAGTCACTTTCTTTCATAGGTAAAAGTCCACAGGTGATTTTCCTTGTTATAAGTGGCCTTGCATCAGGTGCTTTGTGCTAAGGGCAGTGAAAGAGACAGGAAGGAAGGAGAATTACAGAGGGAAACAACATAGTGGAACACTTTACCACTTGTCCTGAACTCTCTGTGACTATACTAACTCCGCCCCTTTCTCAGACCGAGAGCACCAAAAGCCATTTGGTATGCAACACACTGGTGAGAGTCAAGTCCATTTGTGTAGGGTGTGCCATTTGATTTCTGTTTCTCAGGACAGCTCCTGCTGGGAGACTGTCCTGCTGGAGAGAGGTGTTACCAGACCTCACAAAGTATCAAAGGAGAGGCACAGTATTTCAGTTTCTTTACTCACAGACTGACAGGGCCTGGCAGTTTGATTAGAATTCACACAATCCTTCCACAGCTTTCATGGGCTCACAGTGTTAACACATGACTGATATAAATCCGATGTGGCTTCTTATAGTTATATGAATTACTATCCCCCATACCCTAAACTCAGATATGGCTTTATATTTAAAGATTAAACTGCCACCATAATAGTAATCCCCCATGGCTATGTGGTTTTAGAACAGAGGTGCAGACTTTAAATGCAGCCCCAATGCTGAAGTGACTTAGCTGTCACAGCAGCTGTCAAAAGGGCATCTGTGTCATGATCTCATCCCCACCGAGGGTTTACGGGGCCCTAAGGACCTTATTCGGCCCTCCTCGGATTCCTTGGAGTCAGTCCTGGCGCTGTTGGCATCAGAGACACATGCAGGGATGGAGTTTCAATGGGCAAGTATGGCTGCCCCATGTGGAATACTGGGGAACTGCATTCAGCGGTCTAGCATCGAGGGCGGGGCCCGCCCCAAAGGTACCTGGGATACCACCTGGCTATTTAAACCACACCCAATCAGGAGCACGTGCTTCGCATTATTCTGCTTTTGAGCGTGACGTTCACTGGGTCCTGCTCTGCATCCTGACCTCATGTGCCATCGCCATACTTACCTGCTCGGCAGCATCCTCTGGGAATGAAAGTTGTCCACGGCAAGAACCATCGCCATCCTTACCTGCTTGGCAGCATCCTCTGGGAATCGAAGTTGTCCAAGGCAAGAACCATAGCCCTCCCTACCTGCTCTGCAGTGTCCTTCGGCGATTGAGTCGCCCAATGCTCAGCGTCCTCTTCCATCATCGTCAAGACATTTTTCGTCTCCAAGGATTCCAGGGAACCTTTTCTCTTCGGATCTTCTCTACCTGTAGGACAAACAATAGAACAGGTCAGCCATTTGCAAGGACGCTATCAGCGCCATCTTACCTTCTCGAACTCGGCTCCAGCCTCTATCGCATCTCTTAGCATCTGCAAGAAGAAGCGAGAAGGTTACTAGTGCAAAGCCAAACTAAGACATTGTTTTCACCAAATAAGACTTACCTGAAAAGTAGGAGTCGCAGCCGGTCTGTGCAACAGAATGTCCTAACTCGATCCGGTGGAGATTTGGCAGACAAACCATTTGAGTTCCGTCTACTCTCATGGAACATTGCAGGTTCATTGGGAAAATTGAGCAAAGGCCCCATTGCTGAATTACTCCAAGGGAATGAGGTAGTATTCTTACAGGAAACCTGGGCGCTGGATACCCCGCATCTTGATGGGTTTATCTCCTTTGGGATCCCAGCCAAAAAGAAGATGAGAGGTAGATGCTATGGGGGTTTGTGCATTCTGATTAAGACCTCCCTAGACTGTGGAATTAGGGTGATCGATACAGGGATGGATTTCCTGCAGGTAGTGGTTTTATTTACAGCAAAGGGGAACTCGATCTGCATCATTAATTTTTACAATAGTCCTCATATTTCGGAGGCGGATAGACTGACTAAAGTGAAGGGTTACATGGAGGACCTACTGTCTGCGGGTATGCATAACAATGAATATTACATTTGGGGAGGTGATTTCAATATTAAAATGGGGATGGGAGTGGATAAGGATGCTCTGGATCCCCTAGAGGACATGTCTGTGAATATCCTGGCACCATGTATGATAGACGAGAGAGTGTGCTCTAAGGGATTGCAGATGTATTCGTGGCTGTTGGAATGGGGATTGCGCACAGTTAATGGCCGCCAAGCCCCAGAAATTCCGGGTAAGTTGACCTTCAATAACCATATGGGCTCCTCGACAATAGATTATTTTTGCATCTCGGTGGGTTTATGGGAAAATGCCACAAGATTTGAGATGATCCCTAATGTGAATAGTGATCATCACCCTATTTGTCTGTCTTTTGTGGGTCTTTTGACAGCAAGGGTCTCACGGGATGTGGCACCCAGCCCAATAAAAGGGGTGATCAATGGATCCAGAAGAATCAAATGGGGGACTATTGTAGAGGAGAAATTGCACTAGGAATCGATCATGGAGAATGCACCCCTTATGGGGGATATTCTGGGGGATACCCTATCTGCAATGTTGGTTGTAGACAGATTTGTAGAACTAGAAGGGGCTCTAACAACCAAGTTTACAAAAGCAATTAAGGCTAAGGGGAGATCTTCTCAGAAGGGCTGGTTTGACAAGGCATGTAAAGAAGCTAATCGAGCGTTATTATTGATCCTTAAGGACCCGGCTTCCAGTAGAAGAGCATTAACTCAGGTGAGAGCTCAGTATAAGAGTGAGTTCAGTCGGAGGAAAAAGGAAATTGAAGGGTTGGCCTGGGAAGGCTTTCTGGATGCCGCTAAAAGAAGGGATAAGAAGGCATTCTGGGAGTTTGTGAAGGGTGGCCCAAATGGGTGTGGAACCCTTGCGGGTAGTGGGACATATGTGGAGGAAGGAGCCTGGATAAAGCATTTTGGGAGTCTCTTTGGGGTTACTCCAACTGAGGGGCCTGTAGAAATAGCGGCATCCCCTACATTTTGTAGTGGAGGAAGTCAGGAAGGCCATACTTCAACAGGCCCATAACCAGGAACCAGGCCTGGATATGATTCCAGTGGATATGTTTCAGGACCCCGTGGATTTGTGGGCACCGCTTCTAACGTCAGTGTTCAATGCCTGCATGAAATCCGGTAATTACCCCAGCTCATGGAAAAGGGCCATCATTTTACCCATTTTTAAAAAGGGGGACATGGCGAACCCTGGGCCTATAGGCCAATCTCACTGTTGGACTCCTCCTTTAAAATATTTGGAAGAGTGTTGTTGGCCCGTATTGAATCCTGGCTGACAGAATAATCTATCCTTTCTGATATTCAGTTTGGGTTTCGGCCAGTTGTAGGGACCATGGAACAGAGTTTAAATTTGTACCTGTTAGTGGCCAACTCGGTCTTTTGTAAGGGTGAGCTGGTGTATTTGGCATTTATGGACGTGAGCACGGCCTTTGACAAGGTAGACAGGGCAAAGCTCTGGACCGTGCTCGGGTCGCTGGGTTGTCCGGGGGATATTTTGAGGGTGTTGGTCGACATCCACATGGATAATGAGGCATGCATGCGCAGTGGACTGGGTGGTCACTGCACGGCCTGCTTCAGTGTTGGATGTGGTGTGAGGCATGGCTGTGTGCTGGCCCCCATATGTTTTTGTTTGTATATAAATGGTCTTTCTGGATTCCTCATTAACATTTTTGCCGACTGGTTTTGGGGGGAACAGCTTTCCCTGTTCTTGCATACACAGATGACACAGTATTGATTGCTAGAACACCAAGAGCTCTTCAGACCCTGATTAATGCATACACAACATTTATGTGCGAATTGGGTCTAAAAATCAACACCAAAATATCTGCTGTGATGGCGTGTGTGGGCAGGAAACGGCCTGCGGCTATGAGACCAATGTTATGTGCGGGAGAGGTGATACCCAGGGTAAAGGTATTTGACTACCTCGGGTTAAGCTTCTCGGAAGTCCTATCTGGAAAGGTACATTTGGCTAAACAATCTATGAAAATGAGCTAGCAAACTGGGGGCATTTTCCGCTTTATGTCACGGTGTGAAGGAGAACCATTAGAAGTGATATCCAAGATCTACAGTGCCCAAGCAATGGCAGTCACCATGTATGGTTCCCCAATATGGGGCTTCCAGAGGGCTGACGAAATGCAAATGAAAGAGAACAAATTCATCAGGATACTGTTGGGCCTCCCAAACTCGGCTGCAAGGATTTAATTCATCGTGAATTGGGAATGGAGTTTTGGGAAGACCTGTGGGTGTTGGCCCCGATTCTGTTCTGGATCCAGCTATGGGCAAACAAATTTGCCTCCCTCTGCCATTTTATTATTTGATCTGTATTGGGAAAGGGGGGCTGGCAAAAAATTCCCTGGCTCTACTATATTTCTAAAGCCCTTGAGGAGGCCAATCTAGGTACTCTCTTTCCACCTGAGGTGCTAATAACAGACGTAGAGGGGAAAAGCCATAAAATGGTGTTGAGGGAGGGTGTCACAAGGAAGATCATTTTATTGGAGTATGGGATTAAATCTGGTCAACTACAGTCTGCGATCAGTAGGCCCTCGGTGATTCAACCACACTTAGTTTGGCTAATCACAAGGGCAAGGTTTGACTGCCTCCTACTGCAAGGAAATACAGCAGAATGGAAAGGCTTCCCAGACTCTACTAGTTGTCCGGTGTGTGGTTACCGGCGTGAAGATCTGGCACACGTATTATTGTTTTGTACTGGCTATGCTGTGATAAATAGAGCAACATTGCTACTGGCTCTAAAGAAGACAGAGATCTGCAATCTTAAGGTAGCACTCATCTTTCTTTTGAGTGCAGGTACTATTTTTACTGCCTGGGCATTGCTCTCCTTTGTGAAAAGAGCGATATATTTTAGAAAGGGGCTGATGAGGTTACAGGGAGGTGGAATGTCTTAATTTAATGATGGAATAAAAGGTTATTGGAACAGTGGCTTTTACGGATATTAGGTTTTATTGTGAATAGATATGCTATTGTATTTTCTTTGTATTTGTTTTTAAGGAGAATATCTTTAAAATCTAAAATTGAATATTGTGAAAACGTGATGTGTTCTGTATTTGTATTTGTATGTTTAATGGATCTTTGCATCCGAATAAACTTTTTTGACTGACTGACTGACTGATGTCACAATCAAAATGTAAACTGCAGTCCTTTATATTGAGGATATTCTGTCCCATGTATTATACATAGATCTGTAGATTGGTAACTATCAACATTGGGGATATACTCCTCGGAGGGTGCCACTCTGAACACTGAGGTAAAATGCCCTCCATTACTCAAGGCTTATCATCTACAATGTCATGTTGTGTATGGTTCCTGTGTCCCTTTATGGACGAGCATTACAGCAGTGGGTGGAGGCAAAACGTTTTTTTTTCAGTGAAGATAACACAACATAGATAGGCACCTCTCCCACAACCTCCTCAGCATCTCCTGCTGAGCACCCACACGACCTTGGGTCCTGACACTCCCCTCAAAAAGAAAAACTATACCTGCTGCCCTGCCTTCTCGTACCACATCCTTTATGTTTGCCCTCCCACACAAATAAAACATAACCTGGTATCTTCACACTCTCAGCCACTTCCCTAATAATGGTGAGGCCTGGAATACCCTCGCCCCACCCCTTTCTGAGCTTCTCCACCCCTCCGTCTCCCCCAGCTTGCCAGCTGTGGGCAGGATGCAAGCCTGCCAGTGCTACTGTGCCACTGCTCCCACACTTCCGAAGTCCTAATTTCACGTGGGAGCCATGGCCTTAAAAAAAAGGCAGCACACTGTGGGGCATCACGATAGGAAAATTAGAAAAGGGTACAGGGTGTTCTCTGATTCCTAGGGATGCAGCTATGATGTTCTGTTGTAGCGACATCATGACAATAGAATATGACTTTCAACCTCCACTGTCGTGACATGGTTGAATGAGAGCACAATTTGCAAACACTATGGGCCCGATTCATGGAAATTATTGCACGGTTCAAAGTGACTTTGCACTGCTGAAAAGTGACATTGCACTTGCACTGCCGACATAAAACCTTATTCATGGAACTGTGCAAAGTGTATTTTTGCAGTGCAAAGTCATTGCAAAGTAATTTTGCACTGCAAAAATGACTTTGTACTGATTTTGCCCTGAATTTGCACAGCAGAAATACACTTTGCACGGTTCCATGAATCAGGGTTTGTGTTTGCAGTGCAAAGTCAAGGGTGTATTATAGGGCCACTTTGAAAATGATTTCCGGAGCCTCTTTGGGTTCCAAGTCCACCTCTGCATCCATGCACATATAGGTAGAGGTGTATTACCAACATCTAGATATTAGACAATTGAACCCACGTGAGTGCAGACTGGGCCAGTTCTCCTGCATACCTACAGTAAACACATTTACATTAATGGGCTTTAAAGGGGCCATCATTGCAAATGGCTATTTTAACAATTCCATCGTGGTTTCAGAGGTGGAAAAATGACAAGAACATAATGTAAACACCCATCACAAGCATGAGCGTTTCTTTGGGGTGCTGAGAAGTTTTAACCCGGATATGTGCATAACCCTGTCAGCATTGTGCTTTTCCCTGGACCTGGCTTCCAGCACAGGAGGCCAGATGAAGTAGAAACAGCCCCTATGTGACTCTGGGATGCACTCCCCAATGACACCCACGTCCCGCAATTCTGTGGTAACAGTGATGGACAGCTTTGCCCAGCAGAAGGGCAATTTGCAATAACTTACCCGTGCAAAAAGTTAATGAAACTGCGCGAGCCATGCAGATATGACACCCGCTCTGGCTGGCTGATGCAAGAAAAGCATTTTGCACTTTTTGATCTGTACAAATATTGGTGATCAATACCTGTCCCTGGGGCAAAATTGCAGAACACCCGTGCAATGTATGTAATCAAGCGCAGGGATGTTGTTGCCTAACATGTGCAGATGGCATGCGCATTGAACAAACGTTTGTGAATGAGTCCCACTGTATGTTTTCCTTGACTACATTTAAACATCACATTAAGAAAAAAGAAAGGATAAGCACAGCACAGTATACCAAAGGGTGCAATTAACTATCACTTCGGATCAGAATACCTAATTTGCACTGATGCTGGGAAATTTTGAATTAGGGCAGGGAAATTTTGCAATGACATTTGCACTGACGGAAACATGACAATACTTCATTTGTATCAGCGAAAGAGTGCAAAGAAGGCATTGTTACAGTCGATAGATGCAAATGTCACTAGAGAAAAATAGTTTGGAACTGGATTTTTTTAACACTTCTTTCGATTGTGCGTTTGTGCATGAGTAAAGCGGCACATGGCTTAAAAATCCCTACAAACATTAAACATTTAAAACTATGTTTAAAAAAAACATAGCATAAAAATAAGAACTTTCAGAGGTTTTAAAAACGGCTATAAAAATAAGTTTTGGGATAGTGCCGTTTGCAGGGCATAAACATGGGAGACCTGTTCAGGGCGGTAGCCATAGTCATGGCTCCTCAGTTAAGTCATATGATATGATAGGTTATTTATAACGCGCTTAATACCCAGAGGTTTGCTGCTGAGCTATCCTCCCGAGACAAGGGTGCAGTTTGTAAAGCTGGCCATTTTCAGCTGAGGATACTTTGGACGGTTCCTCCTTTTCTACCTAGTCACCTTCGCCTTCCAGTAGTGGCTGCTCTTGTGCTTAGTCAACTGGATGATTGCAATGGCCTGTTACTGGCTCAACCAGTGGGACTGATCCATCGTCTCCAGGTATTGCAACATTTAGCAGCCTGAATTGCGACAAATTCTCCCTATGGTACTCCCACTTTGCCAGTCCTTCGCTTCTTGCACTGGCTTCCAGTGGCCAGGCGTATTGAATTCAAGGCTCTCTGATTAGCTCATCAAGCTTTCAATCAGCAGGGAGCAGTGTATCCCGGGACAAATATGTCCCACTATTGTCCTGGCCGAGATCTTCGCTCTGCCAAGGCTTGTTTGGTGGTGATCCCTAGGTTTCGTCTTTCTCGAGTGGGAGGCCGGCCTTTTCCTATCGTTGCTGGTAAATTGTGGAATGCTCTGCCCTTTGTGCTTAGAGCTTCCCGGAGTCATTTGGAATTTAGGCCTCTTCTTTTAGGCAGAAGTTGGTGGTTTTCTGGTTGTTTCCTAGTGCCAAGATGTCCTCGGGTGAACAAGCGCTTAATAGAATTGGATAACATAACATAACATTCATTGGGACATTATGTGTATAGTTCACATTAGGGCTTAATAGCGTGTTGATAGAGTGCTTCAAAGAGCAGCCTAGCTCAAATACAGGCTGGGAACTTTACATGGTATGCGATGTTTTGTAAAATAATGACTTTATCAGTCGGCCATAAGAGCTGCCAGATGTAAACCTGGCCCTTTTTTTTACTGAGTGTGCTACAGTTAGCTTTATGCCGACCTTTCCCAAAAGCAAATACATTCACAATTCATGTAACTCTTCATTAATAAAGAAAGAGAAAAGTCAATCAATGATCTAAGTCTTGATGTTTGTATCATCCTCACCACAGTTATTTAAAAAAAAAATTGCATTCACTTTTTTTTATTTGGAGGCAATTTCACACGGGTATGTTACCTTGCACCACCAGGTTCAAAAACATTGTGTTACATTCCTCCCAGGGTCTCCTTAAAAGTTCAGATTTGTACTTGATTTCGGTAGTCGTTCACCCAGTTTTAAAAAAACAAAAAACGACAGTTGTTGGTGATTAAATCAAATATAAAATATTCAGTAAAATGATGTTGCACTCAACCGGATTTGCCGAGTAAGACTCTGGAATATAAAATGTCAGAGAGTTTGTGGGAGGCTACAAATGCTTGATGTCTTCCCTGTGACAGTTTTATTCAAGTGCATAAAAGATAAGCGGGAAAGTTAGTAGAGAGATAAGCTTACCTAGCGCGTGGCTTCATGGGAGGCAGCGAGGTTGTGTTTGCGATTGCTCAGAGGCACCTTGTGTGTTCCCACAGGCGGGCTGAGCTCTTCACGTCTCAGAGAAGTGAAATTGGCTGTTTTCTGAAACTTCCCTTTACCGGTATTAGTTGTCTTTTGTTAAGAGGAAGGTTGGGCTGAGCTGCTGTGACGTTACGTACAGCAACTCTCACCACAGACTTTATTCCCAAACGTACTAGCGATGGTCACACGATGGGGCTGGCGCATAAATTTGGCCCGGGTGTCAATAAAAAAGCGGCCCTAATTCACAAATGGCAATTTCTTCCTTTTGGGTCAGACTGGTCGGGTAGAACCCAAGAGGGAGAGTGGTAAAATGTGCTGCAAATTATACGTTTTAAGCATATGTGTTTAGTAGCGTTGTTCAAAACTACAAGATGCAGAGTGAAGTAACTTATCAAATTGGCCCATTTTAACCCCCAAAAAACTGCCCTGCTCTAGCATTGGCCTAATGGCCAGTCCGAGCCTGGGGCACATGTTTATGTTTGTTTATGTTTCGGAATGTATATAGCGCACCAGGTACCCAAAGGCTTAAGGGCGCTTAACATACAAACAGAGCAGGCCGCAGAAGCGGGTCAGATAGCAGGTAATTTAGAATACTCCAGGGACAAGCGAGACAGTTTTAAGGATCAGAGAGAGATTAAGAGAAGAGAAATGTTTTCAGCTTTTTGTTGAAAACCTCAGTGGATGCAATAACTCTCAATAAGGGCATTAAAGTATTCCATGCCTGGGGAGCCGCCGATGCAAAAGCAGCATGTGAAGCAAGCTCGTAATCACAACTGACCTTTAAACTTTAAAATAGGGTATTGTTTTTAGGGCATTAAGGAAGTTTGGTTGTGAAAGCTACCACAAATTATGGGACCACTAATAACACTACTAACACTTTCATTTTTCTGACAGAAAACGAATGGTGTGATTTTTCCAAAACGCATATTTTGAGCACCCTGCATGAAAAAAAAATGCGTAGTCTGAAATTCTGATCCGGACCGGGCAGGCACACTGCTGACACTGGAATGACAATAAGCACACAGAGAAACTACCAGAATACACGCTAGGCCAATCCCAGAGTGGGATTGCCAAAGTGCGAAGAAACTATTTACAAGGATGAGTAGTGGCTAAACCACCCACTCAGCCGTCAGACTTCTTCAAAACAAGAGTGACCCCGAAACAGTCACAGTTAAGAGATATACCTCTTTTTCCTTTTGTGTAATGTTGGCTAAGGGCAAGCTACACTCTTAAGAGCGGTGTGAACGGGGAACAGTAGCAACCCAAACAGCAAAGTACAAAATTACAAATTAAGGAAGATATGTTCTGTAAACATATATACACTTTAATTAAACACATCATATGTAATAATAACTTAAAAGACCAACAATACAAAAACCCACACCTGTGAAAAGAACACAGAATATGCAAAGATATAAACATACAGAACTTTGTGTAATGAATGAAGGGCAAAAGGCAATAAAAAAACACAATGTTCATAAAAAGATGTATTGTTTGTGAACGAAAGTGAGCTAACTGGTCTTTAGGACCTAAAGTTGGACCAGTGGGGAAATAAGAAGTCAATAATACCTTCTTGCTGTTCTTGGCAGTTCAACAGCAGCAAACCAAGCTTCTTGGATCTGTGTCAGGTCAAAGATTAGGAGAGTGCTATAAGCAGAACAGGATGGTCCTTGTGGTTCCAATGTGTTGAATGTTGCTTGAAACATGGCTTGAAGTGGCTTGATGGGGGAAACACAAGAACCCTGGTTGATTTGGTCATCAGTTTGCTGTGAGTCCCAATGCAGGGGCTCAGGGACAAGATAGGTCCTTGTTCTTGTCCTTTAAAACACGGGGGAAGCTGTCAAACACCTGCTGCGGCCATTCATCTCCAGTGAGGTCCTGGGTAACAGTGCAGCTTGCAGAGAGGCAGGTCTTTCTCCAGCTGCAGGTCACACCCAATGTCCTGTGGGGATGGGTAGAGAGCAGAGCTTGCCTCTGACTTGGAACACTTGTCTTCACCTCACCATTGAAGGACTTTGGAAAGGACTGCTCTCCCAAAAGGACCCAAACGAAATCTTCTTCAAGTGTTGCAGCATAGAAATTAATCAAAGAAGGAGTGGGAGTCACTTTCTTTCATAGGTAAAAGTCCACAGGTGATTTTCCTTGTTATAAGTGGTCTTTGCCTTCTTGCATCAGGTGCTTTGTGCTAAAGGCAGTGAAAGAGACAGGAAGGAAGGAGAGTTACAGAGGGAAACAACATAGTGGAACACTTTACCACTTGTCCTGAACTCTCCCTGACTATGCTAACTCCACCCCTTTCTCAGAACGAGAGCACCAAAAGCCATTTGGTATGCAACACACTGGTGAGAGTCAAGTCCATTTGTGTAGGGTGTGCCATTTGATTTCTGTTTCCCAGGACAGCCCCTGCTGGGAGACTGTCCTGCTGAAGAGAGGTGTTACCAGACCTCACAAAGGATCAAAGGAGAGGCACAGTATTTCAGTTTCTTTACCCACAGACTGACAGGGCCTGGCAGTCTGATTAGAATTCACACAATCCTTCCACAGCTTTCATGGGCTCACAGTGTTAACACATGACTGATATAAATCTGATGTGGCTTCTTATAGTTATTTGAATTACTATCCCCCATACCCTAAACTCAGATATGGCTTTATATTTAAAGATTAAACTGCCACCATAATAGTAATCCCTCATGGCTATGTGGTTTTAGAACAGAGGTGCAGACTTTAAATGCAGCCCCTATGCTGAAGTGACTTAGCTGTCACAGCAGCTGTCAAAAGGGCATCTGTGTCATGATCTCATCCCCACCGAGGGCTTACGGGGCCCTAAGGACCTTATTCAGCCCTCCTTGGATTCCTTGGAGTCAGTCCTGGCGCTGTCGGCATCGGAGACACATGCAGGGACGGAGTTTCAATGGGCAATGGGCAAGTAAGGCCGCCCCCATGTGGAATACTGGGGAACTGCATTCAGCGGTCTAGCATCCAGGGCGGGGCCCGCCCCAAAGGTACCTGGGATACCACCTGGCTATTTAAACCACGCCCAATCAAGAGCACGTGCTTCGCGTTATTCTGCTTTTGCAGCGTGACGTTCACCGGGTCCTGCTCTGCCTCCTGACCTCATGTGCCATCGCCATCCTTACCTGCTCGGCAGCATCCTCTGGGAATCAAAGTTGTCCACGGCAAGAACCATCGCCATCCTTACCTGCTTGGCAGCATCCTCTGGGAATCGAAGTTGTCCAAGGCAAGAACCATCGTCCTCCTTACCTGCTCTGCAGTGTCCTTCGGTGATTGAGTCGCCCAATGCTCATCGTCCTCTTCCATCATCGTCAAGACATTTTATGTCTCCAAGGATTCCAGGGAACCTTTTCTCTTCGGATCTTCTCGAGCTGTAGGACAAACAATAGCACAGGTTAGCCATTTGCAAGTACGCTATCAGCGCCGCTTGGCGTACCATCTTACCTTCTCGAACTCGGCTCCGGCCTCTATCGCATCTCTTAGCACCTGCAAGAAGAAGCAAGAAGGTTACTAGTGCAAAGCCAAACTAAGACATTGTTTTCGCCAAATAAGACTTACCTGAAAAGTAGCAGTCGCAGCCGGTCTGTACTCCGGCCTCACCAGTGAAGGAACTCGGCGGTACGGAGCCATCAACGACGCCCCCCTGCCCAGCGTGGCAGGACGGAGAGCGCACCCTTATAGAACGCAAGGTGAGAAACGTCCCCTGGGGAAACTGCAAGGGGACTCGGGAGGTAGGTTGCCATGGAGGGAACAGCAGTAAAACCTCACCTCTTATCTTCCAGAGCCAATCCTCGACAGCCCGAACTCCAAGAAGGGTGGAGAGGTCCCGAAGAGCTTTGTCCTGAGGCGTCCCAGTGGAAGCAAGGTGAGCGTTACAATCTGTGGCTTCTGAACATGCCCTGTGCCACTGAAGAGCAGGAGCTGCAGATCAGGAGACCGATGCAGCAGGGCAGAAGTGTATGCTAGACTTCTGTCTTAGAGCTTATGAAAGGGATTAGCAGGGCACTCTTTCTAAGATGTAACTACTCTCATAATTGTATTAATTAATACGAATAATAAATACTTTGGCTTCTACACCCCTGACAAATGGCCATTCCTCACAAACAGGACAAAGCAATATACTACAGTAGGTACATATATTTTTGACAATTAGGTGAAAATGAAAGTTCTTCTACAAATAGTGCACAGTGTTACATGATAACTGATGAATGGGACACTGCATGCAGCTTTGGGACTGCTTTAAGGACGGCCTCTGCAAAATGGTCAATTAGCAGAAGGGATAGATAAGATGTGCGAGAAGTGGCAACCTTCTGTAACTACCAGTCACCTACCCCTCACCAAGAGATTAATGGGAACTCAGTAAAAGGCTTCAGGCAGTTTACACCTCTTGTCCTATGAGTTGTTTTAAGTATCTGTTATCAGTGCCAAGGGCGTTAATCATAAATAAACGGTTCTTTGTGAAAATGTCCCTAGGAAAAGGTAGTCATGTGAAAATGTAGTCAGCAAAAAGTCATTTAAAAAAATGTAGTCATTCAACACAAGCAATGTAAAGTGTGAAAATGCTGCCAGTAATAAGGTTGCCTAAAAAGCTATTTTTAAATATACAAAGGCACAAGGCTGTAACCCTAAATATGACCCACACCTCAAATGAAACATCCACAATCATCCTAACTCTATTTATAAACCTTCCCCTAATTCTAATTACAACCCTCTCACAGAACACTAACCCTTCGGCACGCTAAAGTATTTTTTTTGCATATTACTGAATGCAAAATAAATAGAAAATGAACAGTGAACCTATCTCCAACCCCATCACCAGTCCACCACAAATTCCTAACCCTTGCCCTTCCCCAAACCCTTGCTGTAATACTGACCTTACCCTAATGCTTACTTTACCCTAAACACTAGGTTTATCATAACTGCTATCCTACGCTAACATCACCAGCCCTTTCCAAACTCTGTATACCTTTTTTTAATACTGATCCAAAAACATACTCTAACACTTATCCTGACACTTAATCTACCCTAACCACTAATTAAACCCCAACATATTTATTCTAACCCATATCCTTATCCTAATCCCTATCCTTTCCATAACCCCTATCCTAACCCTAAGCCAGGCAATCACAAGCCCACTAAACCCTCCTTAACGCTAACTATTAGCCAAGCAGCACTACATTTTTGGCTACCATTCAGCTACATGTTTTACTACTTTTTCACTGCAGAGGTATTTTCACCACGACCTTTTCACTGACTACATTTCTGTTGGCTACATTTTTACTGGATACCAAATTAACATGTTACGTTAGGTTATGTTTTGTTATCTTTTGCTATGTTATGTTATGAAGTGACAATTGTGCAAGGCACCAAGCACGTGTATTTATAGTAATGCTAGCAACAATTACAGATACTGTACATTGTGCTAAATTCCAGGAAGAATAAGCACCCACATCAAGGATTCTATTTTTTTTATCAAGCTCGGAGGCAAAAAAGGTTGTGTTTGTCCCTACTTTTGGGACCTCTTACTGACAGGTTGTGCTCAGGTGTTTGCAGTACCTATGAACTTACTGTGGTATTTTCTGATTGCTCTTGAGACCCTATTATGCTAAGTCACCCCATCTTCACCCTCCCTCCCCCCTTCACCCCATCTTAACTGATTCCCTTCAGCGATCCAGAAGTTGAATATCTGGAAAACTAGTCTAAAAAATTTGAAAATATACAGTCAGATGGAAAATGGCAGTTGTCATTTCGATTTTCAAGAAATATGATAGGAACACTTATCGTGGCACGAGTTGTGGTTGCTTAGCTTACCATAACTGGCGAATTTCAAGGGTTTTTCGGTTTTACTTGGAACCATAACGTCCCTTTAACAAAGTTTTCACTGAATTTCATAGGTTTTTAGTAGCGCACCTTAATCATAATGTCCCTTTAACAAAGTTTTTTCACTGAATTTCATAGGTTTTTAGTAACGCAACTTAACCACAACGTCCCTTTAACAAAGTTTTTTCACTGAATTTCATAGGTTTTTAGTAGCGCAACTTAACAATAATAACTTTGACTTTATGTACATGTAATATGGAACATACTGAACCTCTTCTACTGAACTTGATGTCCGCAAACTCTTTTAATGTCCGCGGACATGTTCAGAGAACAGTACCACTACCTAAAAACTCTGGGGGGGTATGTTTGATTCTTATATCATACCATAGGAACATTTAACAAATTCAAAAAGCAACACACATACACATTATATGTAGTAATACATAAGAAATGTAACCCATATATGTAACACACTAACCATTCATTTAAATACAATATGTTCTAAAATGGAATATACCAGAAGAAGATAAATTGGCTTCCAACATAATTACCTCACAGACACTACAGATCTAAGAACAACACCAGACCTACACAGTACTTAGAACATATTTTACCTGAAATAGTAAGTGTACTTCATTTTACTCATATATTTATAAAGTTTCTGTATTAGATAAAAAAAAATATGATATCTTTTTTTTCTCACAGAAATGTCTAGTACTCTGGAATGGCTAGAGGAGCATTTCCCACATGAGGAAATGTCACAAGATAGTGAAACTAATGGTAAACACTTTACAGTATAAACCATTTAATTATTATTATTTTATATACATTTAACATATATATATTTTTTTTGTACAGAAAATACCAAAATAGAAAATACCTCTGAAGAAGCTGTTATGGAAAACACGCTTGATAACATAAAAGAAAAGATAGTTTTATTGTTGACCAATTTTAATAATTTGAAAACTTTTGTTGAAGATCATTTTAAAACAAAAATGTCATACCATTGCCCCACATGTACTTGTCCCTCCTCACCATATCCCAGTCAATTATCCGCAAACTCTCTCCATAACCCAAAACGTTTTGATGAGACTTCCATCCCTTCTTCACCTGATACCAATCATGTTGAAACCCCTAATTCTCCTGTTTTTGTTTCCGTTTCTGCCTCACCTTCTCTGTCATAAATTATTAATATATGTTAAATAAAGTAAATATTTTATATTGAGTTGTAATTAGTTTCCGTTTCTTTTTAAAAAAACAATGTTGGTGTCCGCTGACAGCGCGGGTGTTCTGAAATGTTCGTAAATAAACGAAAATGGAGCTGTCCTGAAGAACATTATACCTGTCCGTACTGTTCGCTAACAAGTTGAAACTGTTCTGAGAACACAATTGGTGTCCTGAAATGTTCGTAATTAAACAAAAATGGAGGTGTCCTGAAGAACACTATACCTGTCCGTACTGTTCGCTAGCAAGTTGAAACTGTTCTAAGAACACACGCGGTGTCCTGAAATGTTCGTAAATAAACGAAAATGTAGGTGTCCTGAAGAACACTATACCTGTCCGTACTGTTCGTTAGCAAGTTGAAACTGTTCTAAGAACACAATTGATGTTCTGAAATATTCGTAAATAAATGAAAATGGAGGTGTCCTGAAGAACAATATACCTGTCCGTACTGTTCGTTAGCAAGTTGAAACTGTTCTAAGAACACAATTGGTGTTCTCAAATGTTCGTAAATAAACGAAAATGGAGGTGCCCTGAAGAACACTATACCTGTCCGTACTGTTCGTTAGCAGGTTGAAACTGTTCTAAGAACACACACAGTGTCCTGAAATGTTCGTAAAGAAACGAAAATGGAGGTGTTCTGAGGACGCTATTTCTGTCCTTCTGTCCGTATTGTTCGTAAGCAAGTTGACACTGTTCTAAGAACAAACGCCTGTCCGTAACAGTTCATTTGACGTCTGACGCACTTTTAATTACTTCAGGACCCGAACAGTGTCTGTAGAACATCAACGCGCATGCGCAAACCAATGCCAATGCATTTGGTGTCCTGCGGACAGCCGCTTCCTTCGTGAACATGTTCGCGAAGCGACCATGTGACCGCGCCCACGCTGATCGCGTGTTCTGAATGCGGACACTGTTCGTGTCCCCGAACAATTTAAAAGTACATTTTCAAGTAATCCACAATATTTTTCAATAAAAACTCACCATAGCACAAGTCCCACATACTAATTATAAGTTTATACATACTTTTTGAAACCTTTTGAACCATTTTTTGTGTTCGATCTGTCCGCGGACAGTGCGCATGTCCGCGGACCGCTCACAAGCAAGACATTTCTGCTGCAACCTGCAGATTTCCATCTTCAACCTGATGGCTTCTGTGGCTCCACTGCTGCCACCTGGTGCTGTGTCTGCCTCAGCACCACGCCCACCCCCTCCACCACCACCACCTCCCCAAGGGCCTGAAGAGGGGAACAGGAGTGAGGATGCAGAGGAGGAAGAAGAGGATGAGGAGAATGAGGTAGAGGAAAACCCTACTACCCACACTAGGCGTGAGTCTTGGGTGTGGCGGTTGTTTACCATTCATGGGAATGGTCCTAAGGCTTGTGCGAACTGTGTCACCTGCAATGAGTGCAAAATGATACTCAGTCACGGGAGGCACGGTTCGTACAGCTTTGGGACCAATAACATGAAGCGACACCTGAGGTCATTTCACTCTGGGGCTATTCGCAAGGTTGTACCTTGCGAAGAATGTAGTAGGTTGATTTCCTCTACTTCATCCTCTGTTTCTGATCCTGTCACCACAAGGACCACCTCTGTGGGACAGCGTCTTCCTCAAGCTGCCTCACAAGCCATACAGAATTCTGATGAGCCTTACCTTTTGAGGGTCACAGTTGTACGTATGTACTGTGACACAGTACTCTGCAGAGGGGAGCGACTTCACAGTGCTTTTGAGACTATCGTCTAAGAGCATGAGAAGACCTGCTCACTACCCAAATAAAACCCACTCTACATCTTCCTCTCTCAGCTCGCCCTTTCTTATCCCTGTGGTTGGTGTCCCCCCTTTACCCTCCTTTCCCCTCCTCTCCTAGTGTGTCGTGTATAAAAACCAAAATAAAAACAAAATTACAAAAATCAAAAAAAATAAGGCTTTTTTCAGAGCCGCCTTTCACAGTTAAAAAATAGAAATGAAAATAAATGAAGCAGGGTCCTTTGTATTGTTTAGAAGTCCGTGGGCAGTCCGCGGACATCTAAATAATTGGGTTGCTACCCTATCATAACCATTGCAATTTTCTCTGGTAGGAAGTGGTGGCTCTGAAAAGAGCCTTTGGGCGGTGTTTGTATGTCAAAAATTATAAATACTTAACACCTTCTTCAAAATGGATGCTGTAATTCTAAAAAAGGTCGTAATGCATTTTGTATATTTCTCAAAAAAATCTGATTGCCAGCATAAGTAAGATGGACTCCAACTCTGCGAAAAATGTATGGACTACGAAACATAATATTTTCATTGTGAAAAGAGGACATGCCAAAATCTCTTAGAAAGGCACAAACGCCTTATTAACATTGCGCCTTGCTTTTTCCATTTGTGGACCAAATGAAGAAGAACGAAGCCACATTTGTCTCTGTGCAATCCGTGAAAATATTACTTGAGAATTAGGGAACATGTCCATGACCTTCCCAAGTCCTTCTTTCATAGAAAATTGCAAAGAAATTCCAGACACATGTCCTAAACTGTTCCCTCCACAATGAATTACAATTATGTCTGGATGTTGCTCTGTCTCCAAACTAGCACAAAGAGGTAGCAAGTCCAACCACTTCATTCCACGTACTCCATGCCAGTGTACTTCCACATGTGGAAATCCAAGATCTACAGCTACTCCACAGCTTTCTGCATGCACCTTCAACCAATGTATCCATGAATCTCCCAAAATCCAAACAATCTGTTTTCTGAAACACACAGCCATAGCTATCTGTTGTTCTCTCAGCAAAAAGAGTATCTGAGAAACTCTCTCCTGGCACAACACACCCACTAAACTTTCCTGACCAATCCCTTTCAGTGCTCATTCCCATGTGCATGACTTCTGAACCCGAAAATCCCCGGATGTAACACCCGATGTCCGCGAACTACCGCCATGCCCGTGGACATATCGTAACATAAACAGCCCTTCTACCATTTCCACTTCACTTTCTGTGCCATTCCCTCATTGGATGTAGCTAAGAAGTCACATGACCATCCACCAATCACATTCAAGACCTCTACATCTAACTGCATCATCATAGATCAGCACTGCAAATGTACTGTGAATCTCTCTGAGTACAAGTGTCATATCATTGGCAAGCACCATCTACAAGAAATACTGTACAAGTCTCCAAGATTTCTACTTGCAGCTCCATGCATATCCAAATGCATGAACACAAACTACAGGTTTGCATATTTTCTGTATAATACATGAACACATTTTCAAACTGACTTAATATTTTTGTTGTGTTTCTTTATTTATTCAATTACTTTAATTTAAGCATGACATTGAGACACTATTACCTGGAAGAGCTTAGTTATAGAAATAGTGGTATTCAGTGGTACATTATGACTTTCACAAACATAGTAAAGATATTTTGTTTGCTAAAGTTAGTCATTACAATACAATTTGTTCATTAAGAACATATCATATGTATTGAACTTGTGCGACATATCTTATGTAAATAATTTTAATGGTTTTGAGGAAGGCGCTGAGGATTTCAATTAAAAAAATCAATGTCTAAATTAAAAACAGTGCTATTACAAACAAAATTACTAATTTGTTTCTTTTACAATTGCAGTGAAGACCATTCTCCTGAAAAGAAGCAACCAAATTTGAAGAACAAAGAAGAACTAAGAATTAAACTGTTCATTTTAGAAAAAAAGTAAGTAGAATATCACAATAATATTTGTATTATTACTGAAACACACTGTAAAGTTAATTCATGCTATTTCTGTGCCTAGAAATAGAGATTGTGCACCATTATGTCCAAAAATCCCCATGTCTTAAACAGCGATTTACAGACAGAATGGTCCACAAATTCCTATTTTTGGACACACATATTACCCAACTCAACCGCTACAATTTGGATATTATAGAACAAACAACTGTTTTAATTGTATACATTAGATTTACTATTTGTACTTCTCCACACCACTAGCTTACTTTTTTCTGTCATCTGAACCCCAGTTTAGTAGCATATAAATTCAAGAATACCCATCCCTACTAGTTGTAGTCCCCAATGCACAATCACACACCATTACATACATCTTTATCATCTTACTCAAACACTCATGCACACAGCACACATACATTGCAGAACACCCCAACCCATACCTTCTTTATTTTTTTCAACAGACCCTAAAGAATGCCTACCAAAAGTCAAGTCCATAGAAAGCAACGCAGAAGTAGAGCAAATGAAAATAAAAGTGTCCAGCATAAGCATCCATATCTAGCGGAATTTGTAAAAGAAGTTGAAACAAAACAGCTAATACAGTCATTTAGTGAAACAAAAGAAGTTTCAAGTGGAAACACTTTGCCTCCTCTATCAAAATGTAAAACAAACCAGAAAACAATTAACAAAAAATCAGCTATCACCACAGATAAAACTGCTTCTATAAATCTTGATAAAGTTCATAGTAAGCATACCAAGAAAAGTATTTTAGCCAAAATGTTCTGTCACAGAGTCCCTCAAAATCGTATAAAAACAGGAGAGAAACCAGGTTCAACCCTTAAAACCTATCGTAGGAAATTAATCTTAGAAGGATTTATAGATAGTGCAATTCTTCTCAAAAGAAAGTTATTTATTTTAGTGTTAAACAAAATGAAACCACTAACAAAACTAATAACTAAATTACAAAAAAGACTTCTCAATAAACAAAATGTCAACAGAAAGAACTTCTTAAGTATCTGCGGAGGTGAATGGAATCACACTACGAGCACAGAACCATATTTTAATGAAGAAACGTACAAACAAAAGCAAACAAATACAATTGCCATACATGGCAGTATGAAAAAGTGAATAATACCATAATGGAACAAGAAGTACTCCTTACAAAAATATGCCCTGAAAACTTAGAATTACCCCTCCATTCAACTGAATCAGAACATCTAGTGTACAAATGGCCATGCACGTCAATGTGTAACATTCCCAAACAATTTTTCAAGTCTTTACGCCAATTCCTCAATCAATATGTAAAAAGCAAAGACAAAATCAAAATTAAACTACTGCAAAATATTGATACCTGTCCAGTGCGCAAGTACACAGGACTACAAGGACATTCATTAGCCTGCATTACAGGAGCACCTTCCATGATATCAAAAGGATATCAACACATCATTCAACTATAAGAAATCTAGTTTATAAACTGTACTATGCTAAAAGTCCTGCTTTAGCACTAGCAAATTTAAATAACATCCTTCTACATGGTAAAGCAAAAGACCTACTTGAAGAAATTGACTATATCCAGAAAAAATATTTTGGAAGTGAAAGCCACTTACAGAATGAAATAACTTTAAACCAAATTAGCAACAATTCTACACATGGCAACCTTTTACTAAACACATACAAAAAAGAAATACTAAAATTTAAAAGTACATCAGCTGAATTACCAAACCATGTGTGTGTATGTTGCCACAGAACTTTTTATAAAAGTAACACAAAAACTGTAGACCTATCATACAAAATAGAAGACAATGAAGATTCTAAATGGTTTGAATTAGCTCTCTACCTTGTAGCAGAAAACAAATATGAAATAACTGACCCCTTAATACTTGCATTTACTGCACTACAAAACTTGACAACAACCAAACTCCTTCACGTGCTATCACAAATAATTTGGAATTATACCCACTACCAAAACCCCTACAACAACTTAATTTATATGAGAGCATCATAATTCAAACAGTGCACCCATTTCAAGCAATAATACGCCTTCAACCAAAAACAGCAAAATTAGCTCCCTCTGAATTGGTAAAAGGCATTTGTGGAAAAGTAGTTTATTTACCATTAGATTTAAAAGAAAATGTGCATACTCTAGGAGTGCAACGTCCAATGCAGCAATCTTTAATTATCTTAGTAAATGGAGTACCTACAAAAGACAAAAAAATATGGCAACAGCTGGTAGATTTACATAAAGTTAGACATGCCTTGCAATATCTTAAAAAGAATAATGAATATTACAAAGAAATTAATATTGAAGAAAACTTGAAGGATACAACTGAAATAATTCAAGAAACACAAGAAGCTGGTCAAATTGACTTCCTAGATCCTGCTACAATATCAAATACTTTAGACCATTATACAATTCATCCTTTGCACTCTAATGACACCATAGAAGATGCACTGGAAAACGTACCAAATGCGTCAAACAAAAGGATCACCAATCGTCATATGGGAAAAAAGTATAGAAGCACGTGCTTTTCCTCTACTCTTTCCTACTGGCAAAGGAGGAAGGTACGATGACAGACCTATTCAAATATCAGCTTCAGAATACCGCTCATTACGGATGTATTCTGAAGATCCCAGATTTAGACAAAATGTGGAATACATATTCCACCTACTCTTTGAAAGTGAACTAGTAACTTTATGTTACGGAGTTGCACACATATTAAAATCAGGATCACACTTTAAAAATATGACAGCTACACAATTGTTACCAAAAGTGCAACAAAAGGATGAGGTTTTACAATCAAATATTACAAATCTATTAGAAAATATGCGTGGTACTAAAGAGTACTGGTTTCGACGTCATGGAGATGTACGTTGTATGATAAGAAACCTTCGCCCACCGACTTGCTTTGTTACATTAAGTTGTGCAGAACATGCATGGGAAGGTTTACATGATTTCCTACGCATATAAAACAAAAACAAAACAAACAAAGATATACTAACACCTGGAGAACTTTGTTATTTGGATCCTGGTAATGTTTCAAGATATTTTCACCATCGCTTCATTGCTATGCTACATTTTATTTGTAATAAAACTGTTCCTCCCCTTGGAGAAGTGCAACACTTCTTTTGGAGAAAAGAATACCAAGCCAGAGGAGCACCATATATCCACATGCTTTTATGGATTAAAGATGCTCCTAAATTTGGTCAAGACAGTGATGCCACTGTTTTACAGTTTATTGAAAAATATGTCACTTGTGAAATTCCATTGCAAGCAACAAATAGTGATCTTCATGCACAAATTTTACAATTTCAAAGACACAAATGTGGAAAATATTGTCGTTGCAAATACAAAAACAAAGGGAAATACTACACCAAATGCCGATTTGGTTTCCCTAGACCAGTTACAGAAACAGGTCAAGTGAACAACCTCATGTCTTCAGTTAGACATAGTGTTAAAGGTAAGTCACCTAAAAATACATATTATATAAAAAGAAAAGAAGAAGAAAAATATATCAATGATTACAATGCAATCATTGCCCACTTATGGAATGCAAACATAGATGTGCAGTACTTTGCAGACAATTCTACTGCAGTTGCACGATATGTCACAGGATACTTAACCAAAGCAGAAAAGACAGAGCTCCAAGACCTCTGGAATGACCTGTCATCAGATAAAACAGTGTCTCAGAAATTATAAAGCTTGGGCATAAAAATGCTCTCCCATAGAGAATGTGGGTCATATGAAGCAGCTGATCGTTTAAATGGTACTGCATTGTATGGTAAATCTGAAAATATAGCATGGCTAAGTCTTGGTCTAGCTAAATCTAGAAAAAGAGTTCTAAAATCCTACAAAGATATAGAAACAATAGCTAAACGTGATCCCAACAGCCAAGACATTTTAAAAAACAATTTATTGGACACATACTACACAAACAGATAAATACTTTGGAAACCATGTGTCTATACCACATAGCCCAAAACTACACATACAAAGATAATATAAAACCTGATGAAAAAAAAGGTAAATACAGAGTGACAAACTGTGAAGGCAGCTTAGTTAAACTCACTAAACCAAATTTAATTAATCATATAAAATTGTCATTAAAGACTCCTCAACATAAAGAAGTATATCCCTGCTACAACTCTTTAAACCGTGGAGAAAAGAAGAAGAAATACTAGATAACTATGACTCATATGAAGATGCTTTCAAGGCAAATGAAAGCACTATAACTGATGTAAACTTTACACAGTACAAAACAATGTTGCACAATGAACAGCAACACGAAGAAGAACTCCAGGCCCAACTAGATAAAGAAACTCCTGACAGTAGTCAACCTTCTGTAACAGGAAGCCAAGAACCACTGGGAGAACCACTAATAATAAATGAGGCAGAATTAGCTATGATAGAAGTAGAAAACACCATGTGTCAGTATGAAGATAAAGAAGACTTAACTGTACTACAATCAAAACTAAACAATGAGCAACGTAGCATTTTTCAAGAAGTAACAAAACAAATTGCACATGGTGTACAACATGAAAATGAAGAATGTTCCTGCCATAATTATAAACCTATACTACTGTACGTCAGTGGTGAAGCTGGTTCTGGCAAAACATTCGTAATCAAAATCATCAGTAAGTTCCTTCAACAATGGACAAACAACAAACTGTGAGCTGTTGTCACTGCCCCCACAGGTTTAGCTGCCTACAATATAGGTGGTGTCATGTTACACCGATTACTACTATTGCCAGTAGAACACCAGAACAAATCAGACTGTTACAAACGTTCTGCAGAAGCTGCAATGGAACTACGCAGAGTATTGAAACAAATGAAAATGCTACTAATAGATGAAGTGAGCATGGTCTCCAACCTAATGTAGGCTTTAATTCACCTCAGATTACAAGAAGTACTCAAAACAAACTATGAAAAGCTCTTTGTAGGAAAACACATTATTGTTTTTGGAGATCTTCTTCAATTGACACCAGTAAAAGGTGAGCCTATTTTTAAAACATTAGGACACAAACTCTGCCGTAAAACTGTTGGCAGCATTGGAAATGTCAACCTTTGACAACATTTCCAATACAGAGAATTAACAGAAATCATGCGGCAATCTGCAGATCTCACTTATGCCAACATCTTAAAAAGTATCAGAGTTGGTATACTTTCTAAAGAAGCAGAAGCAATATTGAAAACCCGGCACATGAATGCACTTTATGGTGATAATGCATGTGCTACAGATGTTATGGAACAATTAGCCCACAAAAATGTCAATTGTATGGCCTTAATGCCAACTCTTGCAAGCTGTTTCAAATTCTATGAAATAATGTTAAGTAAAGAAATGCAACCAATAATGGAAATTAGCGCCACAGACAAACTAGATGTACATGGTATGACACTACCCCCTGTGTGACCAAGCCAAAACAAGACTAAATAGTTTAGAAAAATCAATCTCAAACACAGCAGGCTTAGAAAAGATATTAACATTATCCTTAAATTGCAGAGTAATGCTTAAACGTAACCTTGACGTGGACCAAGGACTAGTTAATGGAGCACTGGGTACAGTTGTTGGCTTTCAAACATACCCACGTGACAACAAAATTCAGTTTGTCAATATTCTCTTTGACAAACTTTCAGAAGTAAAAAGGATAGGACGCTCAACAGCTTGATTCCTTCTCTTCAAAGACATGTATATACGCAGAGAACAATTTTCTCTAACTCTTGCATACGCAGTCACAATTCATAAATCACAAGGTTTTACCCTTGTGATTTATGAATCAATGCAAGCGATGCATTGATAGATATTGGTAACACAGTCTTAAAGAAGGCATGAACTACGTAGCACTATCACGCTTACGTACACTTGACGGTCTATTTCTAATCAACTTTGATGCAAGTAAAGTAAATGCTAATATTCCTTGCATTTTAGAATACAATAGACTTCGCTCACTATATACTCCCCATCTAAACACATATTCTGTTCCACAAAAAGGAAAACGTTATAAAAGAAAAATTAATCGAACAGAAATGCAACAGGATGTCACTGCAAATCGTCCAAAGAGAGTAAAATAAACTAATACTCCATCAAGTACCACAAGCAAAAAAGAATCAATTAGGGAAAGTAAACCAGGTACTTCTTCAAAGAAGGAAGACAAACTCCAAGAAAAGCAGTCAGATACAGAACTACCTGGTCCATTTAAACTCTCAAATATAGTTGGTGTAAGTTGCTATGCTAATGTAGCAATGAATATTCTATTTCAATTACCACCAATTGTTGACAACATTTACTTACACAGTACAGACCCATTGTGTTTGCAAATGTTAGTACTTCACAGAAATACAGCAAACAATCCTGATAACACATATTGGGCCTCATCACGACTTGGGCGTTACCATCGGCAGTATTACCGCCGGTGGTAATAGCCCTACCGCCGAACTCCCCGGCGCTAGTAGCACCGGATCACGAGTTCGGCGGTAAAGTAATTCCCCATTCCCCATTAAGCCCATTCGGGAATGCCCCATTCCCCATTGGGCTCAATGGGGAACTTTTGCGCTTTTACCGCCAGCGGATTTCCCGCCGGCGGTAATAGCGCGAATTTTCAGCGGATTTCTCCCCAGCTCAGAGCTGGGGCGAAATCCGGCAAAGCCCTGATTCGGCGGACCCTTAAATCCGTCGGTAATAGCACGACCGCCGGATTTAAGGGTTACCGCCGAAGTCGTGATGAGGCCCCTAGGTTTTATGGAATAAGACAAAAATTGGACTACTGTGCTGGAATGGTAAAATTCACTATAAACTCACAGGAAGATCCACAAGAATTTCTAATGTACTTACTACAAGTACTGGGAAACAAAAACATACCTATAAATGAAATCTTCCAGATTTCATACATGTGGAAACATACATGCATCTCTGCAACAATGTGACACAAGAACAAATCCCCAATGAACGCTTTGTATATATATCAATACCTAATTGTGAATCCATTCCATTTCAGCAACTTGTACAAAATGCAAACCATGGTAGATTATGTTCTACCTGCTATTCAGATAATCGCTCCACGTTAGTAATACAAACACATAGTAAATACGTAATACTAATGATTCTACGTTACAATGCAGATGGTACCAAAAACAACTGCAAGCTGACTGGATTCACACATGGTCAAATGTCACTTGGTAAGAAAGCCTTCACAACAATAGGTATAATCTACCATGCAGGAGCCACAACCAATTCAGGGTACTACACTGCATATATAAAAAAGAAATGTCGGTGGTTTAAATGTAATGATAGTACCATTACTCTAAAGCAGAGATTACCAGCAAATCTTACAAACGCTTATTTAATGTTCTTAAAACCAAAATTTGATAACTAAACTGTACTTAAACCCTAAGTAAACTAGTAGTAAAAAAATGTAAACTGTTAGAATATTCCAAAAGCTATCTAACTGCCCAAAGATTCTACAACAATAATCAGATAAATGAATATCACTAAATTAGAGCAAAAAATAGACAGTTAGAATACGCCAATTGGTATCTAACTGTCCCAAAATTTAACAATATCTAAACAGATAAATCAATACCGCTAAAATATATAAAAAAATAGACAGTTAGAATACGCCAATTGGTATCTACCTGTCCCAAAATGTAACAATATCCAAACAGATAAATCAATAAAACTAAAATATATTTAAAAAAATAGACAGTTAGAATACACATACTGGTATGTAACTGCTCCAAAATTTTATAATATCCAAACAAATAAATAATATGTTACTGCTCCAAAAAAATGCAACAAGCCAATGTATAAAGCATTAGCTAGAAACAACAAGTGAACACTGAAAACAAACAAACAAATAAACTGTAGCATAACAAAAAAAGGTTTTTTTTTAAAAATCCGACATGGATTTTTTTTTCTCCCACAGACCCAATGATTTTAGCAACGAACACAGAAACTGAGCAAATTGCACAGTACTCTGGTTTCTAATCTACTAAATATGAGGGTCCAAAAAAAAAAAAGTGTTGATTATACAATGTAAAAATTCATTACTATTTTCTTTTATCACAGAAATGAACAAGAAATACATCTACTCCATTTACTAAACCAAACAGTAAGTATATTATAATAAGTACAACCATCGCAGCATATGACATCTATAGTGTCTTATAACTTTTTTCCTTATAAATTTGTTTTTGAACCAAAGTTATAAGCAACTATGAGTGTGATATGCTGCGGTGGTTGTGGCCAGTGCATAGAGTCTTGGGTGCATGGCCAAATCGCCATTTGCCAAATGGCCATGCACCCAACATTCTATGCCCTGGCCACAACCACCGCAGCATAGCACACCCATAGAGTCAAACATTTCAAATATGGCCTATGGAAACGTTTAATGTCCGCAGACATTATGAGTGTTCTTAGAACACTTTCAACTTGCCAGCGAAGAATATGAACAGCGTCTTCAGGACACCCCCTACGAACACTTCAGGACAACGCAAGCGTTCTTAGAACACTTTCAACTTGACAACGAACAATACGGACAGCGTCCTCAGAACACCCCCATTTTGTTTATTTACGAACATTTCAGGACACCGTGAGTGTTCTTAGAACACATTCAACTTGCCAGAGAACAACACGGACAGCGTCTTCAGGACACCCCCTACGAACATTTCAGGACACCACAAGTGTTCTTAGAACACATTCAACTTGCCATCGGACAATACGGACAGCGTCCTCAGAACACCCCCTACAAACATTTCAGGAGACCGGGACAGTTCTTAGAACACTTTCAACTTGACAACGAACAATGCGGACAGCGTCCTCAGAACTCCCCCATTTTGTTTATTTACGAACATTTCAGGACACCGCGAGTGTTCTTAGAACACATTCAATTTGCCAGAGAACAATACGGACAGCGTCCTCAGAACACCCCCATTTTGTTTAATTGCAAACATTTCAGGACATCGCGAGTGTTCTTAGAACACATTCAACTTGCCAGAGAACAATACGGACAGCGTCTTCAGGACAACCCCTACGAACATTTCAGGACACCACAAGTGTTCTTAGAACACATTCAACTTGCCATCGAACAATACAGACAGCAACCTCAGAACACCCCCATTTTGTTTATTTACGAACATTTCAGGACACTTTCAACTTGACAACGAACAATACGGACAGTGTCCTCAGAACTCCCCCATTTTGTTTATTTACGAACATTTCAGGACACCGCGAGTGTTCTTAGAACACATTCAATTTGCCAGAGAACACTACGGACAGCGTCCTCAGAACACCCCCATTTTGTTTAATTGCAAACATTTCAGGACATCGCGAGTGTTCTTAGAACACATTCAACTTGCCAGAGAACAATACGGACAGCGTCTTCAGGACAACCCCTACGAACATTTCAAGACACCGCAAGTGTTCTTAGAACACATTCAATTTGCCAGAGAACAATACGGACAGCGTCCTCAGAACACCCCCATTTTGTTTAAATGCAAAAATTTCAGGACACCGTGAGTGTTCTTAGAACACATTCAACTTGCCAGAGAACAATACGGACGGCGTCTTCAGGACACCCCCTACGAATATTTCAGGACACCAGGAGTGTTCTTAGAACACATTCAACTTGCCATCGAACAATACGGACAGCGTCCTCAGAACACCCCCCACGAACATTTCAGGACACCGAGAGTGTTCTTAGAACACAGTCAACTTGCCAGAGAACAATGCGGACAGCGTCCTCAGAACACCCCCATTTTGTTTATTTGCGAACATTTGAGGACACCGCGGGTGTTCTTAGAACAGTTTCAGCTTGCTTCCGAACAAAACGGACACATATTGAGTCCTCAGAACACCCCCCATTCAGTTTATTTAGAACATTTCAGAACACCCGAGATGTCCGCAGACAAATCGAACACAACAAGAACGTCTACCACATGAAAAAACACAACTTTCAACCTATCTCATACTGTCCCACCCTCCCCAAACACTCCTAAACACCAACACACTCTACTAAATACAAATTTTAAAGCAAGTTTCACCGCGCTGTCCGCGGATGTCCACGAATCCAAGATGGCGGCCGCTACCGAAAATATTACGCACTTCACGCTCCACACCATCCATTCAGCTAACACGTCACATGTCCGCGGACAGGACGTAAGCCGCTTGGCCAATCAGGACACTGTCCGCAGAGCGAACAGGGAAGTGTGTCCGCGGACTGAACACAGATATCACTCATTTTTTATGATCCACTTTTTGGTCATTTTTTAAAAAACTACTGGACGGATTTTCACCAAATCTGCAAAAGCACGCTTTCGGGACCAACCCGCTGCTCCTGGTCCAAATTTGGTGAAAATCCGTTCAGCGGTTTGGGCTGTAGGCGCGAGCAACGTTTTTTTCCCATTCAGTCTATGGGGAAAAAATAAATTTTGGAACCCCCCCTATAACTTTTTCCCCCCTGGACGAATCCTCACCAAACTTTGCAAAGTGGGCCATATACTTTTTTTGCAAAGTTTGGTGAGGATTCATCCAGGGGGAAGAATGTACCAGTATTTGTTGTTTGGTGACAGAAACATGTTGGGCTGATGATATAACCACACAATTTGGACCATTGTAGATTTGCACTGTGGTCCTAGAGTGGAATGTATTGAATATTTGAAATACATATTTTTTCAAATTGTATTATGTATGTTGTTTATGTAGTGGGTTTTATGTGGTGTTACATTTTGTGCAATACCTGTTTTATCAAATTCATTTTGTAATAAAGTTGTATTTATAACGATTAGATTAACTCTCTTATGATTCAATAGCTGAGAGGGTTAGAGTCACTACCATTTCATGTTGAACTGTTTGTCTTTTCTCTTCTTTATATAGACAAGTTGCCCTGTTACCCAGACAGTAGAGAAAAGGGTTGCTTTCCCAGTGTAGGAGAGTCTGGATTGTTTTACCCTATTTTGAATACTACACCATATAATGCCCCTTTGAGAGAGCATTAAATGGGATTTTCCATATGTTGTTATGCTGCCTGATTGCTTTAGTCAAAGTACATAATGCAAACAGAGCAGGCATCAGAGGGCAATCCTTACTGGTCCCCCTAGAGATGTGTAAAATCTGTGTTAGATATTGAGTTATTGTATCTCTCACCTTAGGGTTTCTGCATAAGGACTTCAATTGTGATATGATCCTAATGCCAGATAGCAAGCTTTCCATATTTAACTAGAGGATTCCCAATCCACAGAGTCCAAGGCCTTTTGAGTTCTGTCCACTGTGATTGGAAGGTCATCATGCATTCCACTATTAATAATGGAGCATGTCAAATTGGCTTGAACAAAGATTCACCTTTCAGCCACACAAATGCTGACCAGGAGAAAAGATAAACTTCACATGACTGTTATTCGGTTTGCTAAAGAAAAGGCTGCATGATGACTATTTTGGAGTGATATTCATCAATCTGATCAGCAGTTCTTGGGATCCTTTCTTTGTTCAAAAACACTGAAATATTTGCCTTTTCCCAGGTGGGGGAGGAATCATGAGTTCCTTACCTAGTTAAATTATGCAATAAAACGTTTTATTACATCTGACTGAAACATGGTATTCCTATTTGCTCGGAGCTGGGCGATTATTTTTTAGCTCTGTGGCATTAAGTCCTTAAGCAGGTGACTAAGAGACGCAACTTCTTCTTCCCCAAGACAGACCCAAACATTCTTTACATGTTATAGGTTATTCATTTTCAATAGGCCAGTTAAATTTGGGTACGTCTCAGACAAGTACAATCCTTTATACATTTGAAATAGACAGGTATGGTCCAGGGAACATGTATAGGTTCTTCACCCTTGACGTCTGTGAGGTCTGGTCCAATGCTGTTTATTATTTATTTTATTTATAATATACATTAGTCAAATTACAAGACTAAATACTGACATTTTAAAAACATCAGGCAAATTGGGTTAAAAAAAAGAAAAATAAATGATTGCATTCCCATTCGGGGATATCTATTGCATATGTGTGTTCCTATTGCTAGTAGATTAGCTCCTCTAAAATCTCAAATGCATTAGCTCCAAACTTTGTAAGATGAAAGATGAAATTATCATCATTATCCTTCCATATGACGTTCCATAAGAGCAGTGGTGTAAAGCAGAATTGACTCTGGACTATAGGCCTTTAATAGTGCTGTTCTAATGGTCAGAAAGCTTGTGCATACCACTAATACATGCTTTATGGATTCGATGATGTCTTCCCCACAGAGTCTACAACATTTTAGTGAGCGGGGGATATTGTGCCAAGCTCCGGTCATCTCCAGCGAGTTTGCCAAATTAGATGTTATTTTTAGATACTTTTCAGCTGTAAAGTGAGTGGGAAAGGCCTTAAGGTATGCAGGAGGGAATATACAAGCTTATATCTAGTCATTAAAAGGTCCACTGTATGTTTTTGTTGCTAGTCTAGTAATAGATGACTTAAGGTCGTGGTCCTTAAGAATCAATCTTATCACATTTTTATATTGATACACAGGTTATGGCCTCCAATGCAAGCTGTACCATACATATACTTACTGTTTTATATACAGTGATGAGTCAGCAATTACTTAGAAGCATCTTCATTATATGGCTGCACCAGACGTGATAAGAGAGTTCCCGGTAGAGCCCTCGTACACTTCCAGTGCAGCATAAGAGTCTTCTGCATTAGTGCGGTCACTATGCTCTCAATGTCCAGATCGAGTAGTATGTAGTCGACAGGCATTGAAGATGGAAGTCTGAGTAACAATCTTGAGCACTTACCCTCTAATTTACTCAGTTCTAGTTTGTGTTTATCTGGCCAAATTTCTGCTCAATAGGTCATACAGGGAATTATGTTTGTACAATAAATCCTAACAATTGCCTGTATCGTATGCTCACCATGCTTGATAGCTAAATTGTTAAATTCTGCAACTTGTTGGACTGTTTTGGCTCGCACTGCTTCCATATGTGCAGTCGACAGGAATTTGCTGTCAATTAGTATTCCCAGATATGTGTATGTGGTTACCTGTTCTACCTTGTTGTTGCTAACTGTACAGATACACCCCTATGGTTTGGTGCGTGTCAGTGCGACAGACATGATTTTCGTTTTCTTCTATATTGATTTTTACGCCATTTTGAATTCAGTTGTGCCTGAAATCTGAAAGGAGTATAGCCCGGAAAGAGAAAATCATCTACATAAGCAGGCTGAGAGACAAAATTGGAAACAAACCAAGGGGTATATATATTACATGAATTATGTGATACTTACAAGTCAGCCAAGTAGAGATTAAAAAGAGTAGGGCAGTATACATCCCTGTTCTACTTGCTTATATGTAGGTATCCATTGTGTGACTTTTCCCATCCCATCTAATCGTACCCTGACCTGTGTATTCGTATGACGATGTAAAATCATAGCCGGTACTAGTTAGCATCATAATTCATCTCTTAGAATAGTGTCAACAGTGGCACTGAAGTCTATCAAGGCCGCATATACTGTCTGTGCTCGTGCATACCACGCATTTTCTATCAAAGTAACCCGAGCTGTGATATTATGGATAGTGCTGGATTGTTTTGGAAACCCTGATTACAGGGTATGATGTGATGTTGTTCAATCTAGGTCGTAAGCTAGGTTGTTCCTGTAAGCAAGTTCTAGCAAAAACTTTAGAGGGAGAGTCTAGCATAGCGAGCAATCTATAATTAGCAGGATTTTGAACGATTTCCTTTTTTGTAAACAGGGGTGATAATGCTATCAGCCCATGAAGTGAATAGGGTGCCAGTACGGCTGATGGCTGTTAAAAGCGCATGCAGAGCCCTAGTCCAGAGGGCAGGGTTTGTCTTTAGTAGAGCATTGTAGGTGCCATCTGGGCCAGCTGTTCTAGAAGTGTTACTACTCCTGATGATACTTTCCAGCTCCAAGTGAGTTGAAGAGAAGAACAAGGTGTCGGATCGATTCAATAATAAAGAGGACTCATGGGGATAGGCTTTTTTCAGTGATTAATGCTTCATAATCATGGATGGCTTTTATTCCCCATATCTGTTGCTTCTCTAAATCCATGTCTGATGTGGTTATCTGTGACCATTCACCTAGGAAGAACTTGGCGGTATGTTTGTCTTTAGCTTGTCTAGCTATTTTATTTCTTTTTTGTTACACTCATAGTGCTATCATTTTGCTTTATTCCATTTATTCTGAGCTATTTGTTCCAGAACTCTTTTACCAACATATGTTTAGCAGTCTGCCAGTCTCATCAATGTAATTCCTTCCCATCCCCTTGATCTAGTTTTTATTTCTTTGCTATGCAATTACATTCCTTGTTAGCTTCTTGTGGCCCTTACAATTCCGGCTTCTTTACTTCTCTGATTTGCATCTGCATACCTTGTTACCTGACCTCTCACCAAGGCCTTGAGGACAACCAAAATGACCGCAGGTTCTGGGGGCGAGGTGTTTCAATGTAAGTATGCCCTCATTTGATACCTCACCCCTTCTTTAACGGAGGTATCTGTCAGTAGTGATCGCTTTGAGGTTCATCTTGAAGGGAAGCTTAGAGAACATTCACTTCTATGGCTTTCTATCATTGCTTAACAGTGTGCGATAGGCCCATGCGTGGCTGCGGCGTCTAGGAGTTCCACACACTGACATGATGTCAGGATGTAATCAATCTTTCAGTAGGTTTTATGTCTTGAGGTGGAAAAAGTAAACCCCAGTAGTGACATGAATGGTAGGTGGGTAACCAAGGAGGTAAAGCCCAAGCGGGCATAGCGATGGAGGGTCATGAAGGTATGGGTAAATGCTGAGAGGTAGCAGGAGGCCGGAAAGTATCTGCTGAAGAAACAGTTAAGGGTAGAAAGGGGAATAAACCATTCATATTAAGTATATGTTATCATATGTTCATAAGATCTCTTTCTTGCGCTTGAAACTGATGAACCCTCTGAAAGGAAAGTACATAGTTCCTCATCATTATTGTCTGTCATTTCGCATCCAAGTCAATGATTGTTCTACTCTCAGGTTACCACTCTCTAATTTCGGTGCTGCCACACCTGGCATGATGGAGAAATGTCTTGATAAATAAGAATAGAAAGAGGTTGTGGTGAGATTAGTGATTCTCTGAGAAGTGCTTTGTCACAGGAAAACTAAAGACTAAGTATCTGGTGGTTTCTTTATCTAGGGGATGCATATTTTAAGGGTTCAAGTATTACTACTTAAATTGTGATTTCCAGATGGGAAGCTAACAGCACATATCACGTTTTTACTCCTACATGTGAACTTCTTTATTGATATTCTACATGTGTTTGTAGGATGTATATCTCTAAACACAGGATCAGGATTCGAACCTGTGTTGCACTGTATTGTCTTGCTTCCAAGAGAAAAGTGTTGCCCCTGAGCTATCCCCCCTCCTCACAATTAAGTTTGTTCATTTGCAAATTTGCAGACTTTGTATCTATTACAGCTTGTGTAAACCAGTTTAGTCCTTGCAATGAGTCTGGTGTCATTTGTAATAGTTGCATGAAGCTTTGTAATGGTTTATTATTAAGGTATTTCGGTGTCCTGTATGGTATCTCTGCTCTCTTGTCCAATATTGCTTTTATATCTTCGTCTGAGGTTAACACAGTCCACTGATTATTGAGGAATTTTTTAAACCACACCAGATTAATTATTAAAGGTAGAGATTATCATAATCTTTCATTCAGCAGGTTCCCGGAGGGATGTTGCAATAGAATCTCATGATCTTTAGTCTTGGCTTTCATGTGGCATGTTCCAATGTCCTTTCTTTTCTAATCACCGTTTCAAAAATGGGGTTCGATGTCTGTAACATTGATAGGGGAAGCATCATCAGTGAAGTTGTGAAATTTAGCTCTCAGACATATGCCACAATATTTTTTAAAAAGCTGTCTGCTGGCCTTTCCTGCTCGGCTCACCATCGCCCGATCTCCACTAGCCCCTTCCTGGGTAAACTCTTGGAGAATATGATCCTCACCCAACTGACACTCCGCACTGAACCTGTTGGTTGCCTTCATTACCATCAATCTGGATTCCGAGCATCAAGAGGCACGGAAACTGCTCTTCTGAACACCAGTGAAACCATGCTCGCAAACCTCAACTTTAACTCTCCCTCTGTCCTCATTCTCCTTGACGTCTTCACTGCCTATGACACGGTCAACCATTCTATCTTCATAAAACAACACTGTGATACCCTCAGAATCACTGACCGGGCACTGGATTAGCTGACCTCTTTCCTCACTAACCGCCCTTCCCAACTGCAACTAGGCCCTTTTTCTCCACCACCCTCTCTACCTGCGGCTTCCCCAGGGCTCTATCCTATCACTGGGAATCTTCAATATCTATCTTACCCCTCTTGCTCACCTGATCTCCTCCTTCTCCCCTCATTTCCAGTGTTATGCTGATGACACACAGCTTTCCTTCATACTTCACTCTACTACACCCTCATCCCCCTCTCTCATCCCTGACTGTCTGTCTGCCATTCAGGCATAGGGTGCAGCTTATGATCTCTGTCTTAATGCCAGTAAGACTAAGATCCTTCTCATAGGAACACTTGTGCCCTCTTTTCCTCCAAAACTCTGGCCACTCTCTCTGGACCCTCTGCACCCTCCATCGTTTGAGGCCAAAAACCTTGGGGTCATCATCAACTCCGCTCTCTCCTTCATCCCTCACATCATGGAACTTACCAAGAAGTCCCACTTCCAGCTCAACCTCCTCAGAGGCATTCTCCATTTCCTCATCTTCCCCAAGAAGCTCAATGTCTCCAGAGGCCTGGTCCTCTGTAGGCTGGACTACTGCAACAGCCTCTTTCTCAATCTCCCTCTTTCCCCCATAACACCCGCCAGCTAATCCAGAACAGGGCTGCAAGACTTATCATTGGCCTCAAGCCCAGGGACCATATCTCTCCATCCCTAAAATCTCAACACTCATTTCCGGTGCCTGCAAGCATCAAATTCAAGACCCTCTGTGTCATCCACAAGGCTTTCTGGGGAATGGGATCACGCTAACTTCAACTTTCCCTCCCTAAATACTCCCCAGCTAGAGCCCTATGCTTCTCAAACTCCAACTCTTTCACTGTCAAACGCTTCTCCAAGCAGAGAGTGAGGGGCAGGTCTCTCTCCCCGGCTGGTGCTTCCCTTTGGAATAGCCTCCCTTCCCCTCTCAGACTTGACCCAAACCTCCTTAAATTCCGGAAACTGCTAAAAACTCTGCTTTTCTCTACCTCTTTCCCTCTTTCCCTTTCCTGCTATACACCCCACTGCCTCTGAGACTGGTGGCCTGGTCCTCATGAATCTCACAGGACAACAGACCCTTCTTCGCAATCAATACCAGCACCGTCCCTCCACTGCATCCCACCCTTAGGAGCTGCATGCACTAGCACTTAGCCTAAGGCCCCTCCTTAGCTCCTCTTGCCCCTTCCCTCAGGGCCCTCCACCAGCACTTGTCCACTCTTTTGCCCCCCTCCATCCCTATCTCCTGCACTTCTCTTGCACGTGCACGTCCGAATGCCACAAGGCCTAGTAGGACCACGGCTGTATATGTAATGTTTTTTTTTGCCATTGTTATTCTTTCCCCTGTTCCCATCCCAATTTGCCTTGTGGCACCTTGAAACACAATTTTGTTGTATAGGCGCCTAACAAATGCACAGCAAATTAAATAAAATAAATGTTTCATTTTAGGCTCCTAAGGTGTCCAATGTCTTCATGCAGAATTGTGTTTGTGTTTGTCGGTTTTGAAAGAGCATGCTATGAAGCCTGTTCTCATTATCAAGGATTTGAACATCAAGGTAGGCTATGTTGCTGATGTGGTTTTGAGAAGTTATTGCACAGCTTTCATGCTTACTTGGTGGTTGATACCGTATACATTGATACCACATTCATGGGGGTTAATAAATATTTCTTGTTTTAGGGTATGTCAACACATTTCATGAGTAGATCTGAGGCATCTCTAAAATGTGTGTATAATTCACTGACAGATGTAAAAAGATTCTCATCAAGATGTGTGGATGCATTATCCAGGAGTGAGTAACCAAGGGCTAAAATTGGTCTACATGGTTTTGTTTTAGAGACTCATTCTACAGGGGTGTTGGCAGGTCTGGAAAAGAGCAGGGGCTAAGCTAATTTAGAGACTGGCGGGACTCGGGGCTAGCTATAGCCTTTTGGTTGTAGCCCCTGAGCTTCTATCCGGGGCTACAATCAAAAGACCCGGGGCTATATCCCCCTCTGCCCCCCTAGCAACCCTGTCATGCACTTTGAGTAAAAGCCAAATGGTGAGTATAGCAGGGTGATTTACAGTCAAAATGTTCTTTCACCCCAATCAATCAATCACGCATTATATCATCGGTTAAGTATTTGGTCCAAAAACAATGGATAGTGCTGATCGAGTCAAGTGTCCTCATGGTATAGAATCTGTTGACCTTTAGTTGTGTCATTTTTTCCTTGATGTATTGCTCTCTCTCCATGAGAACAACATGACCACCCTTGGCGGCCGGTTCAATGATGCTTGCTTATTCTTCCTCTAATATCTGTAGGGCTTGCGGCGTGCCCGTTTTCACACTGGGCAGAGATGTATGATGTAATGTCTTGAGGTCATCTATAAATTATTCTTAAAGGCCTCAATCACAGTCACTGTTGATACATTTCTACTTGTGTTTGAAATGGGGCAGTGTAAAATAGGTTGCGGTGATCATTGTGTTTCACACCAGTGTCTGGGGAGGTTGCACTATCAATCCCTGAATCCATATCATCAGAAAGTTTGAGTGTACGTTTGCGTGTATCACCTGGCATGGGTGGACAGCTTGCAAATAAGAATCAAGATCAATTGTTCAGTTTGTATTATTAATTTGGTTTTATATTTTGTTTTTTCTTCTCTCCAAATGGTTTTCCATTATTTGTCATCATGTGTCATGGTTCCGTGGCTGACCTCAACTACAGGATCTCAACCTATGATGGGGCATGTCACACTATATATTCTATTCATGTTTCAATAAAATTGATTCATTGCGCTACCATGTTTAGACACTTCTTGCTAAATGGAAATGATACTGTGCATTATGATCATCCTATAATCCCTATTGCCGCTTCCTCATTGGTTTGGCAACTAATTGGATGTGTTTTTTTGCCATGAGTCCATTATTTTGATCTTTATTTCATTCATTGGATATATTATGTTTGACACATTGTTTTTGGTTTAATGCTCCATTATTTGATACATTATGTTTGATTTATTGTCAGGCCCTGCCTTGAAAAAGACCGAAGACGGTCGAAACACGTGTTGGCTAAGTGTTGGGCCTACATTTTCCAAAATTGTGATGCATTAAACGTGTTTCTTTTGGATTAAGATTTAACCCATAGTTTTAAAGATTGTGATTTATAAATTGTTTTCCACCAATAATACCTAATGAGTAGGACAGCACATCTCCTATAGACTTTTGCAAGTTTAGTCCATTTCATCAGAGTCAGGTATTGTAGCACAGTATGGCCGTTGAGTGTATTAAACCTGATAGGTTTAATTTCCTCTATGTTGCCATGAAACTTGCCTAACTCTTTGTTCTGTTTAGATTAGTATAAATCAATGTGTGTCTTGGCATAATAGAAGCAGGCTTCAGGATGGAAGGAAACAGACTTCACCATTGGCACAGGATCTTTTGGACATAATACTGTGCAGCTCATTCATTAATGCTATTTCCTCTGCCATTTCTGTGTCTCATACAATGGTATCCTGGTTTGTGCTGTTTAATCCCTCTTCTCTTTTGCTTTTTATCCATTGTTGACCCCTCTTCGCTGGTTTCTTACTTGTCTTCTTGATTCTTTTGGTTTTCCTCCAGTACCACTTGCGCCCCTTAGTGCTTGCTTACGAACCTAACGCAGCAACCTCATTCTGTCTAAAACATTCAAAAGTCCTGGGGGCCTCATTACGAGTTTGGCGGTGAGTAAAGAAGTGGCAGTAATTCTGTTACTTTATATCAACAGGTTAATCCCATCATTTTTTGTTTACGACAGGCCTGCACTACACCAGGGATTTTAGTACATATAACCCAATAAGAGTGACAAGCTACCCCTCCCTACTGCGCGTCTATTGCGCAACCATAAGGACAATATTGCAGACAAAATCAAGTACTGCACATAAGTCTCCAACTTGTCTGCTCAACGAAAACCACAAATTATTAATTTTTTCACATCAATAAAAATATATAAATATACAATACACACCAATGTATCTAATTTAATGGCTCAATGAGAAGCACACAACAAATTAAAGTGCAAACGTTGTTCAATATGGGGTTCGTTTAAAGTGCAGATTGTGTAATACTGTACATTTCAATGGATTGTTCATATTTTTATCCACTTTGATACTATCTATAAACGGGGCGGTGGTCACCTTTCCATCATTATTAGATTTTATAATGATATTATACAGAGAATTATATAAAAATCTTTGGGTCTTTTCTTTGTATTCAACACTTTTTGTCCTCCCTTGAGGTTTCAATGTCTCACTCTTTTATATACTGGAATGGTGTTCCCACAATATCCATCAGGATTAATGGTTGTAAATATCCTGTTTTGTATCGAAAAAAATTATGTATTTTATCAAATATGTCGACACACAGCATTTTTGACTTTTCTATGAGATACGCCCATCGTCTTGTGATCTCTTATATCCTTACACATCTAGGCCTTGATCAGGAAAGAGTGTTTGATTATGTTCCGACATCCAATCTCTTCATTACTCATTATAAGTGATGTTCATTTTTATTTATCACAGGTGAGCATACATCATAGCTTAGTCCACATCTTTTCATCACTTTGATATCTCCATTTCTATTCTTTTGGGTGCTTCACAATGAAGTCAACCACCTCTGTCTCGGATTCTGTTATTATTCCTATAGCACCGGGCAGTCTGGATGGTTCACTTTGTTTTGCAGGTGGAAGTATTCTGCTGTGGAGCAGTTCAGCTGGTATAGGACTGTCACTCTTATTGTGTTATGAGTAAATCCCTTACTGTCACTTTTTTGGCGGTAATGGAATTACCGCCACTTTTACTGCATCGTCAAAATCATAATTTAACCTTGCAGTAAAGGACTTGCATGCAGCCTAGGTTGGAGGTAAATTCTCTACTTTAATAAACCATTTGGTGGTTTTACTGTGCAGTATTAGTCTTGCAGTATTCCTGTGGAATACAAAAATATGGATTTACACCATGCTACCACCCTAGTAAACCCATGGTAATGCCAAAAGACCATGGGGCGGTAACAGTAAATGAGTTTGGCAGCAAAACAGCAGATTGACTGCTGATTTGCCACTAGACTTGTAATGAGGCCCACTGTGGTGTTTGATTGTCTCTCTAAGATGTCTGTTGCAGAACTGTATCCTTTGAGTGAGTGTGGTATTTTATTTCAGTGGACTGAACATTGTTTGGTTGTGTAGCCTTTATTAGGGAGTCAAATATTCGAGCAAACGTATACACCTTCCCAAGTTCATAATCTTCCTCATCTTTGTGGAATGTGCATTGTTCACGATGCTTGATTTCAATGCCCATATGCTGCTGCGCGTTCATTCATTTTGGTCTTTGGTGTCTTCATCTCGTCTGTCAGTTCTTCTGCGAAAAGTTCCTCTTCCATCTTTCTGACCACAACAGTAGTTCTTTCACCATCCATTTGGATCAAAGAGTACTGATTCGTGGCGCCGCCCCTTCCTTCCTGCGAGCCTGCTCCTCGGATGAGCGAATCGTCATTCTTGTCATAATTCTCAAGACCTGTGCAATTCTATTGACATGGACATAGGCAACCATTATATTGGATCCCATTTCTGATGGTGATTAGTGATTAAATCGTTATTAATTCAATGGTGTCAAATTTGGTAATCTCTGTTTGATTGAATTTCTTCCTCTGATTTACGGAGGAGTCATATATTGATCTATTAAAAAAAGATTTTTTTTCAAACTCTTTTTATTAACATTTAATCGTGCCCACCTCAAATCTTGTTTGATCGCTTAAAAAAAGAAGATTTAAAAGCAGATTTACTAAATGAGTTTCTTTATAGGTCGTAGTCAAGATGCTGTCAGGCAAAAGTGTAACGGTGGTCTTCCTTAGAAAAGGGCACCCTTGTTTCTCACAACTCACAAAAATATTCCCTGCATGTCTGAACGTATATTTATCCATCTATTTCAAAGTTATATGTCACACACCATTGGGGCATTTGAGGGCACCTTGTCACATGGTGACTCTGCCAGGCACATTATGGTGTCTTTATATAATGCACACATTATGGCTTCACCTGGCCTTTTTAGGCTGCACTTGGCATATGATATCAGTCAACACCTGTTGGCTTTCTTTTTATTTAGCCTGAACACTGATGGGGCTCTGAGGTTCACTGTACACACAGACATCTGCCGAAGTTTCACAAACCTACTGAGCTATGATCATGGTGTTGAATTCACAGCCATACACGGGTCACATGCACGTCTACAATTAGCGCTCAGCCGATTGAACAATGATACTGCTGATGGAGACTGTAACCGATAGGTAACACACACAACACTACGGTAGATATGTGAATCCCATATATCATGGATGTTGCAATCTGGGCGAGTACTGCATACATGTTAGGTTTTCCTGATCTCCCCCATTAACATTCACAAGGTATGTTTGCATGCCTTTAGAATCATTATATGTAAATGTATTTCAGAATATGAATGAGATATATCCTGAAAACTCAACATGTGTGTGGCCCTCGAGTCTGACACCCCTGCCCTAAATTATCTTGTTGCTATATGATCTAATAATCCTGTCACATGTTCTATCCACCTGATGGTGAAGTACATTATTTTTTAAGCTGGTACATTAAGCCATTCAGTCTTCAGGAACTGCAACATGCCAGATACACAGATGCATCTCAGCATGGCACTTCCACTGTCAGAGGACCTCGCATCTGCAAGAGGAATGTTAACCTGGTGAGCTATCTTACTGGGATTCAAACCGTGACATGAAACACGTGTTTCAGCAGCAGGTGTATAAACCAGCTGGACGTTCTTAGTTTTAAAGGTTCCTGCTTTCCGCGATTCAGACGCGGGGCTCTGCAGTAAGGATAATCAGGATGTGCCCTGTAGATTGATGGGCACAGATAAGCAGACAATTAATTCAACCATTAAGTAATCTTTCTGCGAGTCCAACTTCTGAAATTCAGGTTGCTCCTCTCCCCCACTCTTATTCAACTATTCCTGACCTCCATTTGACTCCCACCCACATCTCTCCTCTACTGCCACAGGTCTACTGTCTCCCACTAACCCTATCTTTCCATGCTCTAACTTTTCAATTTAATTCTTACCCAATCTCCTCTTCCACTCAAACCCCTGTCTGTCCACTCGCTACCCTCTTCCTATTTTCTCTCCCCCTTTCCTCTCCCTTGACCTCTGTCCCTGCCATGTTCCTTTTCTGTCATCTCACTTTTTGTTTCTCTTTCCCTCTCCTTGCTTCAGTCTGCCATTTTTAAAGTTGATCCCTGTGGGTCTCACGTTAGATCTATGTAATCACTGCACCGCCCATAATGGCGACTTTCAAAAAGCTGACTTCCATTATGGAATGGCGCAGTGATCACACACATCAATGTGCCCAGCATCCCCCTACCCACCTCCCCCGTACCCACTTCCCTTTTCGGCAGCACACACGAAAGTGTGCAGCCGTCTCAACTGTACCCCTGCAGAGTCAGTTGCACTAACGATGGTGTGAACTGGTGCTGCAGGGTCCTTTTTTTTCCTTCATTGTACTCTTCATTGTCCCCCGCTACCATCTAGAGGAAGCGAGGGACACCCCTGCAACCTCTGACTCCCATTACTCCAACTAACGAGAGCGGGGGACACCCCCACAATCCCTCCTCCCATTAGTCAGAGTAATAGGGGTCAGGATTTTAGTATGGAACAAAGGCGCAGTACTCGGGGTAGGCAACATTTTATTGTCGCAGTATTTGTATAAACCCCTCACGCTCACATTCTCCCCCTATTGTTCACTTCTACTATTTCTCTCTCTCTCTAGCCCTTTAGATATTTCTGCTCTTTCTCTTTTAATCTGTCTGTCCACTACACCATTTCTCTTCTCCCCCTCTCTTTATGACTGAACTCCCCCACCCCCAATCCACCCACGTCCCCAAACCATAGACTAGTCCCCACGCTTCCTCCACGGTTTCTATTGGCTCGTTTATTTTCTTCCACAGTGGGGATAGGTGCTGATCCTGTTCACTAGAGTGTTCTTTTTTCTTTCTCTGGGAAGAAGCTTCTGGCACCATGGTTCAGGGTTTGTGTTTCCGGGTGTATTGTCTCTTCTCTATGGGGAAGCGGTTACTTACCCTGGGATTGTCAGGGATAAAGTCCTTCAGTGGCTGTTAAGACCAGGACAGGGAGCGGAGTTCCTTTTTTGTGGTGGTCTCTGCTGTTCCCAATTGGGATGCTCTTCATTGCGTGGCGAGTTCTTGAATTCTTGTGGTCCCTTTTACCCCCTCAGGGGAGGCTGTCACCTCTACTGCCGTCACTGACCGCAAAGGGCATAATTATTGTAGGGAAAACACAATGAGCCAGCCCTGGGGGTGGCCAGAGGGGTCAGACTTCCCATTACAAGGGTGGCTCGCAAAGGCCGGCTTCTGTTCTGTAGGGATCGGTGTTAGAAGATTGCGATAAAAATGTTCGTGGAAGAAAAGACCGAAGATTATTTTTCTGAAAATAACCTTGGTCTCTTCTCCCCTGAACATTTCCAACTTGACAACCCAGCCCCGCCCCCCCACCCCACCCACAACCACCCTGTCATGATGCCTACCTCCAAGGAGCCAGGTCCGACCCAGCAACCCCAGAGGCAGGCATCATTTCCCCCAGGGGAGTGCCAGCGGGCCCAAGCTGGGGCCCTTTGGACGCAGTCCTGGCGCCTTAGGTGCCAGGCTCATGTTGGACCCCTGTCCTGGCGCCTTAGGTGCCAGGCTCATAAAGCTAGACATGTGTTCAAGTGTTTTTATGTGCACTTACCTGATGCAGACCATGCTGCTACATCCAGGCCCTCTTGAGGCCTGAATGGAACTACCTTACCTGTGGGACTACTTTCCACCCGGGTGTGGTCGGGGAAGGATACATACCTGATCGGTGGAAGGATACACACTTAGAACTTCTTCCAAAGCTATTTAAACCACACCCGATCAGCAACTCACGCTTCGCGTTGTTCTGCTCCTCGCAGCTGGACGCTCACCGTGTCAGCTCCTGCATCTGGACCTCAGCCACGCCTGTCAGTATCCTGGGTCACCTGCAAAGGGAGACAAAAGACCTTACCTGCTAAATCAGCACCACAGAGACATCACACCGACGATCCTGAAAAGGAAGACATCATTTTTAAAAGCATTTCACTACGATCGCTGCAGCGCTGCATTTCACTCACCTATCCTGGACGCCTCCATCTTCAGCAGTGATCATTCGGATCCACAGCCACTTCCCAGAGCCTAGAGAGAAAAAGACAAGAACAAGGTGAGAGAAGGAAAGGAATAGGAAAAGCTCAGTTTCCTTCTAAGACTTACCTGTTGGGTCATTCCCATTTCATTTCGGGTCTTGCCGCTTCCAGGCATTTTCCGGACCCCAGCCCCTATGGGGAAAAAAGACAAAGACATTGAATGAGCGAATGCAAAGACATTACCCGAGCGCTCATCCAGAACTTACCTGTCATTTACTGGAACTGCACGTTTCACTTCGGGTCGGCGCCATTTCTCCGGCATTCCGAACCCCGGCCCCTAAGGGGAAAAAGACATAAGCATTAGCGCTTGCTGCAACAAGACAATGAACAGTATTATTAAGCTTGGACTTTTGAACTTGCAGCAGAACTTTTACAGCGCCTTACCTGAATAGTCAAGCTTACCTGAACTCCCATCAATCCTCAATTCAGTGAAGTAACTGGGTTTCAACGCGCCCCTGCATCAGAAGCAGGATGGAGAGCTCATCCTTCCTGACCCTAAGGTGAGACTTCACGGGGAATCGTGGAAGGGTATCGTGGAGGGTTGGAAGAGAGTGGGAGGCTTGAGCATAACTCAGTCAGTAGGTAATACTCCCTTTTCACGCACAGGGGAACATTCCTGCGAGCCAGAGAAGCCAGAGTAGAGGGGCCCTTCCTGTCCATCTTCAGTGTCCTGCGCTTCACCATTGAAGAAGCACCAGCACTCGAAGCCAGACCTGCGCCTCCGTGGGAATCAGGTGAGCGTTACAGAACGCGAAGACTACCCACAATCTGCCACCCGGGCGCTATGGAGACTTCCGAGACTGACCAGCTGGCCCAGCTTTTGGGGGAATTGCGGGCAGAGGTGCACTCAGCCCGCCAGGAGACTAACGCTCTCAAAAGAGAACTGATCCTATCCAAGGAAAGAACAGATGACCTAGCCAAAAGGTTATTACAGGCCCAGGCAGGGCACACTCCTTTACCTAATTCCGGAGACATTTCCACATCAATGGGTTTGAATAACCCGGTACAAATCAATCTACCTGGACACATGCCTTTGGCCCCGCCTGAACGTTTTGCGGGGGATCCCAAGAAATATGCCGTCTTTATGAACCAATGTCGTTTACACTTTCTATGCAGACCCGGAGCCTTCCCTAACGACCAGACCAAGGTAGCCTTTATACTATCTTACCTCAGTGGCAGTGCTGCCGATTGGTCTATTCCATTGGTAAATCAGGATGATCCCATTCTCCAGAATTTTCAGGGCTTCCAGGCCAGCATGGAAAGATTGTTCGCTCGACACTCTCAAGAACAAGCCCTTGATAACGAACTGCTATCCTTACGACAAGGTAATCAGGATCTTCTGCCCTACATTGCCACCTTTAAGAGACTGGTTGTGGAAACTGGATGGCCAGAAAACAAAAGGATCACATTGTTTCATCGAGGCCTGCGCGGAGAGCTTAAGGATGTTCTAGCTCAGATAGTAAACCCACCCCAGGTCTGCGCAGACTACATAGACTTGGTGGTCCAACTTGATCACAGACTTCAAAACAGAAAAGCAGATCGGTTCAAGTACGAAACCCGAATACCGATCAAAACCCACGCTAACTCCAAGAGTACCGACGTATCCGAACCTATGCAAATCGGTGGTGTTAAAGGACCTTTAACGCAGAAAGAACGAGAGAGAAGGCGGCAAATGCAACTTTGTCTGTATTGCGGGACTTCCGGCCACTTTCTTCGAAATTGTCCAGTTAAACCACCTAAGAAGGTGGTTGGAGCTACTGATAACAAATTATTGACACTTGATTCGGGAAACGACCTAGCCCGACAAGCGTAGGGGTCCGCTTGCCGAGCTTGAAAACTAACTCTTTGACCTCGCATTTTGTCATGCCAATGGTGCTCGTGGACCCAAAACAGCCTCAGCAGTTGCATGCTATAAAAGCATACATCGACAGTGGAGCTATTGGAAATTACATAGACCGTGAATTGGCTTCCAGGATTAAGCTTCCTCTCCGCCCGAAAGTAACCCAAGATGTCATTACTACAGTAGATGGAACCGAAATAGCCTCAGGGCCTGTAACGCATTCCACTGTTGAAGTGACACTGGTGGGTCAGGACGGACATCGGGAAGCAATCGTGTTTGATGTGATCAAGGCCCCACAATTTCAAGTAATTCTTGGAATTCCTTGGTTAGAAACACATAATCCCAGAATTGACTGGCGAGCAAAGAAGATACGTTTTCCTGATTGTGAACCAACTTGTTATCCAAGAAATCCAGCTATGGGTCTAGCCTCAGCAACTTCCACCCCTGTACAGTTACCGTCAGAATACCAAGAATTCCAAGACGTTTTTCAGAAAGAACAGGCTAACACGTTACCTCCCCATCGGTCTTATGATTGCCAAATCGATCTGGTACCCAATGCTCAACTACCTTGTAGTAGAATTTATGCGCTTACGGAATCTGAGAACCTACATTTGCGTCAGTATTTAGATCAGTACCTAGCCAATGGTTTTATTCGCCCGTCCAAGTTTCCTGTCTCTTCAGCTCTGTTCTTCGTGCCGAAAAAAGAGGGCGACCTTAGAACGTGTATAGACTATCGCGCCCTAAATCAAATAACGATTAAGAATCGTTATCCTCTGCCCTTGATCCATGAGCTTATCGACCAGGTGAAAGACGCTTGTGTGTACACCAAGTTAGATCTCCGAGGAGCTTATCACCTGGTGCGTATAAAAGAAGGCGACGAATGGAAGACTGCATTCCGCCCCAAGTTTGGGCTCTTCGAATATCAGGTGATGCCCTTCGGTTTGTGCAATGAACCTGCCGCCTTTCAGTACTTTATGAATGATGTTCTTTGGGAACTTATCGATGTCTGTGTCATTGTTTACATTGACGACAGCCTGGTGTACTCTTCTTCAGAATCGGATCACAGAAAACATGTTAGGGCAGTTCTTGAGAAATTGCGCCAGCACAGTCTATTTGCAAAACTCGAAAAATGCGTTTTTCGTACCACAGAAGTTGAGTTTCTCTGATTCATCCTGACACCTCAAGGAGTCCGAATGGACTCGCGAAAGGTGGACGCCATCCTCAAATGGCCATCTCCTAGCTCGGTGAAGGGAGTTCAGAGCATGCTCGGCTTTGCCAATTTCTATCGAAGATTTATCCCGGAATTTTCCCGAACAGTCCAACCCATCACAGCTCTCCTAAAGAAAAACAAACGCTTCGAATGGACTCTTGAGGCCGAACAAGCCTTTCAGGACCTGAAAACCAAATTCACCTCTGCACCTGTATTGAAGCACCCGCACCCAGATCTCCCGTACATTGTGGAAACCGATGCATCCAGTTCGGCCATGGGAGCTGTTCTGTCGCAAAGAGACCCAAAAACTAACCAACTACACCCAGTGGCCTTTTGGTCCAGAAAATTTTCTCCTCCTGAAATCAACTACGCAATTACCGATAAAGAGTTACTGGCCATCAAATCTGCTTTCAAGGCTTGGCGTCACTACCTTCTCGGGGCAAGACACACCATCACCGTAATTACGGACCACAGAAACTTACAGTATTTAAAGACGGCCAAAGCTCAATCTTCACGACAACTCCGATGGGCTCTATTCTTTGCGGAATTTGATTTTGTAATTACCTATCGCCCTGGCTGCAAGAATGGAAAAGCGGACGCCTTATCCCGGATTGGCATGGAAGAACCTAATTCGAGCTTAGAACCTGTGCCCATCATACCTGAGCAAAGAATCTTAGGCTTAACTTCATTGCAAACTATTGAGGAGATGATCCAAACGCAAGTAAAACAACTTCTAGATTCTTCAACCTTACTGGAATGGAGTCAAAAGAGTCCTCATTACACCGTTAAGGATGACTTACCCTACTTCCAGGAGCGGTTGTTTCTGCCAAGTAAAGAATTGCAAGAACTTGTTATTGCCCATCATCATGAATCTTTAATGGAAGGGCACCCTGGTATCGCTAAAACGGAGGAAAAAATCAAACGCCACTTCTGGTGGCCTTCTTGGAGAAAAGACATAAAGTCTTTTGTTCTGTCTTGCGGAATTTGCGCCCAAAACAAAGCTCAAAAGAAAAGGCCAGCCGGCCTACTTCAACCCTTGGATATTCCACCGGCACCATGGCACACCCTGTCAATGGACTTTATAACCGACCTGCCTCCTTGTGCTGGTTACAACACAATTCTTGTAATTGTAGACCTCTTCTCCAAAATGGCCCACTTTATCCCTTTAAAAGGTTTGCCTTCAGCTTCCACCTTGGCCAAGGAAATCCTGGAGAATATAGTTCGCATACATGGTTTCCCTTCCGTATTAGTCTCGGATCGTGGAAGTCAATTTATCTCACATTTTTGGAAGAAGTGTTGCCGATTAGCACAAATAGATGTGCGGTTATCCACCAGCCACCACCCCCAGACCGACGGACAAACCGAGAGAACCAATCAGACTCTCGAGCAATATCTTCGATGCATGTTACACCAATCTGAGTTGAATTGGAAAGACATTCTTTGGATCGCAGAATATGCATACAACAACTCAGTGCATTCTGGAACCGGACAAACCCCTTTTTATACTTTGTATGGTCACCATCCTCGGACCTCTGACCTAGATCCACCTCTGACCCTGGAAATGCCCGCAGTAAATCATCTGCATTCCACAATAACCCAAGCCTTCAAAGAAGCTGCAAGTCATTTACAGCAAGCCAAGAAAAAGTATAAAGAAAACGCTGATTTGCACCGAAGTAAAACTCCTCCTTACCAAGTAGGAGACCAGGTATGGCTAGCAACTAAAAATTTACCCCTCAAGGGCCCGCAAACCTTCAATCCCAGATTCATAGGACCTTACCCCATCAAGGCTATAATCAACCCAGTGGCCTTTAAACTGGATCTACCGTCCAACATGCGTATTCACCCAGTTTTTCATGCATCACTTTTGAAACCAGTACAACCAGGAACCCGATTGTCCAAGCCTCCAGATCCAGTTCAAATTGAAGGGGAATTAGAATTCGAAGTTAAAGACATTTTAGACTCCAAGGTGGTAAAGTCGAAACTCTTCTATCTTGTTGACTGGAAGGGATATGGACCTCAGGAGAGATCGTGGGAGCCTAGTAACCATGTCCACGCACCTCGATTAGTACAAAGGTTTCACTGGAGATTTCCGAACAAGCCAAAACCTCCGGAGGAAAGAACCTTGGGAGGGGCCTTGAGGGGGGGTACTGTCATGATGCCTACCTCCAAGGAGCCAGGTCCGACCCAGCAACCCCAGAGGCAGGCATCATTTCCCCCAGGGGAGTGCCAGCGGGCCCAAGCTGGGGCCCTTTGGACGCAGTCCTGGCGCCTTAGGTGCCAGGCTCATGTTGGACCCCTGTCCTGGCGCCTTAAGCGCCAGGCTCATAAAGCTAGACATGTGTTCAAGTGTTTTTATGTGCACTTACCTCATGCAGACCATGCTGCTACATCCAGGCCCTCTTGAGGCCTGAATGGAACTACTTTACCTGTGGGACTACTTTCCACCCGGATGTGGTCGGGGAAGGATACATACCTGATCGGTGGAAGGATACACACTTGGAACTTCTTACAAAGCTATTTAAACCACACCCGATCAGCAACTCACGCTTCGCGTTGTTCTGCTCCTCGCAGCTGGACACTCACCGTGTCAGCTCCTGCATCTGTACCTCAGCCACGCCTGTCAGTATCCTGGGTCACCTGCAAAGGGAGACAAAAGACCTTACCTGCTAAATCAGCACCACGGAGACATCACACCGACGATCCTGAAAAGGAAGACATCATTTTTAAAAGCATTTCGCTACGATCGCTGCAGCGCTGCATTTCACTCACCTATCCTGGACGCCTCCATCTTCAGCAGCGATCATCCGGATCCACAGCCACTTCCCAGAGCCTAGAGAGAAAAAGACAAGAACAAGGTGAGAGAAGGAAAGGAATAGGAAAAGCTCAGTTTCCTTCTGAGACTTACCGGTTGGGTCATTCCCATTTCATTTCGGGTTTTGCCGCTTCCAGGCATTTTCCGGACCCCAGCCCCTATGGGGAAAAAAGACAAAGACATCGAATGAGCGAATGCAAAGACATTACCCGAGCGCTCATCCAGAATTTACCTGTCATTTACTGGAACTGCACGTTTCACTTCGGGTCGGCGCCATTTCTCCGGCATTCCGAACCCCGGCCACTAAGGGGAAAAAGACATAAGCATTAGCGCTTGCTGCAACAAGACAATGAACAGTATTATTAAGCTTGGAATTTTGAACTTGCAGCAGAACTTTTACAGCGCCTTACCTGAATAGTCAAGCTTACCTGAACTCCCATCAATCCTCAATCCAGTGAAGTAACTGGGTTTCAACGCGCCCCTGCATCAGAAGCAGGATGGAGAGCTCATCCTTCCTGACCCTAAGGTGAGACTTCACGGGGAATCGTTGAAGGGTATCGTGGAGGGTTGGAAGAGTGTGGGAGGCTTCAGCGTAACTCAGTCAGTAGGTAATACTCCCTTTTCACGCACAGGGGAACATTCCTGCGAGCCAGAGAAGCCAGAGTAGAGGGGCCCTTCCTGTCCATCTTCAGTGTCCTGCGCTTCACCATTGAAGAAGCACCAGCACTCGAAGCCAGACCTGCGCCTCCGTGGGAATCAGGTGAGCGTTACACACCCCCACACCACAACCCCCACCCCCTTGCTTACCTTGCAGCGGCACACTTCGTTGTATGCCGCTGACTCGCTCTGTCCCTGCAACGCCTGTTCCCTTTCACTTCCATTATCAGGAACCGGCACTACAGGGTTGTTTCCTTTTCTTTTTTTAGTTTTTGGAATCGGCTGCAGGGGACACGCCTGCCACCTCTGCTCATAATATAGTGAACAAGGGTGCAGGGGACAATCCCGCGCCCGTAACACCAAATAGGGGATTTTGGTCGAACTTTTCGGCTGTTCGGAATTTTTGAATGTCTGAAATTCAGCCAAACCGACCATTTTTTTGCAGGATTTTTGGACATTCCCGTTCTGTACTGCCTCCCTGCTGGTGCTTTTGCCACCAGCACCGAAGCAGCAGTGGTGAGCGACAGAAGCCGCTGTCGGCCTGCACTGAGTGGTAAGCCACAACACCCAGGCTGCCTCCCCTCCTTCTTAATGCTGTACATCTGAAGACAGCTCCCCATCAGCTCTAAGCTTTCTCTTACTCCTCGCCCCAGTTGCCCTCGCTGTCCATCTGAACCTCACAAACCCTCTTCCCTCGGTCCCTCCCACTTTCCGAAGACAAAACACCTTTGCCAATGTTTACTACTCCATGCATCCGTATACCAGGCTTCATCTTTCAGCAACTTTCTCAATGCATCCACTAGAGGTCGGTATGACACAGCACATGTACACCATTCGGCACGGGACGCTGGAACACTATCAGCATCACATTGTTAAATCAATTTATCATTTTAGAATTTGTGTGACTTTCTTGAACGCAAAACAGGTTTATCGGGTGTTAATAGTCCTACACGAGGGTTATATGGACATGATAAGCACAGGAAGTCATAACATTGAAGAAGCTGCCCGTCATTTTACAAATAATAGTAGGGGCTCTTTAGAGAAACACAGATTATAAAAGCGTCAATGGCTAGTAGCGAAAACGTTTATTCAAAGCTGCCGGTATTTAAGGTCCAGCCTGGTTCACCTTTGCTGCATAAATCACATATTCCTCCATTTTACGATGTTGATTAGTATAAATAGCGAAACAGTTTGCCAAGGTGGGGGGGGGTCCTAATTCGAGGTCTAAAGTAGCAGGTCAATCGAGGCTGGCTCATTAAGGGGGCGTGGCCTACAAGGCAGGCAGACCTTTGCAACGATCATCACCCTCTCACCCGGGGGCGCAAGGGTGATAATCCCTGCATCTCCTTAGGTAAAAGGATGGGGGGGAGTATGCACTACTCTTTGTTGTCGTTTATTGTGGCGCTGGTCCCCACCAATTTACCTTTAACTAAGAGATGAAGGGATGATGACCCTAACACCTTGGGGGAGAGGGTGCTGATCCCTGCACCTCTTAGTTGAAGGGGTGCCTGGCGGAGGCCACCGCCACCTTCATGGAACAAAAGGCAAGTCCAAGGCCTTTTTTTCTAAAGCCTAAAGCTCTCGTGCATGACTGGGAGCTTCAGGCTATAGAAAAAAATTGCTTTGGTAATTATCAGTCTTGCATTTTGTTTTCATAACTGTGGTGCAGGCCTCGCCAAGCATGGGTCGCCTACACCTCAATGATGGAACAAACAGCATTTTTTTAAAGCCTGACCTCTCGTAAATGAGTGAGAGCTTCAGGCTTTAGAAAAAAAAGCCTTGGCCTGGGCTCATCGGCTTGGGCTACAGGGGACTTTAGGGCAGCCAAGCAGCACCTTTTCTCAGAGAAATCTTTCGGAGACTCCAAGGGCTATCCCCAGCCCACTTAAAGCCCGGGTGTAATTAGCATACAGACTGCACAACACTAGCAGGCTCACACTGGCTCATAGGGTAAATGTGCAATGCATGAAGGGTCGGTCCAATTGGGTAGCGTGGGGTCATTTAATGCCTGTGCTATTGGTAGTTTTTACCAATACTACAGGCCCACTGGCCTTTAAAATGCACCATTTACTGCAACAGACATCCACAGGCTAAAGCGGCAATAATGAGATCCAAGTTTTGTGGCAAGAAAAGGGAAGTATTGCAGCATAAACCAATTCCAATACCAGTACCAATTTCGATTGGGTGATTTTGTATCTAAATATGTGCTCTGTAAGGCGGTTTGGATGAAGGCGCTATATAAATAACACATCAATTATCATTATCGTTTTAAATATATACATTTTGTGACACTTATGCTTAATTAAAATACTTATAGGCAGCTACTGAACTTACAAAATGACATTGCTAATGAACTTATTGTCTCTCTGGATTGAAATAATCTTTTACAGAAGGAGATCCCTCATATAAGTGATGTATGGGACATAAAGCCCCCGGTACTGTGGACACTGGATATCAGAAATTGGCACCGATTTGTCGACCAGACTAAGTATAACTAGCAGGTTGGTAAACTACTATATTTTGCGCATTTTATCATCGTTTTGAAAAAGTTGCGGTACGTTAAAAATGTCTACATTTGCAACAGGGTGAATGGTGTGACAAATGCTTTCTAGGTTCTACTAAAAGAGGTTGTTGGGAACATTTCAGACTGTGGGCCTCATTACGAGGTCGGCGGTAAGGGGTTAACGGCACCGGTAATTGCGTTAACCCCCTACCGCCGCATTCCGAGGTCCATTAGCAGGTCCCACCGGGTGTGTGTGATACAGTAGCTGCATGAGATGCAAGTGGCATATCCATGTGTGCAAAGGAAGCACCAGTACAGGAGTGTGGCTCCTCGGTTCACGGTGTACGTGTTTGTTGTAAATGTGTAACCAGACAGGGCTGTGTTCGTTTTCGGAATTAGGCTACACGGGGGATTATGTGTGTGCGATTAGCTTTGTTGAGCGGTACATGTTGCCTTAACAGCACTTCAAAGCACATGTCGACATGCGGACGATGTGCAGGTGGACATGTGTGCCTAGTATTGATTAGCCATGGTCAGTGTCTGAGCCAAAGGGTTTTCGCGTCTTAAGTGGGAAAAGCGAGGTCAGGAGGCTGCTCTCTAACTGTTGCGAGTTGGTTCCTCTGATGTTGGTCATAATCCAAGTCCTTTAGGGTAAGGGGGGGTGGCATGGTCAAAACTCGTGTCCCCCTGCATCCAAAAACGAACAGAACTTAGAAACGTGCCAAGAAAGAGCCCCTTGTGAATCCGAGGCCTGCATTCGTATTCACATGCAGACCGCCCGGTCTGGCATCGGGCTTGGATGACGTAGGCATGGGTGGGTGCAGCGCTCTGAGTCACAGGCAGCCCTGAGAATGTTTTATAAAAGCACGTCTCATGGGTTTTGAACCCAACCAGTGCACCTCCTCTACTGAGCCCACACAGGGTGTGTCTGCTCCCTCACTCCTTGTGTGGTGATTCCCATGAAAATCTATGGTGCATAGGGGTACGGTCCACTGGGACAGCAACGCATGATGGGGAGGCATGAAAGCAAGCCCTCTGTTCATCAAGCTTAAAGAGAGGGCTGCCAGTCATGAAGCAATGCATTTAAATAACAAGACGTGTTGTCTTCTTACCAAACTCATCATAACTAATTTACTCATAGATAATAAAAAAACACACCACCATCCAACTAAAATTATCAAGTGCCCGACATGGTAACAGAGTTTCTTGTTAAGGGCAGGACCACATGGAATTAAATGCCCACCTATGGCAATAGCTTTGACTAAGAAGTGTAGACTTGGGCAGCCATTGCTTGGATCTTCACCAAAACAAAAACAAATCGAAATAGATGCCAAAGGTATATCTACCTGCATGATCAAAGACATGCCATTTTCAACATCATTCCAAAACATTTCTAATTGGTGGCATTCAGAAAACGAGTTTCTTACCAGCAAAAAGGAAATGGAATCCCAACATCTAAATGATGCCTGCTGGGACCATGGACTTATGGAGACAGAAGTCTAAAGCCTGTGCTAGAAGAGTGCGCCATACTGGTGTTGTTATAATAAGGTAGACAATGGGATTGAGAGAGAAATTATTTTACTTCTTTCTGAGAAACCATACATATCAGTGCATGGGAACACAGTGCACTATCTCTCCTTAGCACTGTCACGGCATATCATTTCCATAAAAAACCTAGGATATTTGGGAGTTGCGGCCCTGCGTTTTATTTCGTTGACCGCTGAGCAACTACAAATATCTAAAAATGATCACAGCCCATTCACGGCGTAGATCTGACCTGTGATGGTGGAACCACATTGCTGCCACCTTTCCCCGGCACGCTCCAAAAATTCAGCGGGAACCCACAGAGTGAATGCAAAAGTGAGCACAGGACTGGAGGTTTAAGGTGTCCAAACATTGATATCAGTCCTTGAGATAGCGTGAGAAATTCTAGGTATTTTTTAGACAAGTATTTTTAAAATAAAGTGGATCCTAAAATAGCATGTTCCGTCTCAGTTACACAGCACATCGGACTCGTTCGCCTGGATATGGTGGCTGGGGCTGCCAAGAACACTTTATTTGAATAATCGCTGCAACTCAAGCATAGGGTCTAAGGTGAGGAAGAAGACCACCGACCTAGAGTCCTTCCTGAGCAGCTGCCTATTACACCTTTAAATCTGCTTGTTCCAAAGAAACCGAAAGTCCATAGAATTAGAAATCCAAAAATTTGCTTCTGGGCTAGATGAATGAGGAGGGCGTTGAAAAGGCATAGACATTATAGAATAATCAGCATTTTAACTCTTTTAAGCCTTCCAAATAGTGAGATGGGCAAGCTTGTTAGCTACCAAGAACGTTCCTGGCATGCATTCATTATCTTGTCTAGGCAGCCTTTAACCAATCCTGTGGGTTTATGAGGGATTAGGGAGCAAAGACGGGTCACAACAGGGTTCAGCAAAAATATAAAGGTATGCTAAGGAGGCGTTAATAGAAATAACCATAAGCTCCTTGGCAAAAACCGTGACATTTATTGGGTAATTTCTATTCACATAAAACGGTTAGATCTTGGGGGACGTTGTTAGAACATAAGCAAAAGGATAAATGCATAATTTGCACTGTGGGTTGGAAAGGGGACAACTCTGCTATGTCCCTACTCCATTCTCAAGTGCCAAGAACAAGTGCCACAGGCCTTGTGTAAGGCTCTGGGTGCCTCCATACAAAATATTCTGTCAGCCCTGTCACCATTCCTCTTCGAAGGAACTCCCAGTTGGCTTAACTAAATCATTTTCGGGGTCCAAACAAAGTAGGTCCACCATACGTGTTGCCAAATCTTCCAAAGTGGTAGCCAGTCTCCTGTCGTATCGTGGCCCTGGACAAAACCATGCTTGCATGCTTTCTCCAGACTCCCAATTATACTTTTCAGTCAGGTTGCTAGAGCCTTGGCAACAGCTCACTGTCACAGTTTAGAAGAGAAATGGGTTTGGTATGCTATATCACTAACTAGAATCTTTTTAGTAAAATAGCAACATCACCAGGAAAATAAGCAGGTTTCTCCCATTCATGCACAGCCTAGGCTGTCAATCACACAGCAGGGTGGCTGTCCTGAAAGGCCAGCCAGCTAGCCAATCAGGACTAGTTGCATTCAGGCATTCCTAGAGACAAAGGACAGGGGAGTTTCGGGAACCTCCCTCACATCCTGCCCTTCCAGACACACTGGAGCCAGAGGCGGGCTTCAGGGCTGAAGCCCACCAAAGACAAGACAAACAAAGGGCTCAAATCTGTCTCAACTCACAGAGTAAAACCCAAAAAAGACCTCACAAACAGAAAATGCCAAAAAAAGAAGACAGGGGCCATTTTGACAAAATGGTCACCCATGGGTGCTGTACTGCAGCTGAGGGTTCAGCTTTCAGTAGAAAAGCACAATGGTAGGAAAAATTAAACCACTGCCACCAGCAATTTAAAGTAGTGAGGGTTACATAAAAATGTTACATGAGAATGTAGGACACGGAGCTACTGGGTAACCACCCAGCACTCCACATAAAATGGGGTGTGCTGGACCTACAAAGAGAAAAGGTAAGTAAAGTCAATTTCACTTTACTATTCTTGGGAATGGCAGTTTACCCAAGAAAAGGTATTTAAACCTTAAGAGAATTCTAAAGGATTTCTCAGTGACACTGCACTGAATGTGCTGCGTGCCACCATACAAAAAGTAGATGCCTATGGAGTTTGTCAGACTCCAAAAACAGTCAAAACACATGAGAGGGTGAGAAAAAGTTCTTACTCACTCCAGGGATACAATTTAAAAAGTCCTAAAGGCCAGCAAAAGAGCTGGGGGTCTCTAAGGTGGGAGTAATTTAGCACTAAAAATTAAAATTCTTTCTAACACTGGTGTTTGGTACTTTGAGCGTCCCCGCGCACCCAGCCCCCTTGGGAGCGCACGGTCATAGGTGCAAACTGCCATTGATACTGGAGAGAGATGGAGGGGCATGATGTGAGCGCAAAACGCCACCAAACTTTTTCATGAACCTCCCAGACGGTTGGGTGTGTTGTTGAATTCTAACAACTATTCATATTAATTCTTTTTTTTAATTTACTCTGGTAATGTAGATGGCACAAACAAACTACAAATTGTATTCATTCGGTTGTGGTATCCCTTGTACTGTCCGCTGCCACTGGGGAATTTCTTGCAAATGGCTCGAACAACACAGGCAGGTATTACTTGCCGAACGCGGAATCCAAGCCTTCCATGAATCCCCCATGTAAACGCACAATAGGCCACAAGCCTGTACCACCTGTGTAAGAGAAACGGAAATATTTTACTAGGAGGAACCAGATAACTGTACTTATTTAGTTTGAAACACCCACTTAATTCGATGGCATTGTTACCCTTAAAAAAGGAGCTTTCAGAATAAAGTACTTGTGATTTGAAGTATCGTAAAATTACAAATGTGAACGAACGCCCATTGAAGCAAGAACAGTTTGGGACCTAAGGAAATATTGTTTTGAAGTTCAAAGTGAAAGAAATTTAATTGTTTGGACATTACATCTAGTGATGAATACTCCGGTTTTACATTAGTACAAGAAATGTATTCAAATTAATGAAAGAAAACATTTGTCGTTGATCGATGGAAGTTACAATGATGTAGAAGAACAACATTAAATGTTAGCCGTCTCAGTTATCAAACATGCATCAGATCTAGAGTAAACGTACTCATTCCTTGGCTCACAAGGGCAAACAGTTGCTCAACGTTTGTGCATAAGAACCATCATCATCTACAACACGGATCTTGTGAGGCAGGCTGCCCTGAAGTCATGCAGCTCGGTAATTCATAGCGGTGGTGTGTCATCTTCGGCTATGGAGACCAAGCATCCAGAGTTTACTCGGCAGCAGCAGTTCTCCACCTCGGTTGGCATAACCTCGCAACCATCGCAGGTACACCAGGTGGAAACGTCTTCCATGTGACTGGGTTCAGGCTCCGGTGACTGACCATCACGACTCTCATATGATTCCCAATCGTTTCCGCTTCCATTCAATTAATTCCTCATCTGAATATTCGGGCTCGTACTGGTATGGCTGTATGGTTGTCTGTTTATTGAATAAGTACAAAAACAACAGCCAGAAAAATAAGAATGTGTTTGTTGGTATACAAGAACTACTGTTAAAGAAGGAGAACAGAACACACTGCCATGTTACAAAAACCCATAGTGCAAAGACATGAACAATAGGCACCAACTATGAAAAATTGTATTCACACATGTAAAAAATAAGCCTTGTAAAAGTGCAATTTAAATCTGGTTTGGCAAAGACATTTGCACATAGTATAAGAAATGTTTAAATAAAAGTACTACTGAGTTCAATCAGTTCAGATAGTGTAAGTACCTGTTTGCAGGGTGTCGCCCTAAAGATAGTTGGGGAGGAATCTGGCACGAAAACACAGCAAGCGGACCCCACTAATCTACATACCCCACCACGTTCAGCCAGAATGACATCTAAAGCCATCCGGTTCTGAAGTGCCACTAACCTTATTGCTTTCTGTTCGAACGTCATATTATAGAGTATGGGCCTCATTACGACCCAGGAGGTAATCTGCCGACATTACCGCCATGGCGTAATGAGCGTTTACGCCGTGGGCCGATGGCGTAAAGAGCGCCACATTACGACCCATCGCGCACGAGCATTACGCCATGGCGGTAATGTAAATAACGCCATGGCGGACAGGGCCCCTACCGGCATCGTAGGGCGAGCAAGGTGCACTTCCGCCACCGTAAGTAGCGGCCACCGTAAAAAGCAGAACCGGAAATAGCGTCATCGCGGCAGAACGGGAAACAGCACGTCGGCCATCTTTAAAAACACAATCCATTGCCATCCTTCCGAACAACACCAGATCCAACCCTGACACCTGTCCCAACCCATCACCCACCCATCCAACCACCCAAAAATGCCTAAAGATGTTAAGAAGGCATGTGACCGCCAGCCCAGGAAAGATTTACCCGGAGGAACTCTGCATGCTTGCAGAGACCCTGCAAGACAATGCAGCTGTTGTTTTCTCGCCGGAAATAACCAGGCCAGCGATAGCAAAAAAGAAGGCCATATGGGCCCTGGTGGCCGAGCGCGTCAGTGCGGTGGGGACCGTACCCCGCACCCCACAGCAGTGCAGGAAGCGCTGGGATGACCTTCGCATGCGGGTCAGAGCCGTCATCTCTGCGAACCACAATCTTGCCCTGGGTACCGGTGGAGGTTCGGAATCCCCACTGAAACTCCAACCGTGGGAGGAGATTTGTGCAACCACGATTGGCATGAAAGGCATTGAAGGCGTCGGAGGGATGGAAAGGGGAGTTCCGACATCAGGCGATGAAGGTAGGTGCCTCAAACAAGACATGCCATAGTCACTGCAGTCCATTCATGTGTAGCACAATGTTGCCCTAGAGTGTAAATGCAACACATTAGCTCGACACTGCCCATAGCCACATGCGAGCTCCACCCTGTATACACTGCTGGCACCCACATACCTGCATCCACATTCCACACAAAAAGGAGACAACCTGCATGGCCCTGCCTGAAATCTGCCTCATCTACTGACCAGATTCATGTCAATCATTGTCATTCCAAAGTCCGCAGACCCATCAATAACGCCCTCCCTCCTTTGCTCCACCACAGGCACAGATTCACACCCCGAGGACCAGGACACCCCTGCGACGAAGAGAGCCAATAAGGCCAATAATACCATCCCCGCACCCTCAACCTCAGCTGCAGTGAGGCAGACCCCACAACAAGCAGAATCCACTGCAAGCAAACCGGACGGCCCACCGGCAAGCACCCCAGTAGGCAGCAGGCCAGCAGCAGCAGCTCCACCTATACCAACATTGCCTGCCACAGAAGGCACCGGGTCTGCGGCCAGCAGCAACATGGGTGAAACAGCTGCAATTGCTGCATGTTCAGACTCTGACATTGAGGAGCACGAAGTCAGAAGCCCCACTGACCTTCTACATTCCCCCTGTTTGTCAAATGCCAGCCCCCATGAGGATCACACACAGGGGCACACAGAGGAAGAGGAGTGGCCTTCTACCCCATGCCCAGTCCTCAGTCCACAGGAGGGGAGCAGCCCCTCCATCACACCACCAGCACTGGGCATGGCCCAGCAGGGGCAGCAGTCCCTCGAGGACATCATACAACGGCAGCAACATCTGTCCACGATGCTGACTGAGCATGCTGCGGAATGTGTGGGGGCTAGGGCAACCATTGAACAGGCCACAGAGACCCTAAGGGCCGAAATTGCGCAGAGCACTGCCACCCTGAGGGATGCTATGCAGGCCATGTCTAGGGACATTTGTGGTGAACTTGCCGGGTTGCGTCGTGCGCTTACTGAGCTCACCCACACCCTACAGGACGTGCATGCACGGGAGCAGGCAGGGACATCCTCCGCTGCCTGTTCTGCACAGAGCAGCCCCGTCCGACGTTCCGGACGGAACCTGCGCTCCACAGCCAGGGGTGCCCCGGGGGCCGGGAGAGGGGGCTTGTAACAGCCTGTGGCCACTGACACAGGCATCTGTTGACACTTACATGGGGTGTGTTGGGGTGTGCAGGGGGGAGGGGGAGGTGGGAGGGGGTGTGTTGGGGTGTGCAGGGGGGAGGGGGGAGGTGGGAGGGGGTGTGTTGGGGTGTGCAGGAGGGAGGGGGGAGGTGGGAGGGGGTGTGTTGGGGTGTGCAGGGGGGAGGGGGGAGTTGGGAGGGGGTGTGTCACGACGTTTTATGATTGAAATACACTTTTTGCTTTTCCAAAATGAAATGTGTGGACATTTTCATTGCATATGTGTGCTTTATTGGTGTACAGTCCACAGTGTGCATGTCCCAGAGACACACAGTGCCCCAAGTGCAGTCTCCATGTGATACACACCAGCCGTGTGTGCTAGAAGCAGTGGTCGATGATATTTTGACGCATTGCACGCCCCTCCTGTGCATCGCCTCCTCCATGGGATGCTGCCCCATCTGCACCCTCCTCATCCTCATCGTCAGGTGGTTGCAGTTCTGCGTCAGGGGGCAGGGGCACATTCCGTCTGACGCACATATTGTGTAGCATGACACATGCCATGATGATCTTTGCCACCTTCTCATGGCGGTACAGGAGTGCCCCACCAGACCTGCTGAGGCATCGGAACCGTGCCTTCAATAGGCCGAATGTCTGCTCTATGACCACACGGTACGTGTATGTGCACGGTTGAAGTCCTCCTCGTGCTGGTTCTGCGGGTTCCGGACTGGTGTAAGGAGCCACCTCTTCAGGGGATAGCCTGCATCACCTGTATGTAGGCGAGAATGTATGTGTCAGTCATGACGTCTGATCAAGAACATGATGTGCCACCATGGCTTGCATCCAACTGTTACTTTGGCTCACTTCTACATGCACTAATTGATTCACACAATGCAACCAGTATATGCTCATGGCTCCCATGGCCTGTTTTGCATGCCATCACCCAATGTATGCAGAGGGGTGGAGTGCATTGTGAGTGCCCATCCACTGTGTCCGTTCATGCCATTTGGTTAGTTGGCCTGGCACATGTCCTGTGATGGCAATGCGCACATCATTGCAACATTGCTGTGGGCCTCATCATGACCCCAGTGAGCAATGCTGATGTAGACAGGGACATTTTGGGGGCCCTGCTGTCTGTGTAATGGTGTGTTGATGTTTCTGTCCGTCATGTGCCTCCTTCGTGGGCAGTTATGGGGGACAGGCCTATCGGTTGATGGTGTTTGGTGACGTGCATGTAGGTGCTTTTCATTGTTGACAATGTGGTCTGAATTGGTAGAATGCACTTGCAGATGGTTGTGTCATGGTTGGGACACAACCTCATTGACATGGTAGGGCTGCATACATTGGGTATTGGCTTTACTGGTGTTGGGTGGAGTTTGGGTTGCTTTAGGGTATCATCTGTCTCCGTTCTCTCTGCTACTCACAGCCAATTGGAGTATGCATCATCCCCCCCCCTTTCAGCCAGGTGGAGTATGCATCATTCCCCCCCCTTTCAGCCAGGTGGAGTATGCATCATTCCCCCCCTTTCAGCCAGGTGGAGTATGCATCCCCCCACCCCCTTTCAGCCATGTGGAGTATGCATTGGTACGTCATTCACCTACCCACTTCACATTTCCATGGTCATGACATTGGACTCACCGAGTAGCTAGGATCTTGGGCCTGCATGTCGCTCCATGCAGCGTGGTATTGTGGAGTTCCTCAGGACCATAGAATCATGGGTTGATCCGGGAAATCAGGCACAACAATGTGTGATGATCTTGTTGGAGTCACAGACCATTTGCACGTTGATTGAGTGGAACTGTTTCCGGTTGCGGTACGGTACCTCCATGGCACGTGGAACCACCAATTGCACATGGGTGCAGTCGATGGCACCAATGCAACCAGGTATGCCGGCTAGTGCATGGAAACCCACTTTGGTGTTTGCAATCTCCTGGGCAGTCCGTGGTAATGAGATGTGGTCGTCTGTGTGCTTGAGGAGGGCATCGAGCACTTGGATGAGTGTTCGTGAGAATAATGGTTGCGAAATGCCATGCAAGTGCCCCACTGTGTGTTGGTAGGTGCCTGTGGCCAGGAAGTGGAGTACAGACACTACCTTCAGTCGGGGTGGGATGGCGGTTGGAGTTTCTATCATGCTGACAATGTCATTGTGTGTCATGTCTACGATGGCGGTGATGGTGTCCCGGTCCAAACGGTACAGGGTGTGGATCTGCTCAGCAATGAGGTTGAATGGATTGGCTCTGATGCGTGGGATTGGGGGCTGCCTGCGTGGTGGCTCTGGCTGTGCTGGTGGGGCTTGCTGGGCCTGCCTTGCCCTCCTTCTCCTCCTGCGTCTCCTCTGTGCTGCCTGTTGTTGTTGTTGCTGTTGTAGCACTTGCATTGCTATCAGGTCCTCCAGCCCCAACATTGCTAGTCGTATTGGTATCATTGTGGAGTGTGACTGGGTGTGGGGAGGGGTGGGGTGTGCTCTTTTTGTACTTCCTGAGTCTGTATTGCCTTCACCTGTGCTGTTTCTGTGCACCTGTGGCAGCTGCATTCACTTTACATGGCCATTTACGGTTGGTTCGCGATGGCATAATTAGCACCATGGCGGTAAGGTACTTAACGGGCTGGGTGATGGCGTTAGGTGCATGTCCGCTTGGGTCGGCATTCGCGTACCTTTCCGCCATGGCGCTAAGTATGGTGTGGGAGGTCGCGTGCGCGCGCCCTTGGCACAGTTAGCGGCAGCGTTAACTACGATGCCGCTAATGGCATCGTAGTTAACGGTCACGGGTCATGATCGGACCTAGCGGAAAACGATGGCGGTAACCATTTACCGCCATCGTTTTTCACTTAGTGCCAGGGTCGTAATGAGGCCCTATGTCATTGGTCCCGTTGATGGTCCTCTCCAGTACTCTCACTAATCTCCTGATATCTTCTGAGTTCAGTATTTGCCCCCAAAATGGCACAAACGATTTAGCTACATCGCCCAAAACTTGTGCTAAAGTATCGCCGTGGACGAGCCTTTGAAATTTCTACAATGCTAGCAATGAATACCCCGGGTAACAGAATTCCTAAATAATAAGTTCCCTGCCAATCCCTGGGTAACCATGGAAATGCTATATTACCGCAAACAAAGTAGACAGGTTCGCCTACATACAAGGGTCTGAACACACTAGTCAAATTCGCAACATTGGTGCAACCCTTAAAATCACCCATTGACTGAGTACCCTTCCTCTGTATGCAGAAAGAAACTGAATCAGGGCTGTGGTTGACAGTATAAGAAGGTGGCGTGGCATCCCTATTTCCTATAGGAGCCATCCTAAAAGAGATCAAGGATTGAAAAGGATCGGACAGTCTGTCAGAAGGCCTAATAGAAGCAACATTTGGCTTGCTCCTATTCGCAAAGAGTGAGCATCCCAGGGACGTTAAGACACGTTTTTCAAAATCATTTAAGTTAGTCCCATCGAAGTTCCCTGAGATGCTATCATTCCATTGGCCAAAGAATAGTGCTCTAAGAGAAGCATAGCAAGCAGTTGTCAAAGGTAAAGGATGAATATACCAACCCAGCCCCTTATCCCCGTGTTGCGGCAAATGCGAACAAACCCAACAGTTGGACCTATTAAAAATGGCATGTGTAGCATTCATAATGAGTAATAGAGTGTTGTTGTGGTAACGCTGTCTGTGCTGAGAGTCTCTAGAAGATAGAGTTTGCAGATGCACAAATGGAGTAGAAACAGTGGGTACATTTTAAGTGGGTAACACATTTTCAAGCGGATGTACTTCTTCCACATACCAGAATCCCAAGGCAATGACTATTGTAAAACCAGTTAACATTATCACAAGAAAACAATATAATTTCAGGGCCCACACATTAGATTGTTCGTTTTCGTGGTTGGTCACACAGTCTCTTATCTGTTCTGTACGAGCGGGAGCGGTTGCAGGCATTGTAGTCTTCAAACGATTTGCGCCAATGTTTTTTTTTGCTGGCGACCTCCAGGCCGAGCGTCTTCTTAGTCCTTTCACAAACCCTAGCCAACAGAATCCCCTTATATACAAATGATCGGGCCAAAAAGGCAAGCCCTTTGATGATTTTCTTTGATGGCACAGTCTAACCGTGCAGTAGGTCTATTTCCTCTGACGCAGATCGTACCTTGTGACTCCTGGTACTGAGTAATCCTTGAACAAAGTGTCGTCACTTCCCGATGGAAGAGACAAATCCAAGGCAAGATCTGATGCAAGATCCAGAACAAATTTTAAAGATGAAACTGTTGGAGAGTGTGGAGGTGAAATGGCTGTTTCCCCAGGCCCCACGGGCTCAGGGAGGGTCTCCGACGCACTCTCAATTCTGTTTACTGCTTTGTGATTGTTGGTTGCAGTACTAGTGAGGGGTTCTGTATCTTCTGTAGCGTGTGGCACAGGGTATGGAATTCTTTTGATGTGGGATGCGTGGATCCAATGCTTCTTGCCTGCTACTCACACAGCCAACTGTGTGACCAGAAGGACCGGATGGGGGCCCTGGCAACGAGGTGCGAGGCAAGAGGATTGCTTGAATGATTTTGTGAGGACCCAGTCTCCTGGCCGTATGCTGTGACCGGGGCCCTCGTACCTGTTAGGTAAAGCCTCTCGCACCTGGTGATAAATCAAATACAGATTTTTAGTTAACTGGCCACAATAATCAGAAAGAAGTACATTTTTGTCCTCGCGTAAAGAACGAGGCTTTGGGACATTCCAAATGTTAGCTGGCCTACCCATGACCACCTCAAAGGGAGAGAGCCCAGTCTTAGTTTGAGGGGTCGTCCTCATGGACAATAACACGATCTGTAAGGCGTCCAGCCATTTTAATTTGGTGCCGGCACACGTTTTAGCGAGCTTGTTCTTGATGATACATTTGTGTCTTTCTACTAGTCCAGCACTCTGTGCATGTCTGGCTGAATGGGACAGTTTATCGATCTGTAATCCCGCGCATATCTGCAGAATTACAACAGCGATAAAATGTGGACCTTTGTCCGACCAGATGACTCTTGGCAGACCAAATCTTGGAAAATATTCCTTCAGCATGGTTTTTGCCGTGGTCATGGCTGTGGCATCTTTGACGGGAAAAGCTTCAACCCATTTGCTAAAGGCACAGATGACAACTAATACGTATCTGGAATTCTGACAACACTCCATTTCAATAAAATCAAAATGCATCACTTCAAAGGGTACAGAAGGAGGACCAAAACTACCCCTAGGAGTTGATGTGCCCTTTCCCACATTGTGCTGTAAACAAATCATACACCCCTGAATGAAGCGTTCAGCTACCTTAGGGATTTTGTCATTTACCCACACATTTTGCAACATTTTGGTGACCTTACGAGCACAAATATGAGTAGGACCATGAGCTATAACAACCATCATCATAATATACGCGTCGGACAATAACCACTTTCCTTCAACTTTGTCCACCCAACACCCGTCATCATCCAATTTCGCCAAACCCTCAGCCCATTTCTTAGATTCCTCTAACGTGGCATCAGCTTGAATGTTCTTTACAGAGTCAATACCCTCATCCAAAGTACAGGCATTTGTGGCTTCCCTTGAAGTATACATTTCTGAAGAGAGATCAGTGGCAGTCTGTTTGGCTATCTGGTCAGCGAAAGCGTTCCCTTTTCCTACATTATCTACGATTTTCTGATGTGCTGCACATTTCATAATAGCTAGCTGAGTAGGGAGTGCAAGCGCTGAGAGCAACTGTACTATCAAGGAGCCATGCTGGAATTTAGTGCCATGTGAATTCAAGAAACCTCTTTCTGCCCAAAGTCTGCCAAAGTTGTGAACCACCCCAAAGGCATACTGACTGTCAGTATATATGTTTACTGTAAGCCCTTCGGAAAGTTCACAAGCTCGGGTCAATGCAATAATCTCTGCGGCCTGCGCGGAATTATGCGTGATTATTTTGGTCTCCACGACCATGCTCAATGTGGTGATTGCATAAGCAGCTGTGGATGTACCATCAGGGAGTTTGAAACAGGAGCCATCACAAAACAGCTCCCCTTGTGGATTGTTCAAAGGAATGTCTCTTAGATCGATTCTGCCTTTGGTCTCTTGTTCTGCAGTGTAAAGGCAGTCATGTGACTCTTCATCACTGCAAGCAGTACCTTGCGGAAAAGGTAAAAGTTCAGCCGGATTAAGGACACATCTTTATTTGGATGTGCGGTGCAAACAGGATCAATTCATATCTCGTTAATCGTGCGGAGGTGAGGTGTTGCGTTTGTGTTCTGTTTAATAGAACATCTACAGAGTGAGGTACCATCAAGGTTAAAGCATGGCCTAGGACCATTCCCTCGCTCTGTTTTACGGACGCAGCAGCAGCAGCGACAGCTCTCAAACATCTTGGCAAAGCGCATGCTACAGGATCAAGGGCGGAAGAAAAGCAGCCGCACGGCCTATTCTTCCCTCCATGTTCCTGCGTTAATGCAGCCAAAGCACATCCATCACATTCAGGCACATACAACACAAAGGCCTTTTCATAGTTTGGTGTGCCCAAAACTGGTGCCGAGCACAATGCAGTCTTGAGCAGATCAAATGCTCGCTGGTTTTCCAAGTTCCACGGCAATGGCGAAGAAATGCCCTTCTTCGTCAAAGCCAACATTGGTTTGATCATTAAGGCAAAGTTTGGAATCCACTGCCTACAGTAAGAAGCCATTTATATCAAGGCTCTAATTTCTTTCTGTGTATTTGGGACAGACAAGCTAGAAATGTTTATCCGTTCAGGCGTCAACCTTCTTCCCTCCTTTGAAAGGAGATAGCCTAAATAGGCGACCTCCTGTCGACAATATTGACATTTTTTAAGCGAAGCTTTGTGTCCATGTTGTGCTAGGTGAATAAGCAACAACACGGTGCCCTCCTTACAAGCGCTCTCTGAGTCAGCAGCTAAGAGAAGATCGTCTACATACTGAAGCAGTGTACAAGTAGAGGGCAACTCAAGTGTGTCGAGCTGCTCTTTCAAAGCCCTACTATAGATGCTAAGACTTTCCGTGTAGCCTTGCGGTGCACGGGTAAAGGTAAACGAGCGTCCCCCTAAGGTGAACGCAAACAAGTATCTACTGTCCTTATGTATAGGGATACTAAAGAAGGCGTTCTTTAGATCCACAACTCTAAAGTGAGTAGCTGAAGCCGGAATCATGGTCAATATTGTTGTCACATCAGGCACAATGGGAAATTGTGGAGCAACGATCTTATTAATGGCACGTAAATCAATAATAAAACGGAAGGGAATTGCATTATCGCCTTTTTTGTACATGGGCCAAATCGGACTGTTGCACAAACTACCTGCAATTTCCTCAATCACCCCTCGATGTACAAAATCGGAGACGATGCATTTCAAAGCTTGCTCACCATCAACCGAGATCTTATACTGGCGGATACGTGGCAACTTTACTCCATGTTTCAGAATAATCTTAACAGGCTCAATTTGCAAAACACCAACATCATTGTCGTCAATTGCCCACAAACACTCCGGAACATTACTAAATTCTGGCGGCAAAGGTCTGGTTAAGAATTGGGAGACAGAGAGTTGCTGTGGTGAAATCTTCAAACGCACTCCATCAGAAGAACAATGAATTACCGCATTTAATTCTTTCAACAGATTCAACCCCAACAAATGCGCTCCACAATTCGTGGTGAAAAGGAATGGACAGTGGTCCATAAATGGACCCAAAGAAATTGGTACCGGCGAAGAAACCGGACAGATGACTGGGTTGCCAGAAAACCCTACAGAAACATTGGTTTGCCCTGACAGTGAAATGTTTGGAACCCGTGAATGATCAATGGAACACTTCTGTGCCCCTGTATCTATCAAGAATAGATGTTTCCTATTTCCCACTATCATTTCAATGTAGGGACCTTTCTGATTAATGGGAATAGGCGTTGGTTCCAAACCCTGCTTCGGGCAATCCTAGCGAAACAGAATGTCGTCGAAAGGAAGTTCTTCAGAGAGGTAAGCAGCAGAAGGATGATCAAAAATGATGTCCTGCGAAAAAGGTTGCTGTGAATCCTGTGAAAACTGACTTCTACCAGGACCCCCTGCCCCTAGGCGGCCTCTGGATCGTCTACCCATATTCCCAAATGCGTTATTCAACCTCTGCTGGAGGATCAGGCATTGTGCATGCCAATAACCCTCTTGTCTACAATAAGCACACTGGTTTATGTTTACAGGACCCAATGGCGTATTTCCCTGTGAAAAATAATGTCTTAAGAGCTGCTACAGGCACCTCTCGCAAGGACCACATCTCATGGATCAGATGGCAGGTACACTGGCTTCCAATCAATGAAAGGGTGGTTTTCAAAACCCTGGCCCTTACACATAAGTGTCTTCACGATCAAGCCCCTCCCTATCTGACCCAAAGGATAACCAGACAAACAGTCGCCAGACCTTCGAGGGCAGCCTATGCCAACCGCATCACTGTCCCGCACACACGCAAAGTGCGCACAGGAGGCACCAGCTTCTCTACTATGGCGGCAACCTTATGGAACAACCTCCCCGCTCAGATCAGATCAATCTATTCACACACGGCCTTCCGCAAGGCCTTAAAAACCAACCTCTTCATTTAAGACCCTGTCATTCTAGGTCTTGCACTTCTTCTGTATCACCTTGTATAGGAGAATATCTGTGTTTGCCTCCTGTTACCTAGACTAGATTATTAGTAACCAACTGTAACGTCCTATGTTGTATCCTCTGTAACCATGAAAATGTATTTAATCATACTTTTTGGGGCCGATTACTGTAACCCTCAAGCAAGCCTTCTTAAAATGTCCTTATAGAGCCTCATTGCCTGTGGGCTGTAGTACGCTTTAGAAATTCTAAAATAAATAAATAAATAACGAACTGACCCCTAAATTGCAAAGTAACCCCTTTAGGGCCTCTAGCAAACTGCTGCAATAATACTTTCATCTATATGTCACCTTTTCTCTTTTCAACTCTTTCTTTTTCATTATTGACACGATTATCATAGTACTGAGCCATGTGCAGTACTTCTGACTGAGACTTCACTTGCCAAGCGCTCTCGGAAGACATAATTTGTGACTGGATATCAGGCAGCAATCCACGCACAAATTTATCCACGAATAGTTGTTACCCAGACTCTGTGCTTAAGTCTTGCCCACTGTAATCTGAAAATACTTGTTCGAACCGGTTAAAGAACTCCGTAGAACCCTCAGATTTTCCTTGGACACAGGCCGTAAGCTTGTCCCAAATAATCCTTCTTTCAGGAATTATACTTTTCAATTTTGTAACTATTCTATCAGGCAAAGTTAGTATTAGCTGTGGAGGTCTCTCACCAGCTGGCCTTTCTCTATCGAGTCTAGCCATAGTATCCCATGAATCTCCTAACTCTGGTACATCATCTACAGTCCTAATCTGCTTCCATAAGTCAACAGGCAGGAGTACGGGAAATAACAAATCAATATCACTTACGGTGAATACTGATGATTGCAAGACGGACTCTATTTCTTTGTAGAACCCTATCGGATTCTTCCTAACATCGGGAAAAGATTGTTTGATGGTGTTCATTTCCTGTCTCGAGAATGGGACATGAACAAACTGCGACACATAATGTGCAGGGATATCCTGGGCAGGTGTACTACTACTTTTGGGACAAATGTCGGAGGAACCTCTCTCATAGGCAACTGAGAAGTAGGGAATTCCGAACGCTTACTAAACAACAGAGCTAAATCGAGCGCTAAAGCAGCTGAAGGAGTGTCAAACGAAAAAGCCCTCTTATAAATACTCAATAACGCTGTGGGACAACAAATCTTTCTTTTCATGCATTCATCCTGCAGGTACTCTACCATGACCTGTATCACTTTCCTCTGTATTTCTGGCGTATACTGACTATACGTGTCATATAAGTCAACGGGAGTTATCGACGTGTCTGAGATCCACCTAATTGCATCTTTTGTACAGATTCGTATTTCCTCATTTATCGATTTACGACAAGGAAAGAACCGTGTCTGCACTAACATAGCGTCCAAACTATCACCATCTACATCTTCATTGTTTAACCTTTCCAACTCCCTTGTATACCAAAAAACCCTTTTGACATGTTCTTGTACTTTCTCCGCAGTATCTCTAGAGAATGCTAAAGTATTCAGATCCTTTAACTCTTGTGGGAGATCTATATCATTTAGTCTGTTCCACTTTACACATAAATGAATTCATAATCCTTCAATAAAAATGTTTTTCTAAGTGTAGCAAGAACATCGGCTTGTTCACCCCTCTCCATGCAATGTTTAGCCCATGCAGTTAATTCACGCTTTTTCTCTGAAGACACAGTATTACGAGTTACAACCCTCGATCCCGCTCCCCGATCCACTACAAGCGGTGTAGAACCACTTGGAAGAGGGAGGGTAGGCAATTTTTGAACATCCGGAAACAAGGGTACTGTCACTGGCGCGGCAGGCAAGTCCACTGGACCCATAACAGCAGGCAAAGGTGGAGGAACAGGTGGAGGAGTGATGACAAGAAGAGGAACAACAGCCGGAAGAAGAGGAACATTAAGAGGAACAATAGGAGGAGCAGGAGGAACAACGGGAGGAGGAATATCAGCAGGAAGAGGAACATACGGAGGTGGTGCAGTGGCACCAGGCCTTCGTTCATTTAGGAGTTTGTCAATAAGTTCATCAGATACATGAAAGTCTTTAGAAGGATACATTTTCTGGATACCAAGTGAAAAAGCCCTATCCATATTCCTAACTGACTCAGACTGTTTATTCTGGTCATATAACCATGCTTTTTCAGCGTTCGTCATATGACGGCGTGCATGCTTTTCTCTACTCTTAAGCTGCTGCATAGCTTCTTTCTTCCAATTCTGTAATACATCGAATGCTGCAGGTCTAGCCTTTTTCTTCAATAATATGGATTCTATTTATTCAATACAAGGAATTTCAAAACTACCATTGATTGGCCACTGAAGTTCAGAAGCATGTCTAGTTTGTCTGTGCCAAATATCATTAAATACTATACTACCAATGCCGTGCTTACAGCACATAGTACACGCCGGCGACCCCTCCATTGGCGCGGGTCGGCCAAATTCCAAAGATTGTCTGTCCTTGCGGAATAATGCCCTGAAGCAGGCAGACAATTTCCCAGGCATATCAGAATACTGGTATTACCTGGTCAATAATTGTACTTGCGAGTGCAATGCGCCAAAACAAATTATCAGGATACTTAAGAATCGGGTCACGACTCACCTGATCAAATCCTAAGGAGGTCTGATCGGATTGAAAAGTTCTAACTAAGGTCCCACGTGGTTGGTGATTTCGGCAAATCTGCCTGCCTCTATATATAGGCCCTCATCAAGATGCCGACTCGGACCGCATGCTCACCGTCCAGGGATCGGATCGTGCAGCGCTGCTGAGGTATCGCATATCATCCAAGAAAGGGGCCACTTTTACACAGTCCGATCCCGGTCCGATAGCCGCGTCAACCTTCAACGAGCTGGCATCAATCTTGAGGGTCCCTATTCAGGTGCCATCAGTAAAAGCAAAGAAAAATATCGAGGCTGAGTACCCCAAAAGAAATACACCAAACACGGGTTTATAAAGATTCACAGATCTTTATTCAAATAACTGTACAGTTTACAAAGAAACAAAGTATCAGATAGCTATCTGGCCATCAGTACATCACAGCGAATACCAGCCCTTTCGGTGTGAGAAGTGAGAGGTACTGGAGGTCTAATCGTAATGTCCAGCCCCTCTGCAGGTTAATCATTCTCGGTCTAGGGTTCGTGCCGAGTTCACGTCTAGTTTATCCAACTATATGCACGTGGATTATTTCCAGTCTGTACAACAACAAGTCACAATGGCAACAGTGTATCTTCGGATTTAACATTACGCCTTAGTACACGTCCTATACAATGTAGTTCAACAAGTGTTCACGTTTAGTATTTAAACAACATTGTATTTGATTTATGTCTGTGGATCGGACTTGGTGGCGCAGGTAATCCTCGATCTACAGGTCAAACGTAGGACAAGGTCTCATTACACGACCCTAACATTTGGCCTACGGGCAGTTTAGATATTAACTTTTGTGCGAAGGTCAAGATGGCTAGGTTACAAGCGGGAAACACTGTCTACCATTTTAGAACACAGAGTGACTTTGAAATGGAAATCAAAATGGTGGATGGACCTAAAATGGCAGCTAAGTCGATCTAAGATCAGAACTTTGCAACGCGGATTTCTTCGTAGAGCGACTGGGCTTAGGCCAATATATACAATAAAGAAGGTACAATATGATATCCCATTTAACAATATGGTATCTGTGCTCTCTCCTTTCCCTTCTTCTCCCATTATTGGTGGCACCTCTTGCCCTTACTAAGGTCAGGGCAAGGGAGCAATGTATCTATCTAACTAAACAACAGAAACTGATGCATAAATAATGGCAGACATACAATCTTGCATGAACAGGGGTACTTCGGTGACATGAGCTAATATATCGGCATTCTAACCTCTACCCTTTGGAAATAATTTGATACCACAAACTCTGTACCCAGGTGCACACCCTAAAGGTTTGATCTGCCATCTGCCCTGCTTGGGTCCTCAGGATATAGGAAGACGTGTGTTTCTTTTTTTGGAGAATATATTACTACATATGATTAGGGCTGTGATGTTGGTCCTTGAGTGATCGGGGCACAGCAGGGTCAGATGGATATCAGCATGAAAGAAACTGCAGGGTCTGAGCTGGTGGGCTCTGACATGTCAGGGTGGAGGCTATGAGTGCATGGGGAGTTTAGTGGAGATGAATGGGCATTTGGGCTTATCACTTGTCAGTGTCTCACGTTCTCCGCAGAGCAAATTCCTCTGTGAGAACAGGGCTTGCGCACAGTTGGCATTGGCTAATTACTCCATGAGAACAGGGCTCGTGCACAGGTGTGATGGGGTGTGGTGTTTCGGAATGTCACTGGGCTTGGCTACACCTCCCCCCTTGGTTATTGCATTTGTTAAGTTTCGAGAGTGACGAAAGAGTGTGGTGGGGCAAGGATCGTCTACTTCACAACACAAGTTAGATCGCAGTCTCTGTCTTCCCTCTGTTCACCCAGCATTGCTTCATCGCGCCTTGAAGCACTTGTGCATAGGCGCGTTATAAATGCAATATCGTTTCATCATATGATATCATTACCTTCAGTGTAACTATTGTCCAAAAATAACTAAATCACTAGCACTATTGATGGTTAAAAAAGTGTTCATGATCGCATGGCATTTGTGGATGCCAGCAATCAATTTGTTTATTTTTCGTGCATATTTCAAATGCCACGTTGATGGGCACTGCTTATTGCTCCCATGGAGTGAAGGTCAATTTGGGTGATGTTGCTTGGGGGGAGTTCACACCAACGCGTCTTGTACGGTATGTTTTTGTGGTGTTCGTACAAAGGAATGTAAGCTACCAGGCATACACGCTCTCAACAAGGTTCAATTATTATTCGACCTTGGTCGAAAGGGAGGAATCACCATGGCTTGAAGGACAGATGGTGTTGAATACTTGCAGAAATGATAACATTCACTATTTTGAAACTGGACATTGTAACATTTAGTTTCATTCTATGCAAACCGTTGTCCTGAGCGGGCACTCTGCGTTACGCCAAGAGAATGGAATTACCAAATATAATGTAAGTTGGAACTATTCATCATGTTTTTGTGATTCGAAACATCATTTAGGCTGCATGCATTTGGAACAATTTAACGACGTGCGAATATACCATTTGATAAAAAAATATACACAACAATTTATTCTGTACCGAAGACCCACTAACACAACCTGTATGCAGGCTAATGATATCTAAACCACTTCGTCCCTGGGCATATCAGGGTGTGCTATGAATGTTGTATAATTGGATGTGCCGGGTGCAGAACATTTTCCAAGGACTTGGTTCGCTTGGCCAAATTTAATGTTTCCAGTTCCGTTACATTGTTAAACAAGGTAGCAGGAGCCGCTCTCTAGAAAGAACATGGCATAATAAATTGTTATGTGGTTTTTTTACATTTTGAGTTTCCGCAGCCGTTGCCTTTTGCTTAATGTACCTTTTACAGATAGGAAATATCCATTTGCATATCAGTCTTTGTCCCGCCCACATGGGCAGTACAGCACCAAAATGCTATTGCAATTCCCTTCTGAAAAGGAGTACCTACAGCAACCCATACCCGTGTGTCAGCCTTGTTAGGCCTCATCCGTGAGGTGGAGCTGTGCCTCTCTGAGCACAGTGAGCATGGAGACCATGTCTGGGTTCCCCCAGGGACCTTAGGGCCACCAACCCCAAGTTCCTTGCAAATATTCCGTTATAATGCCGTCTATGTGTTGTTCAATTTTCCCGTCAGCTTGCGCATCCCATTGGGAGCTATACATACGCCACAGTGCAAACCTCTCAAGCACATCGTAGACTCAAACTCTCTCCGATGTTTTCTGTGTGTTTCCATTGTTTGCAGTTTGTGTTCGTTATTAGGTTTCACCAGGTGCAGAATTACAGGGTAAATGGATACATTTGAATAAAGAACGGTTACTAAAATATATTTTTTAATTTTTTCAACCAACCACATTCTGCCGTTTTGCAAATGCCATGGTTCCCAGATACCGACAGATGGTTTCTTCAGCCAGCAGTGGCTTACTTGAAGCAGCCCCCTTCCCCCCAACTCACAAACGGATTCCTGGTCGTCCAGTGGGTTGCTGGTCACGGATCGAGCGTGACCAGCAATACCTCATGTAGATGGTGTCCTTGGAAAGGGGAGAACCTCCCCTTTCCAAGGACACCACTTTTTGCCATATCCCTGGTGGTCTAGTGGGCCCCAGGGCCCAAACCCCCTACCACCTCCCCCTTCCCTCGATTTTTTTTTGTCCTGTTCACCCCTGGGGGCAGTGATCATCTACCCCCAGGGGTCTCTGGCGCTGTGGCCCATGCTTTGGGGCCACAGCGGGAAGGGGGCCGCTTACCTAGTAAGCAGCCCCCCCTTCCCCCGCGTCACAAACAGATCTATATTGATACAGTGACATTGCTGCCCGCGGATCGCGCGCCCTAAATGGATGGATTTCCATTACGCTGATTTGGGACAATCGCCAAGGACCACTATGCCCTTTGGTGGTACCAGCGACAAGGCGCAACCTGTCATCATTTATGGTCTAGCAAGAAGCAGATGCCGAAGCCTTGCGATTCAAGGTGCTTCGAATGTGCATCTTCTCCTGAAAGGAAATCTGTGTGCCTCATGATATGTTCTCGGAGCGTTTTTTGTGAAATAAAAGCACATTATAAATTGCAGAGTATTGATGTTTCCTTCAAAAATAGTGTTTTCTATTCCGATTTGGGATGCGCTGTGCTGTAAAAGGATGTGTGTGCTGTTATTCTGGGTTCTGCGTCAACTGACATCAAGACATAGGTGATGACTGGGCGCGTTTGGCTATGCTGCCCACTAACATCATGAAAATAGGTGGAGAATATCGCTAGGAATAGTTTTGTCAGCCTCGGGGGAATGTGATATGATTTAGTGCCGCAGGGCGATAGATCCACGGATAAGATTAGCACAAGATGGCCGCACCCGACTCGTTGATTTCCCATGTGTAAAAGTGAGGAAAACTAAGGTATGGTACATAGGAAAGGTTTTTACGATCGATCAGAGTTTTATTAAAACCACATGCCCAAATGCTCAGGACAACAACATTTTTGAGCGCACTATTCCTTTAACCGGCTCGTCGGTTTTGGCACTCTGCTTTGCTCGATCCCTGCAATGCAGGGATCGAGGAAAACTGTAATCCAACCCCCAGCTATGTGAGGGGAGGTCCCCCCTCAATGCCAGGGGGCTGGATTACCTTCAGTTTCACGTCGGCGTGCGTAAAGCACGTCGGCATGAAACTGAAAGTAAAATCACTGCAGCAGCCAATAATGCAAAATCGTAGGCTGCTTTTTAGGGGGGCTGAGGGGCACCCTACATTGCCGGCAAATGTTCTACTGTAATGGGGGTGGCCCTCTCCCTCCCACCCCAAATGGAGGGCCCACACCTCATGCATCCCTCCCTGGGGTCAGATGCCCCTTCCTAGGAGCAGATATCTGCCCCCAGGGAAGGTTGCATGAGGTGGGGCCCTCCATTTGGGATGGGGGGTGGTGAGGAGTGCCACCCCCCCTTTGCAGTATAACATTAGCTGCCAATTTAGGGTGGCCCTCAGCCCCCCTAAAAAGCAGCCTACGATTTTGTATTATTTTCTTTGTTTACCCAACTTCGCTTGGCACAGATGGGCACATTAGTGTGCCAATCTGCCCCCAGGGTGCCCAAACCCTACTGCCCCATGCATTGGGGGGCCTGTCCCACCATTTTTGGGGGCCCTATCCTTCCCACCCCAAATGGAGGGGGTGTACCTCACACAGCCGTTTGTAGGATGCCCAGGGAGGCCTGCATGAGGTGCCCCCGCCACCCATTTGGGGTGAGGGGGACAGGGCCCCTAAAAATTGTGGGACAGGCCCCCCAGTGGGTGGGACAGTAAGGTTTGGGACCCCGGGGCCAGATTGGCACACCAATGAGCCCCTCTGCGCCAAGGCAAGTTTCGTAAACAAAGAAAACAATGGAAAATGGTGGAACGCTTTTTAGGGGGGGCTGTGGGGCACCCCAAAGGGTCTGGGCAGTTTCTAATGGGATGGGGCATTGACCCCCTCACCCCCCAGTCGCAATGGAGTGGGTGCCATGTCATGCAGCCCTCCCTGGGACCAGATATCTGCTCCTAGGAACGGACACCTGAGCCCATGGAGGAGTGCAGGACAGCCCCCCCATTATCTGCCCCTGGGGAGGGCTACATGAGATGGGCCGCCCCTCCAATTTGGCCATGTGTGGGTTCCCACGGGAGTCCCGACGAAAAAGGTACCTCACATGTGTGGGTGCACCTATCGGGGGAGCAAAAGGAAAAGAGTAACCCACTGGTAACACCAAGCCTTTCGCACATCCAATTTTGTTCATGTGGGCAAACTACAGATTTGGGCCTAGGGTGTCGAAGCCAGCACGGAAAACAGGGAACCCCATGCATTTCCCAAAAGAGGACACCTGTGGGAATGCGCAGAGGTCTGACTTGCGCGAAGCGGCCCAGAATTTATTACCCAGAACCCCAGACAAAGTGAACATTGTGTTTTTTCCCCCAAAATATCACAATTTGTCGCGGATTGTGGCTAATAAAAGCTAGGCCAATTGCGCAAGGCAGACCTCTGTGGATTTCTGCATTTCCAGCCAATTTCAGAGACATTTCCCTGTGTCCACTCACCAAACCAAGTCGCCAACAACAGATGTCATACCTTCTCGCGTTCCTCACCCTCAAGCAGAGGTCGTCCCACCTCTTTCTGTAGTCATGCACAGTGCGTGGGGTGGTCCCCATGGTCGACACCCTCTGGGCAACCTCCTGCCAGATTTGCTTTTTCTTCATCTGGGCAGCATGCTTCATATCATTTGACTTGATTATGTCTGCATGCTGGGCCAGAGTGTCCGCCAGCATGTTAAGCTCAGCGTCAGAGAAACGCTGTTTCGGTTTCCAGGGGGTCATCTTCTGGGTAGCCTTGGACATCCTCAGGGTTTTCTGACACAGCACGACACAAAAAGACTGGTGGTTGGGGAGGATGGCAATGGATTGTGTTTTTAAAGATGGCCGCCGGCCCATTTCCCGTTCCTGCGCGATGACGTAATTTCCGGGTCCGGTTTTGCGAACCCGGTATTAGCATGGTGGTATTACCAGGCCGGTATTTAGGGGTTGCTCTGAGGCAGTGCCGGTATCGGAGGGTCCCGTGATGTCGCTATCGGGGGTTTGGAGGGCCTTTAGCGGCATGCCGGTATTACCATTACCGGCATGGGGATTTGCGCGTGCTCGCGCATCGTAATCACCTGCTATTAGCGGGTTCATACAAGCACGGACCTGCTCTTACCAGCATGCCGGTAATGAACCAGTTTTTACCGGGCTACTCGTAATGAGGCCCAAAGTCTCTGAACAGAGGAGTGTCCTACCACTTGAAGCATTGGGCCCCTCGACCCCAAAGGAATGGTTTAGCTGCGCCCCTGAAAGTGATTGCCTTTCACTGCACTTGTCTTTTAAAGGGCTTATGGAATGAAAGGTTTAGCCTTTATATTAAAGTGTTGCATGTTGCACTTTTCTCTAAGTGACCTGTGCAACACATTGGGGGTCATTACGAAGTTGGAGGTAAGGGAAAAACGATGCCGGTAAAGGATTAGTGGCATCGCATACCCCGCGGGCTTCGCCATCGACAAAATTGGCTCTTTCCACGCCATGATAACCAGGGCATCCGAGCTCTTCCAGCTCTGCCCTGAAGAACAGAAAAAGGAGGGGTTTCTGTACCAACGACGAGAGGCCAAGAGGAAGTCGGTCCTCGCGGTGCCTTTGCTCGACGACATCTGGGACAAGGGGCTTGCTGTCCTCAGGAACCCTTCCACGACACCCGCCAAGAGGGACAGGTACGAGAAGAAGTACTGAGTCCCTGATGCCACCCCCTTGTGCCTCAGGGCCCAGCCCACCTTTCGCAAGGCTTTGCTGTCGAACGCGCACATCGATCCCTCCAGAAGAAACCGCCACCGGGTTCCTACCCACGCCCAATAATAGCCAGAATTCTAAATTTCCAGGACAGAGAGATTGTCCTCCGCTTCTTCCGGGAGGGAGAGGAAATCAGAAGAGGCAACGGCAAAATTGCCATGTATCCGGATTATACACCTTCAGTACAAAGGGCAAGGAATTCGTTCATCCCAATCAAAGCCAGAGTGGTCAACTTAACATCAAATACATGAAAATGTATCCCTCGAGGCTCCGTTAATCCACAAGGGTAGAGCAATTTTCCTTGAGTCGCCGGTGGCGGCCACCATGTGGCTAGAACACAACAACTTGGCGGACGGCGGGGAGAGGAAGCCGCAATCTGCGTGAGGGTCCCACAGGACGAGTCCATCCATTAACAAACAGCGCAAATTGAACCAAAGATTGTGTACCGTATGACAGGAGGGAGCTAACCTATCAGACCGACTCACTACACCTCCCCAGGGAAAGGACACGCAACAGCACACTGCTGATGCATCAAACCTGCCCAAGATGACCCGGACGGGCCTTGGCAGGGCGGGGACACCTGAGCAACGCAGTCACAATTGGAAAAATTTGGTATTTTTATTTGTTGTCTTAGGTCGGGGAGTCCTGTAGTTCTCAACATGCTCAACTTTCAGAGCCAAAAGACACATCACAATGGGCCGTGGAGCCAACCCTACAAGCATGGCAGCTGACATTAAGATACTGCCCTGGAACGTCAGAGGGATGGGGACCTACTTGCGCAGGAACAGAATAAAATCCTTCCTAAAGCGGAAGCATGTCTCCATCGCAATGCTTCAAGAAACGTATCTTACCGCTGAAACTGACTCTTGCATCCCCGACTGGTGGGGCGGCCAGGGCTTTGGCGCAACATACTCTAAATACGCCAGAGGAGTCCACACATGGATTATAGGTCATGTCCCTTTTAGAATCTGGTCCAAAGAGGCAGATCCGGAGGGCAGGTACCTAATACTCCATGGAAGCATTGAACAGACAGAGGTGTACTCGTCCCCATACGGGGTATACACCCGTATAGACTACCTACTAATAGACAAAACACACCTCCCGCAGGTAAAACCTGCCTCGTACTTAGGTAGAACTATATCCGACCACTCCCCGCTCCTCTTAGTATGGAAGCCAAAGGGCCCTAGGCCGCCTATACCGATGTGGCGGATGCCATCGGACGCTCTGACGGAGGGCCTTCGTGACAAAATAGTCGAATATACGGACAATAACGTGGGAAATGTGAGCAGATGGAGCACCATCTGGGAGACCCTGAAGGTAGTGGTAAGAGGGGAGATCATAGCCATTGCCGGTGGGATCCGGAAGACACTTAGAGATGAACTGGAGGGTGGTGAGGAGAAGATCAAACGTCTGGAGGCCACGCCCAGCAAGTCACGTGAATCTCTAGGAAGAATTGTCTGCAACGAGAAGGAACTGCCAGGAAGCCTGGTCCAGACTAGCCAAATTTGACTATGTGGCGAAAACCACTAGGGCCCACTCGGAGGGAGACAAGCCAGGCAGATTAATTTTGTGGCTGTGCAAAAAAGAAAATCCGAAAAACCCAATCCTTGAGATCCAAGATCAATCTGGATCCACACACACAACACAAACAGCGATTAATGGGCATTCAAAAGTTTCTACTCACAACTATATAGCCACGACTCTGTTGTTCCCCAATGTGAGATCCAAGACACGCTAGACGAAATAGGCCTCCCCACGCTAGAGGAGGCCCAAAGAGAAGCATTGAATAGAGAGTTCACCATTGATGATATACAGGAGGCTATCAGAGCACTATCCACTTGTAAGACCCCTGGGAGCGACGGGCTACCCCCAGAGTTCTATAAAACATTTGCAGAAGAACTGACTCCAATCCTACACGAGGTCTACACAGAAGCCTTCGAAATCGGGAGGCTACCTGATAGCATGAACGAAACCCTAGCGATCCCTATAACCAAACCCGGGAAGCCAACCGCTGAGTGTGGATCTTGTAGACCCAAAGCCATCCTTAATTATGATATAAAGATCCTCACCACTATACTTGCCAATAGATTATCTAAAGTTATTGGGACCCTAATACATGAAGACCAGAACGGGTTTGTCCCCGGCCGTAGTACAACAGCAAGCCTACGCAGACTGCAACATATCATAGCGCAAACAGCAGACTTGCAGGAACCCTATGCAGTGGTCTCCCTAGTTGCCATCAAAGCATTCGCCTCCATATAGTGTGAGTGGCTCGTAGCTACCCTGCAAAAATTCGGCCTGGGCAGCCACTTCCGCCGTTAGGTCGAGATCCTGTACAAAGCACCGAGAGCAAGGGTAAAAACCGGCAGAACGGTGTCTGCACCTTGGAACATACAGAGGGGCATCAGGCAGGGATGCCCCCTTTCTCTAATAGGAAAAAAAATGTTGACGCTGGCATAAACATCGGGGCCGATACCACCTGATCTCGCTATATGCAGATGACGTCTTACTTTATTTAAGGGACCCACAACTTAACCTACCTACAATCCTGGCAGTACTGGGGAATTTTGCAAAAGTATCAGGAATATGATTTAACCCAGAAAAACCTTGCATTTTCCCACTGGCCGGAATGGTAGGGGCTCAAATATCTGCTCTCCTGGAGGTCGGGGTAGGTTGGGAACCAAATACATTCCGATACTTGGTTGTCAATATTTTGCATACCCCCGAGCAAACACATGGGGGCAATACCCTGATAGCAGTACAAAGACTCAAAAAGTCAATGAGGTTCTGGACCAGGCTTCCACTTTCAATGATGGGCCGAGTAGCCATTGCTAAAATGATAGTGTCACCACGCTTCCTGTACTTCTTCCAAAACGTCCATTACTACATACCCGCAGCCTTCTTCCGACTGCTGGGCGTACCATTGAAGGACTTGGTGTGGGGGAGCTCCAGACATAAGTTTGCCCTAAATACGTTAATGCTTCCATATAAAGCAGGTGGAGTCCAACTCCCCGACTTAGAGCGCTATTTCCTAGCTGCCCAACTCGCCTTTGTGGCTAAATGGCTCGCAGATGACCCCACCTCCGAGACGGACCTCCTACGCCACCTAATTGCTCCGGTGCGACTTAAAGAAATCCTCTGGGTCCGATGGAAGCCGGCTATGAGAGATCCACCGCTCATCCAACTGGGCCGTAAAGTCTGGGACAGAGCTTTGAAGATACAGAAGTCGGTAAATCCATACTCCCCAGAGATACCACTCATTGCAGACACCTGCTCCAGCAGAAAGGAATTGTCGCTGACAAGACTGTGGGAAAGGCATGGCCTCTACATCTGGAGGGACATGTATGAGGAGGGCTCCTTTCGTGAGCTGGACTCCCTGATAACGAATGACGGACTTCCCAAAGGCCAGCACCTCCGCTACCGGAAAATCAGGGAGGCAGCGAAACGAAATTGGAGCAAATGGCCCGAGGAACCAGAACCGGACCCGACTCTGACCCTGCTGCGCAACCTGGGAGATGGCTGGAAATCAACCTCCAGGATATATGCCCAGATCGCAGACAAACCTAACCCCAAGAGTGAAGCTCTGAAGACCGCGTGGGAAACAGATTTGGGAACCAGTATCACGGAACAAGAATGGGGAAGAATTCAACAATATCCCAGAGAAGTGTTGAGAAACGCTAGATTCAGACTGGTTCAATTGAATGTCCTTCACAGAACTTACATGACCCCAGGAGGATTGCGGAATTCGGTAGACCTCCGATCCCGCTATGGGATCAGGTTCCTGCTCACCCTGCCACCCTACCACACTGCCTCCGGGCCACCCCTTGCACTGGGGTTTGTATCTGTACCCGTACAACCCTCCCCTTTTTTTTCACCTCCTGCACTTATCATACCCACCTGATCTGCTGCCTCATACCTAGCACTTGCCACTTGGCTGCACTACCACTTTGTGCTGATTTTATTATTTATTTTATTATTATTTATCCTGTTTCACCTTCATGCCGTAAAGCCAAAGTATGTGGTGAGAGATTTGTTCTCTTCGATGATGGCTCAAGTCCCTCCCCGCTCCCGCTCATAGAAAACAAAACATGGTCATCCGGACCAGCCTTCGACCAACGGGGCCTCCAGCTGGGCCAACGCAGCCAACTTGCGTGGAGGCGGTTGGGCCTCCGCTGTTAAGCAGTGAAATCTTAGTGTGCGATGGGCGGCAGGCACCTCCTTAGGGAACTTCGTCCGTAACAGAGGTTTGTGGCAATGGACCCCGGTCAAGGGTTTTGGATCCTGAAAGCCAGGTGTCCAAGAGTGACCCTGCGCTACCCATGGTTACTAGGCCGCTTTCCCTTGAGTGGGGGGGTCTCTCATCCTGCGACGTCACTTCTCCACTTGGGACAAGGACTGTTTAGAGTCTTGTGGTTCTTCTTGCCTGGAAGGTGAGTTTCCGTCAGGGGCTCTGTCCCCCTCCCCGAGTGCAGCAGTTTCTCGGCTTTGTGTACATTTCGTATATGGCGAATGTTGCCATCCCAGGTGAAGGTCAGGGAAGTGGACTAGCCCCATCGATAAGAGATTCCTTTTTCCCTCAGCCACTCTGTGACCGGTCTCAAAGCCTTCCTTTTTTCGTTAGTGTAACTGCTGCGAGGTCCTGATATAAGGAAAAGAAGGCGTCTCTGAAAAGTATGCGGGGGGAGCTTCTTGCTTCTTGCATTATTTCTTCTTTAACTGTAAAGTAATGCAGTCTCATTAGGATGTTCTGCGGGGGTGGGGGGGTTGTGCTCGGTCTCGTTCTATGGACCCTGTCGAGCACCAGGGGGGTGGAGGGGAGTCGTCCGGCAACGTTAGAATGAAGTGAAAGAGGTCACAAACGTAACGCTCCAGGTCAGCATCTGGAATGGTGGTTGTGATCCCCTCAAGCGTATGTTGTTGCGGCGGGAGCAATTCTCAGCGCCGTCCTACTTGAGCTCAAGGGCTTCACACCTGGCCTCCAGTGCGGCTAGTCTGTGCACATCCCTCTCGATCTTGTAGCTGTGTTCAGAGAGGGTGGTTTCCGCCTCCGCCGTTCTCGTCTCCAGTTGCCCTACTCGTTTGTACAGGACTGTGATTTTGCTCTTGACCTCTTCCGTGCCCTTCTGGTACTCTTTCGTAAGGGCCAACAGGAGTTCCTGGACATCAGATTGTGTGACCACCTGGGTCGAGCCTCCCGGGGTTGGTTCCATGCGGGCGTCCTCAATATTCACTTCAGTCACTTCTGGCCGGTCCCTCTATTCTGGGCCTTTACACTGCAAGGGTCAGCAGTAGCACCGCAATGTCTGTCTGTTTGGACAATTCAAATTCTTGGCCATTATAAGCAAAGTGCCTGCTCCCAGATCCCACGGATCAGGGGTCCTCTGTGCTGTTGGGGGCTGAGATGACTAGGTGAGGCTGACAGGCCCTGGGGTGGGGGGGCCCCCGATGTCTGTGAGTTTCCTTGCCTTGTTGTGTAGCCTTTATCAAGAAGACCTCTGTGAGGCATGCGTAACTGCTGTGGGGGTGAACCACCTCAGATGGGGTGCAGAGTGTGGTTTTATATGACTGGTGCCCCCGGCAGGCTGGGTCTTAGGCTGTGGTTAGATGATGCCTTGTGTGGGTGAGGGATCAGAGATATGGCCGGTGCTGTGGAGGCAGGGGCTAGGCCAGAGGACCCGATCAAAGGGCTGGGCCCCAACTGAAGAAGTAGGTGCATCTGAGTGAACAAGTGGTGTTGGCTGCAGGCTAGGAGGCTTACTGTCTGAATGATTGATTGCAGGCCTGTGATCAGATGCAGGCATGCTCATTGTCGGTTCTTTGAGGGGGAGCTGCTGGTTTCAGTGCCCAGGGACCCCTGCTGCAGGGGATGGGGTGCTCAGCGCCGGGTCACCAGATGTGGGCCGTAGCTGTTGACAGTGAAAGCCTAGAGAAGCCAGAGATCTCCCAGCATTAAGGGCCAATTGATCCAATCTGCTTTTAGATCCTCAGGTTCCACGGGAGCCTTCTCAGATGATGGGTGCTTTAAGCGCTGTGTAGCGGTGGAGGGAATGGCGGATGGATGAGGACCCAGGCGGCAGGCCACCTACTGATATAGGGCGTCCCTGCTGAGCCCCCGGGGAGGCGCCTTACAAGCCGGTGGGGAGGAAGTCCAGAGGAGCGTTGGGGCAAGTGGCAGGTGCCGCCTTACCTCCGCCGGTCAGAGCCCCCCCAGGGGGACCGGCGTCAGGGACACTCGCGGAGGCTGCAGCCCGCAGCACATGCTCTGAGGGCGGGTCTCACTGCCTCCTCCCATCGACGATGTGGGCACCGGAGCAGGAGTGGCGATGGCCGCCTGGCCGAATAATGGGTGCTCCTTTTGCTGGGAGCGGAGCGTCTTTCCAACCCCAAAGGAGTAAAAATGCAGGGGGTCGTTGTAGCCGGCCTGGGCAAACCGCGGTGACGCGCCCCCAAGGTCTGTCGTTCCAGGGCTCTCCTGGTGTGTAGGCGGGTTGATTCTGTCACGGGCAGCCTGGGTGCCTCACTGTACCGGGGGGGGGCACCCCAGGCAGAGGTGGAGATTGCGGGAGGACACTGCCACTCCATCAACTCAAGGTACCACTCGATCCAGGACCTCAGGACGCCCACATCAGGCCATATGAGCCTCAAGAGAAGGGGTCACCACTCCATCTGTTTTGCTGAATGGAAAACTTTGTATCACCGGAGCTTTTTAGCTGGATGCGTGGCACCAGTCGGGAGCTCTCACTGAGCCAGACCGACCACCATGGCTCCAAGCCAAGCCCCCCCATTTCCAGATTTTTACCACACATTCAAGTGTTGGGAGTCCTTGTGTTTCGCTCGTAGTGCCTTCTGCTTTTTTTGTGCTTTTCGACTTGCAAAACTCTATTTTTGTTGAATCGAGCCCGTGTGCTCCATCATTTCTTCATCCGATTAACGGGGATCTGTTTTTCGGCTCTCCCCTTCGGACTGAAGTTGACGACCAGAATCTTGGGGAAGTGTTTGGCTCGGCTGGCAGCCCATCTGTGACTACAGGGAATTCATGTTTACCTATGCAACCACTTGAGGAATTACTGGACTCCCATTGGATCCAGGTGTCCGGAAGCTTCAAGGACAGGATCGTGGTCGATGAGGAGTTCTGTGTAGCGAGAAGGTGGGGGGCTCGTGCGCGCCAACATCGCCAGGGACACAGACTTCCGAGCCTGCCGTACCAGAAGACGGTCACGTCGGATGCTTCCCTGGAAGGCTGGGGAATCCACAACGGACGTCTCCACGCCAGAGGCCTGTGGCTACTGGAGAAGACACTACACATCAACATCCTGGAACTACGGGCAGTGTTTTGGGTCCTCAAGTCATTTCTTCTGTCCCTCAAGGCAAGTGGTGAGGGTCTTCACAGACAATACCACCACAACGATTTACATCCAGAAGCAGGGGGGCACGAGATCCCCGGCGCTCTCCAGAGAGGTGCAGGAATTGTGTCACTGTGCCGTCACCCAGGTGATGTTTCTCATTCTCCAGCATGGGGTCTGGCATGGATTCACATGCTCATGAATATTCTGAACTGTCTTTCTACTAATAACCAATCACTGGTCTCTGGGTCATACTGCCCCCAGCCAATGACTACCCTCTACCTAAGCCCCTCCTCTGGCAGCCATCTCCAGATTTTTACTGCACGTTCAAGTGTTGGGAGTCCTCGTGCTTAGCTCTCGAGCTTTTACTGCGTATTTTGTTTTTTTTTCAAAGAGTTTACCCTTATTTGTTTGGTCAATTCGAGCCTCAAGCTCCACCGATTCTTCTTCCTATCAACGGGGACCCGTTTTGGAATTTTTCTACGCCCCTTAAGGGCGGACTTTCGTTGAATTACACTTCTTGGAAGACCTTTGAGGCCTACCCCGTTTCGGACACGGCCCAAGACAAGGGAGATTCGACGCCTACTGGATCAAACTGTTCAGGAACTGGCCAGGATGTGGATTACAGAATGTCTTCAAGGAAGATGAGCAGTCCTGGTGCCTCTACTGCCTTCACGATGACAAATCGCACGTGGAGAAGGACTGTGCGTTCTGTAAGAACATGTCCGTCCGGACAATGAAGGACCTTCGTATTCGACTCACCAACTGGCTAAAGGGGAAGAGCCCAGCAGCAGATGAGAAGAAATCCGAGCGGTCTTCTAAGACCTTTGAGGGCACTGCGGCGACGGGGGCCCAACAAAAGGCTAAGCACCGCGAGTCCGCGGGCTCCGGGAGCGCCGTTGGTTCGGGCTCCTTGGCTGCCAGGCAGGGCGCGATGTTGCAGACGCCATCATCCACCAGCTAACGCTCTGGCTCAGTGAAAAGGAAGTCAGAAAACCCGGGTAATCTTCGGTAGAAGCCCCGGTTGATCCCGATGGAGAAAGCCGAGGGGGGGGGGTGAGGCGGTGACCCTCCCCCTAAGGTGAAGGCCTCAGACACGCCCAAGGTCATGAAGGCCCTGATTCACCCGGCGAAGGCCTCGATTGAAGAAGTCGTGGCGGCCATGGCGAAGCCTGCGGAGGCTACCCCAGTGGAGACGACCTCCGGGCCCAGAGTTTCCCTGCCACCCAGGAGGGAAACATCTTTCCAGCCTATCGAGAAGACCCCCGTGAAACCCCAGGATGAGAAAGAGGGGTGGGACACGGTAGCCCTAACTGACACGGAAACCACCACCGAGGATGAGCTGGCTGGCGTCAAAAAAATCCTGGACAAGAAGTTCGAGGAGGCCAGAACCTACGGGAGGGATCCCGACGAGGCGGAAGTAGAGAGCAACGCTGGGGACGACGAGGAACTGCAGACCGTCGAGGAAGTGGAGGAACCCACGCCCCAGCCTTCGCTCCCATCGCCACTGATGCCACAAGACAATTCAGGCGCAATCTTGATGGCTTTGCAGACCCTGTGTACAGAGATAAGGACAGGGTTGCCCTTACCACCAGCGGATGATCCAGCGGCGCCTAGCCGTCGGGGAGCCCACCGAACAAGCAGAAGCGAGTCCATCCTCCACCTTCCTTCCCGCCTTCACCCTCATCCCCTCCTCTGAGGGACGAGACAGGGATGGCGACAACAGGGACGGGCGACGACGGTGACAACAGAACGGATCTCCCATCACCCCCCGCCCGGTCCTGCCCTCCTGACGAAATTGGCTCCTTTCACGCCATGATCGCCAGGGCATCGGAGCTTTTCCAGCTATGCCCCAAAGAGCAGAAAAAGGAAGGGTTCCTCTACCAATGACAGGAGGCCAAGAGGAAGACTGTCCTCTTGGTCCACTTACTGGACGACATCTGGGACGAAGGACTGTCCCTTCTGAAGAACCCGTCCACGGCCCCTGCGATGAGGGACCGGTACGAGAAGAAGTACCGGTTCCCGGACTCCGCTCCGATGTGCCTCAGGGCACAGCCATCCCCGGATTCGGTGGTCTCTGCGGCGGCCAAGAAGAAATCGGCTGGGGCGACGGCATCAACTTCCACTTTCCCGCCGGACGCCATGGGGAAGAAGCTGGATGCCATGAGACGAGGGTTCATCTCGTCGGCAGCGACGACCATCAAGGCAGCCAGTGCCCTCGCGATTGTGGCGCACTACGACAGGGAGCTGTGGTTCAAGATCGCTCCCATCCTGGACTTCCTCCCAGATGACAAGAGGGCAGAAGCCCTTGAAATCCTGCAGGAAGTTGAGGTGGCATCGGACCACGCCATTACGGTGGCCACGGACATCGCCGACACCGGCTTTCGCCAGATGGGCAACAGCGTTTGCCATCACTGGCGCGGTTGGCTCAGGACCACTGATTTCCTTCAGGACTTGCAGACCAGGGTACTGGGCATGCCCTTCGATGGGAACAACCTGTTCGGCAAGGCAGTGGACGAGTCACTGCAGGCCATCAAGGTGGACTCCAAGACGGCCCTGGGTTCTCTCCATCAGCGACGGCAGTCCTTTCGGACCTCCAGAGGCAAGTGTCGAGGTGCCTCCAAAGGATTCGGCGGCAGTGCCTCGTCGTACCGCCAGGCAGCCCGCTCCTCGTCGCAGGAAGCCTACAGAGGCCCCAACAAGACAGGAGGACACTGTCATCGTCGCCAAGGAGGCAAAGGTGGCAAGGCCTCGGCGAAACAAGACTGAACCGGTTGTGACATCGGGCCCCCACCCGAGCACCGCGGTGGGAGGCCGGCTGGCAAAATTCATCAGCGTGTGGGAGTCCATCTCCACCGACCGTTGGGTGCTGGCCGCGCTGGCCAGTGGGCACTCCCTGGAGTTCCAACAAAAGTGTCCCCGTTTCCCACCTGTGGCCAGGAAGGAAAACCATGTGCCACAGCTGCTTCTGGAGGTACGAGTAATGCTGAGAAAGGGCGCGATAAAACTCTTCCCAAAGAGGCTACGGGGCTCCGGAGTATACTCACGGTACTTCCTTGTCCTAAAGAAGACCGGCGGCTGGCAGGCCATCCTAGACCTGTGCCACCTCAACAAATACATCAAGTCCCAGAAGTTCCGGATTGTCACCCTTCAGCACGTGCTGGGACAATTGGAGGTAGGCGGCTTCCTGTTGTCGCTAGACTTGGAGAATGCTTATTTCCACATCCCCATACGAAAAGGACATTGAAAGTTCGTCATTACCAGTTCAAGGCCCTGCCCTTCGGGTTGAAGTCGGCGCCAAGGGTATTCACTAAGTGCCTGTCACTGGTGGCGGCGTGGCTGCAGGGGATCCATGTATACCCCTATCTGGACGATTGGCTCATCGGAGCAACGTCAAGAGAACTCGATCACACAGGGAAGACCGTTTGCCTGCTCACAGAACTGGGATTCTCGATCAACTTTGCAAAGTCCCACTTGGTACCGTCGCAAGACACCCTGTTCCTGGGAGCCAGACTCGACACAGTGGCACGGTTGGCTTCACCGACAGAGGAGAGGACGAAAGCCATCATGGGCAAGGTAAACGACTGTTGACCATGGAAGTGGCCAGGGTGAGGTCCATCAAGTCCCTGCTCGGCATGTCATTGTGCATCTACCTCGTGCGTCTGTGCAGGTTGCGGATGCAGCCACTGCAGGAGTTCCTCGACGCCCGTTGGATGAAAGTGGCGGGCAGCTTCGAAGACAGGATCTCCCTCAATGAGACTTCCCACCAAGCGATCCGGTGGTGGGGCAACTGTGCGCATCTAGCAGCGGGCATGAACATGAACTTCCGGACCCCGGCACATCAGGAAACTGTGACGACGGACACCTCCCTATAAGGATGGGGAGCGCACACCAGAGATGCCTTTGGCTCCCGGAGGAGAGGTCCCTACACATCAACATCCTGGAGCTCCGAGCCGTGTTCTGGGCCCTCAGGTTGTTCCTTCCGTCCCCCAAGGGCAAAGTGGTAAGGGTCTTCACCGACAACACCACCACGATGTTCTACATCAGGAAGCAGGGGGGCACAGATCCCGGCCCTATCCAAGGAAGCGCAGGATCTGTGGCACTGGGCCGTTGCCCAACGGATGTTCCTGGTACCCTTCCATCTGGTAGGAATAAAGAACACCATCACCGACTCACTCAGCAGGGAGCTGCGCTCGTGCCACGAGTGGGAGCTTCGGCAGGATCAAGTGGATCTCCTATTCCGACAATGGGGCAATCCCCAGATCGATCTATTTGCGATGAACACTTAGTGCTGGAGGTTCGCCAGCAGGTTTTCCTGTCCGGGGAGCATGGGCCATGCCTTCTCAATTCCCTGGGACGGCCTGTTCCTGTATGCGTTCCCACCTTTGCCGTTGCTGCTACGATTCATCAGTTAACTCAGACGGTCCTGGTGCAGGATGATCCCTGTCGCACCGGCGTGGCCGAGGCAGATTTGGTTCCCGGACCTTCTGGACATGTCAGCGTCCCCCCCCAGTCAAACTGCTGACAGACGCGTATCTTCTCGCCAGGGAAGGATGCGCCATTCGACATCACGACCCAGGATCGCTGAACCTGCAGGCTTGGCTCCTGCAGCACTAGAGTTCGGAGGGTACGATATCCCGGCAAACTGCAAGGAGGTGCTTGCAAAGGCTAGGGTGTCCTCTACTCTTACGTGCTATGGACATAAATGGAAGAGGTTCTCTGTCTGGTGCCGTGCACAGAAGATCAACCATCTGCGGATTACGACCCCTCAAGTGCTGCCGTACTTGCTGTCGCTGGCCAAGGCAGGGCTAGCTCATGCCTCCATTAAAATCCATCTAGCGGCGATCTCCCGCTACACCAGAACTCTGGGGTGGTCGTCACTGTGGTCTCATCACCTGGTGAAGGAGTTCATGAAAGGACTGTTCTGCTCGTTCCCGCCGGTGAAGGCTCTGGCCCCGGCGTGGGAGCTCAAGGTGGTGCTGACTAGGCTCATGGGTCCGCCATTTCGAGCCTTTGCATTCGGCACCGTTGAAGTTCCTATAGTGGAAGACAGCGTTTCTTGTGGCCATCACCTCCGTACGACAAGTGGGAGAGATCCAGGCCCTCTCCTGTAAACCTGCATATCTGACATTCCATGAGACGAGGGTAGTGCTGAGGACGCACCCCTCCTTCATGCCCAAGGTGCCATCGGACTTCCATCTCAACGAGCCCTTGGTGTTACCTGTTTTCTTCCCGTCGCCTTCGTCGCTGGCTGAGAGGACTTTGCACTCGCTGGATGTGGCTAGAGCGCTGAAGTTCTACGTGGACCGCACGAAGAGTCTTCGGAAGACGTCACAGCTGTTTGTGAACTTTGGCCCTGTGAACCAAGAGAAGGCCCTCTCGAAGGCTTCCATTTCCAGATGGCTCTCCGGCTGTATCATGCACTGTCACCAGTTGGCAAACCGACTGTTGCGCAGCCGTCCGAGAGCCCATTCAACCAGAGCGATCGCTGCTACCATGGCATTACTGTCTGGTGTGCCCCTGCTGGACATGTGCAGAGCTGCTACGTGGAGGTCGATGCACACCTTCACGAGATTCTACTGCGTCGACCGAGATTGCGCAACCTGTTCGCTTGAAGGTGAGCCTGGTGAAGAGGTAAGAGATGCTTAATGTTGAGTTGTTGAAATGCTTAATGTTGAGCCTTGCCACCTCCGTGGTTGTGCATGTGTGTACTGCTATGTATTCTTGTATTCATGAGCATGTGAATCCCTGGCAGACCCCATGCTGGAGAAGGAACAAGTTACTTACCTGTAACTGTTGTTCTCCAGCCTGACTCTGGCATGGATTCACATGCAAACCCTCCCTCCAACCCCTCTTCTCTTGGTCCTACTGCCACTTTACGTGCTACCAAATCTGAACATGGCTGCTAGAAGAGGGTCTTAGGTAAGTAACTTGTTCCTTCCTTTTCACCTGGCGGGAGTCAAAAACATTGACTCCCCTCAGCAGGGAGCTGCGCTCTTGCCCCGAGTGGGAGCTTCTGCAGGGTGAAGTGGACAACTTCTTCCTCAGGTGGGGCAGTCCCCACATCAATCTGTTTGCGACGGCGATGAACACTGAGTGCCGGAGGTTCACCATCAGCTTCCCCCAGCCAGGGAGCATGGAGAAGGCATTCACCTTCCCTTTGGGAAGGCCTGTTCCTGTATGCGTTCCCTCAGTTGCTGCTACTACAAGTCATCAGTCAACTCAAACAGTGCTGGTTCAGGATGATCCTCGTTGCACCAGTGTGGCCGAAGCAAATCTGGTACCCGGACCTTCTCAGCATGTCAGCGTCCCCTCCAGTCAAGCTACCAGTGGTCGTGGATCTTCTCGCCAGGGTAGGAGGCGCAATACTGCACCACGACCCATGATCGCTGAACCTGAAGCCGTGGCTTCTGCAGCATTCGAGTTCAGTGGTTAGGAGCTGCCTGCGGACTGCAGGGAGGTCCTCACCAAGGCCAGGGCGTCGTGGACTCTGAAGTGTTACAGACACAAATGGAAGCGTTTCGCGACTTGGTGCTGATCACATAAGATTAACCCTATGAGGGTCACGGTCCACAAGTCCTTCCAACTTGTCGTTGGCTACGTCAGGGCTGGTGCACGTCGCCACCCTGGTGCATCTGGCGGCTATCTCCCGCTACACCAGGGCTCCAGGACAGTCTTTGCTTTGGTCACACCATCTAGTCATGGAGATCATTAGGTAACTGTTCCGATCGTTCCCGCCGGTGAAGGCGCTGCCCCGGTGTGGGAACACACCGTGGTGCAGACTAGTCTCACGGGGCCCCTTTCTAGCCTATGCATAAAGCTCTGCTCAAGTTCCTGTCTTGGAAGACAGGTTTACTCGTGGCCATTACCTCTGCCAGGAGAGTAGGTGAGATCCATGCCCTGTCCTGCAAGCAGCCTTATTTCACTTTCCACGAGACGAGGGTGGTGCTGCGGATGCACCCCTCCTTCATGGCCAAGTTTCCATCCAAATTTCATGTCAACGAACCCTTGGTGTTGCCTGTGTTTTTTCTGACGCCTTTGTTGCCGGCTTAAAAGACTTTGCACTCACTGGATGTGGCTCGAGGGCTGAAGTTTTATGTGGCCCACACGCAGTGTTTCCGGAAGGCATCTCGGCTTTTTGTTAACTTTGGTCCTGTGAACCATGGGAAGGCCTTGTTCAAGGCTTCCATCTACCATTGTCACTAGTTGGCAAACCAACTGCTGGCTGGCCATCCGAGAGCCCACTCCATCAGAGCGATCGCTGCGACGACGGCATTCCTGTCTGTTGTGCTCCTGCTAGACATCTGCAGGGCTGCTACGTGGAGGTCTACCCACACCTTCACAAAATTCTACTGCATTGACAGGGATTTCAGAGAGGAGTCCAGAGTCGGCCAAGCAGTGCTACGCAACCTGGTTGCTTGAAGGTTAGGAGGTAAGAGTAAATCCTTCTGTTGAGCCTTGCCACATCCCGTGGGCGTGTATGCATGTACTGCTATGTATTCTTTATTCATGTGCATGTGAATGCATGCTAGACCCCATGCTGGAGAAGGAACGAGTTACTTACCTGTAACTGTTGTTCTCCAGCATGGGTCTGGCATGGAATCACATGTGAACCCTCCTGCCCCTATGGGGCTCTTCTTGGTCATACTGCCACTTTACGTGCTACCAAATCTGAGGATGGCTGCCAGAGGAGGGGCTTAGGGAGAGGGCAGTCATTGGCTGATGGCAGTATGACCCATAGCTCAGACATTGGTTTATAGGAGAAAGACAGTTTATAAACAAAAGTGAAACTTTTTTTTCTTATACCGAGGATTCCCAGCCCGACGACAGGGAATATTCATGAGCATGTGATTCCGTGCCAGACCCATGTTAGAGAACAACAGTTACAGGTAAGTAACTTGTTCCTTACCCTACTTTCCCCCTTGCTTTCCACACCCTCTACCTAACTCTCTTTCCGGTTACCCTACCTCCCTGTGCCTATACAATCCAACAGACCCTAACCCTCTATCCCTGAGGGGTTACAGTGTCCTGTGTACTACTATAGTGCAGGTGCCATAACCCTATGGGGATGCACAAGTTTGTGCTACCCCTGCATAACAAACAGAGCAGCTGTGACACCTGGAGACACGGCTTTGTAATGCTAGTGTGTAAAATGTGAGCCAGAATAACATGGCATCGATGCGCAGCCATTTTGAACACTCATCTACCATTACTGCCTACATTGCCCACAGTGGTGGCAAGGATCAAGTTCAAGACCCTCTGCATTGTCCACAAGTCTTTATGGGGCCTGGGACCGCACTACCTACAACTCTCTCTTCCTAAACATGTCCCTTCTCGAGCTCTCCGCTCATCCACCTCCAACTCTCTAAGGGTCAGTCGCTTTTCAAAGCAGAAAGTTGGGGGCAGATCTCTTTCTTCGGCTGGGGACTCCCTCTGGAACAGCCTCCCTGCCTCTCTCAAACTTGAGCAGAACCACCTCTGGTCCCGGAAGCAACTCAAGACCTTCCGCTTTGCTTCTGCTTTCTCTCTTCCTCTCCCCTGCTGATGACCCGTCTGGTCCACGCACTGGTCACCCTCTGAAGTTGGGCCCAGGTCCCTGCCTGTCTAGTTGCACCTTGCACTGCCTTTTGGCTGCCCCAGCGCTTGGGGTCTGTATCTGTAACCCTACATCCCCTTCGCTCTGCACTTATGAGCCACCCGTTGGCTGCACTTTTGAATACCTGCACTGAGCCACCAGCTGGCTGCAACTTTGGTTACATGCACTTCTCCATCCCCCCTTGCACTTCTCCCCTTCCCCTTCCCTGCACTTGTGTGATCTAAATGACAAGGCCTAGTAAGATCGTTGTTTCGTCCTCCCTCTGTTTCCCCATCCTTGTCTTGTCTGGCCTAGAAATACTTGTGTATAGGCGCGTTATAAATTCCATATCATGTCATATCTTATCATACATTAAAATACAAGCCTACCTGAAACAACACAACATCCTCAACCCTCACCAATCAGGCTTCAGACCTGTCCATGGCACAGAATCCTCCCTCCTTGACCTGAAAAACCAACTCAACGATATCCAAGACACTGGCAACCTAGCCATCCTCCTTCTTCTCGACCTATCGGCAGCGTTTGACCTGGTCAACCACCAAACACTCTGCCACCACCTCACTTTAGCTGCCAACATTTCACCCAATTCCACCAAATGGATTGCCTAATTTCTTGCAGGCAGACAGTGTCTATGCTGGAAGCACTGCTGCCCATCCAACTCAAGTTCCCTGCGGGGTCCCTCAAGGCTCATGCGTCTCCCCAACATTTTACAACATTTGTACAAAACCACGCTCTGGACATATCTTATACCAACTATGCCGATGATACCCAAATCCTCATTCCCCTCTCAGGGATTTATGACCAAGACTCCAGCTACATCAACAGAATGCATGACACTATCCAAGCATGGTTGGCCACCAGGTTGGCCTGGGGCATAACATTGTCTCAGGCACCAATGAAAAAGTGACCCACAGTTGCAAATGGCAATTCATTCCTTTTGTAACAGACTGGTTGAATTGTACACAAGTGGGAGTTTTTGTATACAATGTGATGCAAATTGTAAATTTAAGAATATGTATTCAGGAACAATCGTCAAAACTACTAGCCGCATAAAATATAAATTTTTATACAATTATGACTTTCCTGGACATTAGTCTGGAAAATCTGAATTCTGAAAGTTCAATTTCGTGGTCTTTAGTCATGTGGGGAGAAGAAGTCGGAAGAGCATGATGGTCACACCTACCCAAAAGGGCAGAGTGTGCCTTAACTCCCCTGAATTCTTCAGTAGCAAGGAACATTTCCAAGGACAAGTTCAATGCCCTAATTGACATCAGACCACTGAGGTGATGATGAATGATCATGTTAATTGTTGGGAAGCTGTGGTTAAGACTAGCTTATCTGCACCTGGACGCTCAGCCTGCGAGCTGTTAACTAACGTAGGTTGGGAGGGTACTGACACAGGTTGGAAAGTTACCGATGATAGAGGATGGCATGATCAAGGGTCCTATAGTTGTGTAGCCAATTAGACGTTGTGTATTTAGTGACGTTCATAGTGACATATTTTAGGGAAGGGCTTAGTTGCCCCACCTGAAGCCTATCACTTTATTTCACTGCCCAAACAAGTATGGATCGTATACCTAGATGATTCGTTTAGACCCTATCTCATTCACCTGTAGGTATTTAAGTTTTCCCACGTAGGATGACATGAGTGATACACAGGTTAACGTCATCAATGATGAATATTTACTATAAAGGTGTCATTTTTTTAATGAAACTGTGAGATAGTGATGATAGACATCTGCTAATGTCCGTTGTCCTCCCTGTTTTAGATAATTGATAATAAAACAGTTATCCTTTTGCCAACTACATGAGTTGTTTCGATTACTGATGTTTGAATACAATTCTGCATCCCCATCTATCTCAAGGGTATTGCTATCTCATCTTAAAGGGCTGGCAGGTCCAGTTCACTCTGATGACATGTACATTGTAATTTTGAATTTCACATTACTGTTATAAATATATGTACCTTGATGCACCATTTGCTGTATAGCGGCCTTATAAATACCCAATACATTATTGATTAATATGTTCATGCTGTCATACGTTACATTTTGGTGGCTATTGTATGCATCCCAATCTTTGAGCCTTACTTTTTCATCTCTTTACACTTACAGAGAAGTCATTCTCATTGGAGCATTCAGCGTTGGCTTGTGTGGGTGACCTGAATTTCGCACCAACCTCCTGAGTGCCATTGTTTCGAAGTTGTCCAAAAATAAAATGTTCTTGCTGACTTTTGCAGTTTATTTTCTGTTAATACATATTTCATTGTAAAGAATAAAATGATCAGCGTAAAACTTGATTGCTTCTCTACTACTTTGCTTCTTTGTGTTAACCTTGATCAAATCAGCGTACCTTCAAATGGCCTTCAACTATACAGAATGGGCTTGTACATCTATGCTTGCTGACAGGAGCATCAGGGTGGGATGGAACATCACATACTGTTCATTATGAACTCTTTTGCTGTGCCTTGAAACTTCATCCTGGAGAACTCCTTGGTAGTGCTAAAAGAAGGTATAAATGATAAGCTATACAGTATATATAATTTGAATCCGTTTTATGACACTCAACATTTTTGACTGGGGTGTATGTCTAGGCAAACAGCCTGACACTCTTGGGCCCCTATTGTTATGTTATTTGGCATTTATATAGCGCTCTATATCATTGGTGTGACCTCCAGGTGCTGGTAGGTTGAACGCCCTCTGGGACCAGAGTCCAGGTCAGTTGAGAGAGTAAGTGTTGTAGGGTGCATGGGTGCACCAGTTATGTGTGGAGCTGATGTAATTGCCTGATGGTAGCTGCATCCTAGCATTAGGTGTGGTGTTGATGATATCAGTTGAATGTGTGCAGTCTGGTGGGTGGACACCCAGACTGGGTTCTGGCTGCGTTAGACCTGTAGGACGCGTATGTGTGCAGCTAGGCCGGTTTGTCATGGGATATAGCTGCGTTTTATTAAAGTGATGAGGTGTTTGTGAGGTAGTGGTCGTATGTGAGCAGCTAGGCCGAATTGATCGAGGGGTATAGGTGCACTCTAATTGTGTGATGGTGTAGAGTAGAGAGTAAGCATACTGATATGATATGATGTTTCATGCAAACGGCGCCTAAGCGCAATGCGCTTCAAAGGCGTTCAATGACAAGGGAGGGAAAGAGGGAGAAAGCAAATACACTCCCACAGGGCATGAACAGCACAAATGTGAAGATTAGCTACTGCACTCGGTCTAGAGACACCTAGACAGTGCAGGTGCTAGGGCACAGACAGGAGGGCATGCCTGGGAACTATAAACGAGGACGGAAGGGGTTGGGTACACAACAGTATCGCAGCGGACCGGGGGTAGAGGCAAACGGCAAAAGCCTGCAGGGGGCCAAAGGGTACAGAGAGACATCACAGAACCAGAATGGATGGGAGTATACAGCGACATCAAGGGTGACCAGAGGGGCCTGGGGGCACACAGCAACAACATGGGACACGAGAGAGGCATGGGGTAGACGGCCATATCTTCGACGACCAGGTGAGAATCTGGGGGCATCACACTGGACCAGAGGTTGTTGGAGGGGCAGTGACGAGATGGGAACCAGGGGGTCTGGGCTGACAGTGACGACGGGGGAAATAAGGGCGGGGGTACACAGCGACAACTGGTGGATAGTAGGTCAAGAAACTCATATCAGTTAAGACTAGTGATCTGAGCAATCATGGAGGAAGCGGGTGGGGGAGGCAGGGAGAGGGATTCCCTGAGGCACGGAGCACAGATTAATACAATTAAATAGAAAAAACATGCTCGGAGGAGCTTTTAGATGCTTTCCACTCACCTTGCTTTCACAAAGCGATTATTACCCAAAGCAAAGACATTGGGTAATAATTTTATTTTCGCTGTGTTGCAACTAACCAACGATCCACGACTATTCGCAGATAAGCCTGCCACTCCGTCCATGTTACCAAAATTGAACAAGGTTTATAATTTGCTTATGTTTCCAATCTGTTCACATCCCTTATGGTGTACTAGGGGTTGTGTGATGATTTAGAAACCGATATTCATCCCTGCACCACTGGTGCACTAGAAGTTGATTTGTCATAGTGTGCTTCATATCCCAAACAGAACGGCTCTCCTAATTGGCTAATAGTCACCAAAGAGCTATAAACCCAATCGGAGGGGTTGGCTAGCCAACTATGATTCTATGAAGGTCACTTGCCTCGGGCACTAATACAGTTGTGTTCGGCTGAGAGCAGCTAATGATTGTCAGGTAAGGGAGGAGTGCTTCAGTCGGAAAGGGTTTCTAGTACAGAGGCAGTCAGACACATACGATGTGGCCTTAGGGGATGCAAGGATGGCAGTGAGTGTCTCAAATTGTCCAGATAGCTGCGGTTTTGCGAGATGGGATGTGTAGTGTGCAGTCAGTTGTAGCGTTGGTTTCAGCATGAGTGTAATTGTTTCAGTGAGGGGAGGCGGGACAAGACTTCTCGTCAATGGTGTGATAATTGCACGAGAGGGAAGCCGCACTTCACCTGGTGTGTGATACTTAGCAACACTTTATGTGCCAGGTTCCAATCCAGTCCCCCGCGGTGTTTGAGCACGAATCCAGAGAACCCAAAACCAGCCCTCTGCAAGAATGTTTTATATGTTACCCATACCCTGCTTCAAGTACTCCCAGGGCGTTGAGTAGGGTAAGAAAGAAAGGGGGTGGGGGCTCATTTGGGGCGTGTCTTGCATTATGTCCATGGTCTAATACCTGATAGGGGTGGCCTACCTACGAACATTTTAAAAATTGTGTGGCTTGCTAACTAATTGCATATCACAACACAGTCTGCTTGCTACATTCCTTAAAGTATTAGAAATCAATGCTCAATATCATTACTTATTGGACCCTCATAAAGGGTAGTTGCTTTAGTAGCAGGTTCATTAGCATCCCATTAAGTAGGTTGGGCAAGCCTAACCCTTCAAAGGCACTACTCATCTCCTCTGTCGGGCCCTGAAAGGGAGGCCCAGGCAATTCAAGCACTTTCATCTGCAGCACCTAAACAGCTAGTTTTGTTTGCAAAGAGCCTCTCCCTCCATCCAGTGCCTTATGAGTGAGAAAGCAGCCAGAGCCAGCCCTGAGCCTTGAAGGGACAAGCGTAGAGGAGAGCAACAGGGGGATAGCAGGAGCCTTGAAGGGGCAAGCGTACAGGAGAGCAACAGGGGAACAGCAGGAGCCTTGAAGGGACAAGCATAGAGGAGAGCAACAGGGGGGCAAGCGTAGAGGAGAGCAACAGGGGGACAGCATGAGCCTTGAAGGGGCAAGCGTAGAGGAGAGCAACAGGGGGACAGCAGGAGCCTTGAAGGGGCAAGCGTAGAGGAGAAGAACAGGGGGACAGCAGGAGCTTGAAGGGGCAAGCTTAGAGGAGAGCAACAGGGGGATGGCAGGAGCACCCGTGGAGCCTCATAAGGACCTCGACAAGTGGAACCCCGACAAGTGCAACAGGTGAGGCCCCTCCATTAAAGTGAACACACAGAGGAAGATACCGTAGGACATAGCAAGGGAGGGAGGAGGCTCTGGGCCACAGACCAGTTGGCTATACCCAGAGGACTACCTCACAACCCCCACCACACCACCCATCCAGGAGAACATTGAGGCCAGGAAGGCCCAAGGCACTGCACCTTCTTGGCCCCTGGCGAGATCCAATCAAGGGCCCACAAGAGTGACCCCAGACACCCCGGTTCCCCAGAGCAGGATAAAGGAGCTAAGGTGGAGCTTCCAGGGGGGGGCAGGCACTCCTAACCAGTCAAAATGTGGCAACCACAGGAGAAGAAGCCTCTAATATCAAGAGGGGCACAGCTGATAACCCAGGCGGGGGGGGTCGCTGGCAGACGTTGCCCCATAAAAGCGGGGGAAGTAAAGGACTGGGGGCCCCGCAGACCTGGTCCAAGAGAGAGAGACAACCTGCCAGGTATAGCCCCGTGGACCTCCACGAGGAGAGAATCCCCAAGTAGCTCCAGAACAGAGGTCCCACAAAAGGAGGCCCAGGGGAGAAGGAGGGGGACCGACCAGCACCTCATCGCCACAAGATCGGACCTCGAAGACATTACATAGAGGGGTTTCTTCTGCCCCCCCATGAGGCTTGAGGGGTCTGAGAGGCCCAGAACCAGAATAATAGCACCAGGGAGGCTACCTTTTAAGGCAAAATGAAAGCCAGGGGAGGGCAACCACCACAATAGATAACACCACAGGGGAGGGGGGGGGCTCTTCTAGTTGAAAATAGGTCCAGACAAGCCTGCAGGTTATACAGCTGGGGAAAGGAAAGGACTCAATACTTTTTTTAAAAACATTTTTTATTGTGTTTGGTTTAAATTTACCTTTACAAAACAATCATCACATTACTAGTAAACATGTGTAAACTAAACAAAAACAGCCTAATACTCTAAAAGAATAAAAGAAAAATGAAAGGACTCCATACCTGCGAATCCACACCGGATTCGCCGCAAGCTTTTGCTATCACTACCTAAATGATGCAACATACGGTTAAAAATGATGAGGCACAGCTCCAGTTGCCCGGGAAGGACAGTGCCAAGCCATCATAGGGTTAAGTTGGCACAATTTGTCACAGGCGGCTTTGCAGGGCAGCAGAAAATGCCATTTTACGTGCCGTCAGATTTTGCTTAGGCTGCCGTCAGAATTTGCTTAGGATGCCCAAATGATGCAATTTAGGGTTAAAAAGGCTGAGGCACAGCTCCAGTTGCCCAGGAAGGCGGCTTTGCAGGGCAGCAGAAAATGTCATTTTACGTGCCGTCAGACTTTGCTTAGGCTGCCGTCTGATTTTGCAATCGCACCATAAATGATGTAACATAGGGTACACAATTGCCACCATAGGGTTAATGCTGCACTGCCCTGCACAACATAGGGTTAAAATAGATAATATGCCCTGTGGAAACATAGGGTTAATAGGGTTAATGTAGTGCTGCCCCCGCTGCCCCTGCCCCTGTCCCGTAGACCAGAAAGCATTTTCTGACAGCAGAAAGCATTTTCTGACGGGTTAATGCTATGCTGCACTGCCCTGCACAACATAGGGTTAAAATAGATAATATGCCCTGTGGAAACATAGGGTTAATAGGGTTAATGTAGTGCTGCCCCCGCTGCCCCTGCCCCGTAGACCAGAAAGCCTTTTCTGACGGCAGAAAGCATTTTCTGACGGGTTAATGCTATGCTGCACTGCCCTGCACAACATAGGGTTAAAATAGATAATATGCCCTGTGGAAACATAGGGTTAATAGGGTTAATGTAGCACTGCCCCTGCCCCCGCTGCCCCTGCCCCATAGACCAGAAAGCATTTTCTGACGGCAGAAAGCATTTTCTGACAGGTTAATGCTATGCTGCACTGCCCTGCACAACACACAAAGCGATTATTACCCAAAGCAAAGACATTGGGTAATAATTGTATTATCGCTGTGTTGCAACTAACCAACGATCCACGACTATTCACAGATAAGCATGCCGCTTCGTCCATGTTACCAAAATTGAATTTATAATTTGCTTATGTTTCCAATCTATTCAGATACCTTATGGTATACTAGAGGTTGTGGGGTTGTTTGATGGTTTGGAAACCGATATTCATCCCTGCACCACTGGTGCACAGGAAGTTGATTTTCCACAGTGTGCCTCATGTCCCAAACAGAACGGCCCTCCTAATTGGCTAATAGTCACCAAAGAGCCATAAACCCAATCGGAGGGTTGGGCTAGCCAACTATGTTTCTAGGAAGGCCACTTGCCTCCGGAACTAATAGAGTTGTGTCCTGCTGTGAGCAGTTAATGATTGTCAGGTAAAGGAGGAGTGCTTCAGTTTAAAGAGTTTCGAGTACAGAAGCAGCCAGGCACATATGATGTGTCCTTGAGGGATTCAAGGATGGCAGTGAGTGTCTCCAATTGTCCAGATAGCTGCGGTTTTGCGAGATGGGATGTGTAGTGTGCAGTCAGTTGGAGTGTTGTTTTCAGAATGAGTGTAATTGTTTCAGTGAGGGACTCTCGTCAATGGTGTGATAATTGCACGAGAGAGAAGCCGCACTTTTCACCTGGTGTGTGATACTTAGCAACACTTTATGCGTCAGGTTCCCATACAGTCCCCAGGCGGTGTTTGAGCACTTTTACTTTACTTTATTGAATTTGTATTGCGCACCTGAGGACCCGGAGGCTTAAGGGCGCAGACAAGACAAACAACATAAATACATATAAGGGTCTATAACAAGATAAGAGCAAAATGGGCAAGACATAACAATCACCATCCACTTACTAACTGCAGTTCAAGTATTGAGAAAATCAGAGTAAGCATGTTAACAATAATCAGGAAGAACCATAAGAAACTCTCTGACGATCTAAATTCTAAGAATAATGTTACAGTTTGAGGTCCCTTTGGGTAGATATTTGCATCGTCTGAGAAAAGCAGGCAAGGTGCTGGCCCGACAGCCCACCAACATGCAGTCACAATTGGGTAGCAGACACCAGTCACTCAGATCTATCCTCCGAATGATCATTAAGTCCTTGAGTCTGACTACTCCTGGGCCAGTTCTGTGGTGCAACCAAGCGAGAACCTTATTGCGCAGGGCTTCTTTGGGTTCTTTTTCTTTAGTTTTCTGAATGTTCGTTATAATGAAATATCTTTGATCCATTTCAAAGTCATGAGTGTTCTAGTCCATTATCTAAGGCATATGTGATTTTTTTTTTACTGGCAGATTTCATAGGGAAGTGCTTTTCAATTTGGCATTCATGATTGTGGGATGTTTAACCTCTTTATGGCCAGCACACGGCTCATGCAGAGATAAGGAAGGAACAGTTTCCTGTAATAAGTCTACGCTAGGGATTTTTGCCTTTTCATCGCATGCCAATATTGGCCCGATAGAACTCAGGGATTCTTCAATACAGAGGTCAGTTTGAGTGGCTTGATCTGTCATTTCCCTTTGTGAAAGAGTTTGGCTGGCAGTGTTTACCCTTGCTGCCTGTAGCATCAGTGCTAGCATGCCCATGTGTCTGGGATGCAGAGTTCAATTTCGGCACCCATAGGTCTGCTACCCAATCGTTTAATGCGCCCGACAAAAAGCCACGGTCAAATGGGTCCTTACAAAGTAGTAGCTCTTCAGCAATGTTGGCCATAAGGTTGGGCCATTTGGAGGAGAGCCGAATGCTTGGATTGATCAAAATTGGGTGTACTCCTCCCTTGTGGGGCAAGATTGAATATACCCCTACCTTGAGGGGCAATGGCAGGTAAGGTTATGGGTATCTCAGGCTTTGGCGATGGTAGATCATTAGAGGTCTACACAGTCACCGTGCCATTCATGGTGCTATGCAGACTTACTAGGGGTACATGTACTGTACGATTTTCCTTCAGTGAAAGACTATCCAAGACCCGTGTTGAGTTTGGTGCTTCGAATCCGGAGAACCCACAACCAGCCCTCTGCAAGAATGTTTTATATGTTAGCCATACCCTGCTTCAAGTACTCCCAGGGCGTTAAGTAGGGTAAGAAAGTAAGGGGGTGGAGGCTCATTTTGGGGCGTCTCTTGCATGATGGCCATGGTCTAATACCTGATTGGGGTGGCCTACCTAAGAACATTTTTAAAATGGTGTGGCCTATCACACCACAGTCTGCTTGCTACATGTCTTAAAGTATTAGAAATCAATGCTCAATATCATCAATTATTGGACCCTCACAAAAGGGTAGTTGTTTTATTAGCAGGTTCATTAGCATCCCATTACAGAGTTTGGGCAAGACTAACCCTTCAAAGGCACTACTCATCTCCTCTGTCGGGCCGTGAAAGGAAGGCCCAGGCAATTCAGACACTTTCATCTGCCTACAGCACCTAAGCAGCTAGTTTTGTTGCAAATAGCCTCTCCGTCCATCCAGTGCCTTATGAGTGGGAAAGCAGCCGGAGCCAGCCCTGAGCCCTAAGGGACAAGCATAGAGGAGAGCAACAGGGGGATAGCAGGAGCCTTGAAGGGGCAAGCGTAGAGGAGAGCAACAGGGGGACAGCAGGAGCCTTGAAGGGGCAAGCGTAGAGGAGTACAGGGGGACAGCATGAACCTTGAAGGGGCAAGCGTAGAGGAGAGCAACACGGGGACAGCAGGAGCCTTGAAGGGGTGAAGCATAGAGGAGAGCAACAGGGGGATAGCAGGAGCACCCGTGGAGCCTCATAAGGATCCTGACAAGTGCAACCCCGACGAGTGCAACAGGTGAGGCACCTCTATTAATACGAACACACAGAGGAAGATACCGTAGGACATAGCAAGGGAGGGAGGAGGCTCCGGACCACAGAGCAGTCAGCTATACAAAGAGGACTACCTCACAACCCCCACCACACCAACCATCCAGGAGAAGACTGAGGCCAGGAAGGGCCAAAGCACCGCACCGTGGTGGCCCTGGCAAAATCTGATCAAGGGCCCACAAGAGTGACGCCAGACAGCACGGTTCCCCAGAGCAGGATAAAGGAGCTAAGGTAGAGCTTCCAGGGGGGGCAGGCACGCCTAACCAGACAAACGGTGGCAACCACAGGAGATGAAGCCTCTAATATCATGAGGGGCAAAGCGGACACCCCAGGCAGGGGAGTCGCTGGGAGACATTGCCCCCTAAAAGCGGGGGTGTAAAGGTTTAGGGGCCCTGCAGACCTGTCCAGGAGAGAGAGACAACCCGCCAGGTATAGCCCCATGACCTCCACGAGGAGAGAATCCCCAAGTAGCTGTAGAACAAAGGTCCCACAAAAGGAGGACTGGTTAAGAAGGAGGGGGACACACCAGCACCTCATCACCACAAGAACGGGCCTCAAAGACATTATATAAAGGGGTTTCCATCCCCCCTCCCCCATGAGGCTAGAGGGGTCCGAGAGGCCCAGAACCAGAATAAAAGCACCAGGGAGGCTAAACTTTAAGGCAAAATGAAAGCCCGGGGAGGGCAACCGCCACAATAGATAACACCAAAAGGGGTTAGGGGGGGCCTTGGAATTTAAAATGGGCCCGGACAAGTCTGCAGGTTGTACAGCTGGGGAAAGGAAAATACTCAATTTTTTTAAAAAAAACATTTTTTATTGTGTTTGGTTAAAATTTACCTTTACAAAACAATCATCACATTAACAGTAAAATGTGTAAACTTCTAAGCAAAAACAGCCTTAATACTCTAAAAGAACAAAAGAAAAAATGAAAGGACTCAATACCCGCGATTCCACAGCGAATTCGCCACCAGAATTTTCTTAGGTTGGCGAAATGATGCAACATGGGGTTAAGAATGCTGAGGCACAGCTCCAGTTGCCCGGGAAGGACGGCGCCAAGCCACCATAGGGTTATATTGGCACAATTCCACACAGGCGCATTTGCAGGGCAGCAGAAAATGGCATTTTACGTGCCGTCAAAATTTGCTTAGGCTGCCGTCAGAATTTGCTTAGGCTGCCGAAATGATGCAACATAGGGTTAAAAATGCTGAAGCAAAGCTCCAGTTGCCCGGGAAGGACGGCGCCAAGCCACCATAGGGTTATATTGGCACAATTCATCACATGCGGCTTTGCAGGGCAGCAGAAAATGGCATTTTACGTGCCGTCAGAATTTGCTTAGGCTTCCGTCTAATTTTGCAATCGCACCATAAATGATGTAACATAGGGTACAAAATTGCCAACATAGGGTTAATGCTGCACTGCCCTGTACAACACAGGCTTAAAATTGATAACACAAATTGCTAACATAGCGTTAATGCTGACTGCTCCGTACAACATATGGTTGGCTACAAAAAATACTGTCAAAAAATGGCATCAGAAGCATTTTATGACGGGTTAATGCTATGCTGCACTGCCCAGCACAAAATATGGTTAAAATAGATAATATGCCCTGTGGAAACATAGGGTTAATAGGGTTAATCTAGAGCTGCCCCTGCCTCCGCTGCCCCTGCCCCGTAGACCAGAAAGCATTTTCTGACGGGTTAATGCACTGCCCTGCACAACATAGGTTTAAAATAGATAATATGCCCTGTGGAAACATAGGGTTAATAGGGTTAGTGTAGAGCTGCCCATGCCCCTGCCTCCGCTGCCCCTGCCCCGTAGACCAGAAAGCATTTTCTGACGGCAGAAAGCATTTTCTGACGGGTTAATGCACTGCCCTGCACAACATAGGGTTAAAATAAATAATATGCCCTGTAAATAAATAATTTGCCCTGTGGAAACATAGGGTTAATGTAGCACTGTCCCTGCCCCTGCCCGTGCCCCTGCCCCTGGACCCGCTGTCCCTGCCCCTACCCCGTAGACCAGAAAGCATTTTCTGACGGGTTAATGCACTGCCCTGCACAACATAGGGTTAAAATAAATAATATGCCCTGTAAATAAATAATATGCCCTGTGGAAACATAGGGTTAATGTAGCACTGTCCCTGCCCATGCCCCTGCCCCTGGCCCCGCTGTCCCTGCCCCTGCCCCGTAGACCAGAAAGCATTTTCTGACGGGTAAGCAAAATCCGACGTTACAGTACTGTCGGATTTTGCTTTGCCATTGAAATTCAGACGTTACACCGGAGTGGCGGGCGGGGAAAGGGGTTAGAATTGTTGACTGGGCTCGAAAGGCTAAAAATCTAGGACACTTCTGCCGGCTCCTCAGAGCCCTACAGTCTATTAACACTCTATAAAAAGCGAACGCTTGAAAGGCGCTGTTTTCGCAGCCCTTTAAATGGCCACGTGTTCGCAGACTGAGCCGAGCAATTGCGACAGGAGACATCCAACCTTTAATGCGTCAGCTCTGCTCCTATCGCCCAAACTAAGCCCCCCTGGCGCGTGGGGCCCGACGTCTTTATCTGCACCCTGTTGGGGGCGGGTCGGAGCCCCCACGCAGTCCCGTAAGCCCCTCAACATAAAGGACTCACACGGGCACCAGTCCTTCCTGTTCGGGCTTCCCGGTCGCTCTGCGGCGGCCGGGAACGCCCCCTTTATTTATACACACCGCGGCGGCGTGACACGTCACGCCGCCGCGTAAGCCCGTCATCGGGCAGCGCCATACTCCTCCTTTTCCGGGAGGAACAACAAAACACATTAACATTAACTTTATTAACCAGAAAACCACACATCTATCATAAACACTACTGCACACCCAAAACCCCTTTAATGTCATCCACCCAGATCCTCTCACCCCAGTTCACTAACCAATTGTCCCACGACATATTCGCTGAGGTAGGCAGGTTTCCCTCGCCCAGCCCTCTGGGGGTACCTCCTGCCTACCTCCGGCATGTGACGTCCTTCCGCCGCTTCTCCCCGGACTGGGGATTCGGGTACCTCGTCACAGAGGCCTCCGCCAGCAGGCATGTCTGGTGGATCAGGTTCGGGCGGGGTTTCAGTTCGTGGATCACCCAGCTTCTTGAAGAAACTCACATTTCGGGTGACAGCAGATCGTCCATCCGAGGCCGTCACCATGGACCCTTTCACTGCCACTACATCCAATGGCTCCGGTTCATAGGGGAGTGAGAGCTTCCCGTGGGGGTGTCAGTTGCGGATGAGGACCTCATCTCTCGGTTCAAGTCTTTGAGGTCGGAGACCCCTGCGCAGGTTTTCTTGTTCAGTTCGGACTCGCCTTTCAGCCTCCACCCGCTGATTATCGATGACCCCAGGTTCTTTCTCCCCAACTTCCGGCAACAGCCCCCGGGGGCACCTCTTGAATAACACTTCTGCCGGAGCCACTCCCGTGGCGGCATGTGGGGTGGTGCGGTACACCCGCAGAAACTGATAGAGGGCGCGTTGTAATGATTGACCCTGCCCCTGAGCAATTCGGAAGGTTTTGTTCAGAGTCCGCATCAGTCTCTCAGCGTCCCCGTTCACTCGGGGCCACAGTGGGGATATCTTCCTGTGTTGTATTCCGCAGCTCTCCATCAACTCGGAGAACCGCTCACTTTGGAAGGGCGATCCGTTGTCAGAGCATAGAGTGTGGGGAAAACCATGGGCCGCAAATATTTTCTCCATCGCTACCACCACATGCTCAAAGGTCACAGATTCAACGAACTCGACCTCCGGGTATCTCGAGTGTTCATCAACTATTACCAGGAAGTGGGTGCCCACTGATGTTGAGCCAAAGTCGGCGTGGACGATCTCCCATGGCCTCGTGCCTCGGGGCATTGCCTCAATGGCAGGCTCTCGTTGCAGAGGAGAGGCCGCCTGACACCATACGCATGCCGCCACAAAGTCGTCCACCCTTTTCTCCAACTCCGGAAACCAGACTTTCGAACGGAGCCGCGCCTTGGTCTTGGCGGCGCCCTGATGTCCATGGTGGGCGAGACTGATCACATCGCTCACCTTTGACTGTGGAACAACAATCCGGTCACCCCGGAGTAGCAGCCCTGAGTCCGAGAACGACAACTATTCCTTCACCTTCCACAACTGCTCCAGTACTGTTTTGGCTTCTTGCGTGCGCCCGGCCACAGCTTCGAGGATGGACTTCCAAGACCCATTACGCATCGAGTCCTTCAAGATTCGAAAGCACTCGTCCTCAGCCGCCGCAGCCTCCAACTCCTCTAGGGACATCGCATTTGGTGTTGCCGCCTCCACCACCATACGTACATGACTGTCCGCTTCTTCTCCGCAGGTGTCATATCCCTCTCCCCCACCCACTCCTGGATGACGAGAGAGGTAGTCTGCGGCATTGTTGGCCCCTGGCCTATACACCAGGGTGACGGAATATTCCAGGAGGGCAAGCATCCACCTCTCGATTCTAGCCGGTGGTTTTGAAGAGGAGCCCACCAGTATCGGAAGCAGTGGTTTGTGGTCAGTTACCACCGTCACCGGACGTCCCAAAACATAGAGCCGGAAATGTCTGCAGCCTCACAGCACCGCCAAGGCCTCCCGCTCGATCTGGGAGTACCTCTGTTCCGTTTCGGTGAGCGCTTTGCTAGCATATGCCACAGGTCGAACAGTCCCATTGCGGTCCACTTGAGTCAGCACTGCTCCCAACCCGAAAGGACTTGCATCGACCACGATCTCTGATTCCAATGCGGGGTCGAAAAACGCCATGGTGTCCACCGTTGTGAGGGCACCGTTAATGTCCTCAAAGGCGGCCTGTTCGAGAGGGCCCCAATGCCATGGCGACTCTTTCTCGGTCAGCGCCCGGAGTGGTTCAGATCTCGAGGCTAAGTTCTGGATGAACCGCCCACAGTAGGTTACCATCCCCAGGAAACTCCTCACGTCCGTCACCGACTCGGGGGCTTTCGCTGCTTTGATGTCCTGGACCTTTTTCGGGTCTGGCGACACCCCCCCTTCCTTGAATATAAAGCCGAAGAATTCAATAGAGGAGCGCATGAATTCACACTTTTCCCTGTGAAGGGTGAGGCCCAATGATTGAAGTCGTTTCAGAGTCCTACCGAGCCTCTTCATGTGATCCACTTCGGTTTTGGCGAATACCAAAATATCATCGCTAATGTTAAGGACGCCCTCCAGATCTGCTAGGGCGCCCCTGATGATATTTTGGAACACTTCAGCGGCAGACGATACTCCGAAGCTCAACCGCTTGTATCGATACAGTCCCCGATGGGTGGTAAACGTTGTTATGTACCGGGACTCTGGATGAAGGACGACCTGGTGATAACCGGCTTGGAGGTCCAGTTTCGAGAAAAATCGAGCCCCTTGAACATCAGCAATGATATCATCGATCGTTGGTGTAAGATGCCGCTCCCTTTTGATCGCCTTGTTGGGGAGCCTCATGTCCACGCAGATGCGTACCGAGTCGGGTTGCTTGGGCTTTCTGGCCACCACGATCGGAGACACCCAGGGGGTTGGGCCTTCGACCTTCTCGATGATATCCAGGCTCACCAAGTTGTCCAGCTCCTTATCGACCTGCTCCCTTAAATGGAATGGTACTCGGCGGTGTTTCAATGCAATGGGCTGCACCGACTCATCGATGTGTAGTCGAATTGGTTCCCCATTCATCTTTCCGATCCCACTGAAGAGTGCAGCATATTTGTCAAGGAGATCATTAATGTCCTCCAGGTGGACGGAGTATGCAAAGCTAACGATACCTAAGGCCTCTGCAGCTGCACAGCTGAGCAAAGTATTGCTGCTCACCGGGGTCACATAGAATCGAGCCTTGATTTGTGAGCCATCATGCTCCACATCTGCCACGAAGGCACCGTCTAGCGGTATCGGTTCCTGACCCCCAAAAGCAAATATGCGGGCCTTCGGTGTGACCAGACCTGGGAGGGGTTTGAGAGAGTCATAATGCCCTCTGGCCATCACATTAACTGAGGCGCCTGTGTCAACGAGCACTGGGACTGGCGAGTGGTTGATCTCCACCACACATCTCGGCTGTCTCCTGCTTTTTCCTTTGAGTATTCCCACGCTGGAGACGAAAAAGATGTTCTCCTCGTCTTCCTCTTCGGCTCCTTCCGCATGGGACTCGACTTCACCCTGTTCTACCTGGGCTACACTGGGCGGTTGGCTCTGGCGCGGAGTCCACGTCCGTGCCTGACCTCTCGGCACCATCACCGGCATGGCTGCACGACATACTCTCGAGAAGTGATCGGCCAGTCCACACCTCCCACAGGTTTTTCCAACCGCCGGGCATTCTGCCATGTGAGGGAGGTCATACCCGCACTTCTGGCACGACTCCCCGGCTCTTCCTGCCCTGTCTCGGGGTCCTCCACCCGGGCGTCTCACTCCTCGGCCACCTCGCCACACGACACACACCTCCTCAGACCTCACCGACCGAGACCCTGCTTCCATCTTGATGGCTCGGGCTTCTGCTACCGCGTGGCACCTGCCCAGCTCCAGTATGCGGGGCAGCGTGATGCCCGGCTCTCTCAGGACTTGCCTCCTGAGCTTGCCAGAGGAGCATGCCTGGATCAGCATCGTGCGCATCATGTCGTCTGCATCCCCCCATGCGCATCCGAGGGAGAGGCGGCGTAGGCGACCATAAAAAGTGTCCAGTGTCTCCTCTTCCTTCTGCTTAGCCGAGAGCATGACGAATCTCTCGTAATCCACATTTGCAAGGGGAAGGAAATGTGCAAGGAGTGCCGCCTTGGCCGCATCATAAGAGTTATTAATAGGTGTAAGCGATTCAAATATCTCCTGGACTGCCGGCCCTGCCGAGTACAGCATGGTGGCAATTCTGCTGTCGTCATCCGTCACCTGTGCAGCCCTGAAATACATGTCAAGGCGACTCACCCATCTTCTCCATCGGGGCCCCATGCTCGAGGGTGGGCCCGATGCATCGAATTCCGGGATGGGCTGCAAGGCGGCATGGGCCGCGGGTGCTCGTGCTTGAGCCATGACGGGAAGACCTGGTTGTCCAGGTAGCGGTCCTGCAGGGGCTTGAATCACCGGATGTAGGACAGCCTGTTGTTGAGCCGCTGCAACATCACTGTCTGAATCCTCAGAGTCACCCATGGGCTTGAGCGCACAGGCACCCCCACCTACTGTCCTGAGGGCCGCGACTCAAACTCCCACCATCATAGTGCAACTCACCCCTTCCTCTCCAGGCACACAAACAGTTCAAACTGGGGGAGGCTTCCGGACAGGGCACCAATGGAGGCACAAGAGACCAAGACACCCCGAGCAGCCAAACTTGATGATGAAGGAGACAAAGAAGAAGCCACAGCGCTCTGATGATGAAGGGGACAAAGAGAACACTGTGAATCCACCTTGCCGTAGTCCAAATAGACCTGGGAGTTCCAAAAATTGAGCTGAGGCGATGGATTGGCCTATACAGGCCCTGTCATGTTAGTCGTTCTCCTAGCTTTCACACGACGTAGGAGTCCCAAAACTGGGTTAAAATGCACAAAACAGGCATGGGCGTGCAAGTTAGACTTCCTGCTATCAATATTTCCAAAAATTAGGCCGTGTTGCCTTCACGCTCCAAACCGGAGCCTTGTGAAGTTTCACGGCCTACAAAACAAAATGGCCGCCGCTTCCATTTGAAAAATCCAGTGATGTCACTTGGGGGCAGGGTCAAATGGCATCACTTCCTGTGATGTTATCAGATGTCAATGGTCGTGTAATGTCACTTTCGCTACACCTGGCTTTTTGGTCAAATGACGTCTCTGGCAGACTAGCCTTCTATTGTTTTTATTTATTTATCATGTGTTTTAGTTCATATGAACATTTCACAACAATCAAATAATTATGATGACACAAAATATACTGTGTATGCCAGAAGCAGGAGTCAGACACAAAGGTGGCATTTTGACTATAGACTTTTATTTTAAATAACAAAAACAACACCTACCTTTCCCTGGCTCTAAAGGGAAATCCCTACCTAAAGTAAAGATAACTGGGTGCTCATCATCAGGAGAAATATCCAACCAAAATAACCATCCTCTGTCCCAAAAATCATCTTCTATCCCTACTACTAAACAAAAGAAATAACTAAGAAAGACAGGTCAGGAGGATGACTCCCTCCTACTGAAATAGTGCACCTCAATCATGTAACAAATATCTAGAAAATAGTTCAGGTTCAAATGAAGGGCCAGGAGAATGACTCCCTTTTTCTCAAGTTTCAACCAGGATAACAGTATCTAATACACTGGTGATAATTCAACATAAACAACAGTCTTCTGGTTTTGAACCTGCTTTCAGGCTCGAGTTTGTATTCTGTTGCTTTTGTGTATATGATTTAACAGCCAGGAGAAGGTATTCCTTCTCCTGGTACAACGTAGGCATTCTTCAAGATGAAACAATACTTTTCAAGAGGGCTTGTAGTTCCTTCCAAACTCCTTTTAGGGTGAACTTAAACTCCTCCTTTTCCTGGTTTCTCTCCCACTGAGGAGACTTTGTTACTTCACCTTCTTGAATGGTATCCAGTGATATTTTCTAATAGAAATGACCGAAAATTTTTTTCAACTAATCCAAAATACAGAAAAAAAACCAAATTAAAGAAAAAACATATATGGTGATCGGGTAAGCGGGTAAAATGGATGGGGAGTGGGTTGGAGGGTTTATGGACATAGGGAAACAGGGGTTTGGGGGGCACATAGATCCTTTTGAACTTGAATGTCTCTCAAAACAAGCACGGGGATTCAAAGGGCCACTAGGACTATAAAGGCACGTCCTGATGTGATCTTCTTCCTTCCGATACTTAGTAGTGATTCTTAAACCAGGGAGGCCAATCTGATTGCTTCTTATGTCTTTCTCTCTTATATCACACTCACGTTGATGAAGTGAATCACTCCCAGTGTATTTCTTATTTAAGTTTCTCTTATCACAGTGTCTCTGAGGAGGGTGATCACTCCTGTAGCTTCTCGCACTGGCTTTACATTCACAACCCCCCCTGAGACAATGGAGTTCCTTCAAATTTGTATACACATTTGAGCCACTTTGTTGATAGTCACAGAGATGAGTGAGATTACTCCTGAGGTTTCCCAGACTTATAGTATTTCTGTATTTATTAGTGAGACGAGAGAGATTATTCCCCAGACACACTCTCATTTACTTAGCTATGACTTGACTACTGGGATGAGAGAGACAAGTTTGGATGCTGCTCTTGGCTGGCCCAACTCCCTTACCGGGTCTCCCGTGTTTCCTGTTACCTATGTTTGTAGTGGGACACGTCACCAGTTCTTCTAGGGGCAGTGGATCACGTGCCACCCTCTGTGACTGATTTCCTCGCTCTCCCGCATCCTGCGGTGTTACCACAGGCCCCTCTGCAGCTCAACTTGTCAGTGCCATTCTTGGACTAGCCGATCCACCTCCACGAGATTGTGCCACCGTTTTACAACTTCCATCTTCCTGCCTGGTAAGCCCTCGCTGCAGCGTACACCGTCAGTTTACTCCTGGCACCCTCAGTGGTACGGATCCGCTTCCCCAGCGTTCCATCTTCTTGCCCATTTTTTATCTCCTGGGCGGTCCAGGCTTCACACATGGTGCTTCTCATTTCAGGTAGTCCTTTGTCTCTTTTTATGAAAGATAGGCTGGGTGATCCCTAGCGTAAAGACACAGTCCTTTCCCTGTTTCCTTTGGCCAATCTTCATCCTTCCTTTTGGCCACCTTGTCTCAGTACTAACTGCGTGAACACTCGATATGCTTCCTTGAGTGCGCTTCCTTGTTTCAATAGCTTCAGGGAAGACTTGAAAATGCCCTGGACTTTTATTGATTTTACTGTGCTCAACCTTTGAGTAAATATAGGTTGAAAAATTACAATACATAATAATACTGCTTTCATATGGGCTGATAATACTTTGAGGAGGTCTTAATGTCTAAGGGGTAGGAGGTTAAGGAGGTTCCTGAACGGAAAGGGAGTCCCGATTCCCAGAAGCATAGTCCCTCCCTGTGAGGTCCTCCTGCTTTTTTCCACCCCTAGGCAGATTATTGAGTAGCAGCCTCACCTCCCTATCCTCAAAGGGAAAGGCTCCCCTCTGGGGAGAAGTGATGAGATCCTGTGAATCATCACAATACATAGAGTAACAATAACATATTAACATCAATAAAATCTCAAATCACAATTCATCAAATATCACATTCCTCACATTATACCGAAGCATCCATAAAATACATCATATTCAATGGGAACCTATCCCACTCAAATCTTTAAAACCATATTGTACTTGTTTTTATTTTATTTTTTTATTGAAGACTTGTGGTTTATTACAAACCTTTGTCACAATGCAAAGAAAGCAAAACTATTGTCAAGGTGAAGCTACATGATTGAATGATAACATTCATCATGTCTATATATAAGAGTATATTGTACTTGTGACATGTAAAGTACAAAAACCCAAAGTGCAGTGCTTAACTTATGACATTCCACAGTGTTCACTTGCCTATATATCTATAATTCAACTTAATTTCAATTTACTTCAAAGTGCAGAGTACAGGATTTAAATAATTATATTCCACAATGTTCACTTGCCCATGTTCCTATAATTAAGCTTAGTTCCAACCTGCTACCATATTCTATGTAAAGGCAGGTGCAAGGCTACTTTTTCTCGGTTTATAAATTACTTCCACATTGTTTTCGTTTTGATTACAACATGTTCATGTACAAACCTAGCAGACTGCACATGTATAGATTTCCCAACATTTTCCACTCAGACAAGACGTGCAGATTAGTTTCTAATATATGTACACATTTGCATTATCTGTAGGTTCACTTCTCTCCAATAATGCCCAATTGTGGACCACGTATTACTAAAGTGGGCAATTGGTTAAGCCTCAAAAGTAAGATACGTTTTTGAAAAGACAGGGAAGGGCTCATCAACATGTACTTTTGAGGTTTCACATAATTATGGGAAGCCTACCATGATCTTGAACAGATTTTAGTCCCGCTAAGTGAGTGTAGTTTGAGTTCCAATCCCAAAGTCTAACTTGTTTACTAAACATCAACTTTAGTTGATAAAACTCCATATCCCAATCAGGAGACCAGCCAATGGTTTGTAACAGCTTTTAATGTAATTTACTAAACTCACTTAACTTACTATCAGTCTCTTTCTTCATTATTTCACCCATTAGATTCAGCAAAAGGCATGTGGGTGTTTTCATAGCTTCAATGTATAATATCCCCCATTCTCAAGTGAGCCTGTCCCACCACCGAGGTCAGCCCCATTTCCAACCCAATTGCTTCCATCATAACACATTGAAGAAGTCCCAACAGTTACTTCCAGAATGTACCTTCTAGTGTGTTTGGCCACCAAAAATTCTCACTAAACGTGGCTTCCATTGCATAAAAAGCCATTGGGCTAAAGCATTGTTTATAAATCTGAATGACTCCTTTCATACTGTCGTCCGTAGTCCCCTCAGAAAATGTTTTCATCAAAATAGTGAGGCTCATCGCCTTTTTATTTTTTAACAGCAATCACTTCTGAATCAATTTTGGCTGCAATAACTAGCAGACCCAGGTAATTGTACGTACCCACCTGTTCAATTTAGCCAATAGGCATATTAATGGACAACATTATGATTTGTTTTCTCTGTATTTAAAACGAGGCCATTTTCCTTCGCATAGTCCACAATTCCCTCAGTAATCGTTGCATCCGCATATACGTGTGGTCGACTAAGACGATATTGTCTGCATACGTTATGTTATGTTATGTTATTTCATTTGTAAGGCGCCAAAGCCCGAAGGCATCCAGGCGCCGGAAGAAAAGAAAGTAGGCCCTATCTAATACACATAGGTAGCTGGATCAGAATATTATGAGAAGAGGAAAGTCTTTAACTGTTTCCGAAACATCATAAGATTGTTTGTATTACGCAGAGACAAAGGAAGGGCATTCCAGGCCTGTGCGGCCTGTACATGAAAGGCGCGGCCATTGCCACAAGCTCTTTTCACTCGATCTACGTGTAGAGAGCAGGTTTTAGCTGAGCAAAGAGATCTGCTAGGTACGTATATCTTCAACCTATTCTTGAGATATATGGGCGCATCACCATAAATACATTTATGGCAGGTTGTCAGGAGCTTGAATTGTATTCTAGCTGAAATTGGCAGCCAATGGAGACTCCTCCTAGCTGCGGATGTGGGCTCTAAGCGCTTCATCAGAAAGACAATGCGTACTCCAGAGTTTTGAATCTTTTGGAGTCTTTGTAAATCCACTTTCTTCGCCCCTCCCAAAAGAGCGTTACAATAGTCCACTCTAGACAGTATTACGGCGCGGACTAATTTTTTTCGGTTTTCCTCTGAGACCAGCGGGGCCACTTGACGAAGCACTTTCAGATGATAGTTAGTGCTTTTCACAATGGCGTCAACGTGGGCCTTGTTGTCTAAACTGGCCTCCAAATAGGTGCCCAAGGTCTTAACCTTGGATACCACTGGTATCTGACAGCCATCGACCAAAAAGCTGTTATACTGAGAACCCAACTTCTCTCTGGCTTGTCTGGGACCATATAGCATTAGCTCTGTCTTGGTGGCGTTAAGGCAGAGCCAATTTGTTGTCATCCAGCTTTTTACCATTTGGTAGACCCAGTCTAAGTTTTGTTGGTCCTTACTATGGTCTCCATTGACCTCCAGTGCCAACTGGAAGTCGTCTGCGTAATTGCAGAAAAAGAGGTCTGAATTCTCAAGATCCCTGCATAAAGGAATGATATAAATGTTAAAGAGCAAGGGGGAGAGGCGGCCCCCTGAGGGACTCCACAGATGGTGATCTCAGCATCAGAATCACTCTCACCCCAATGCACTCGAGAACTACGTCCCTCAAGAAATGACTTGAGCCAGGTTATTGCCTCCACTGAGAGGCCTCCAACCGTAGACATGCGGTCTAACAGAATCTTATGATCAAGCAAGTCAAAGGCTGCCGAAAGATCGAGTAGCATCAGCAGTCCCGACTTGCCAGATTCCAGTCCAGATAGCATGTGTGTCTGCAGATCCAACAAGGCACTCTCAGTGCCATGGAAACTACGGAACCCTGACTGTTTGGTATGAAAGATATTTCTTTCTGCCACATATACCTGCAGTTGTAACGTGGCCACTTTATCCACAAGTTTTAGGAAGAAAAGGGTGTTAGTGATTGGTCTGAGGTTTGCGGCATCATTAGGGTCTAAACCAACCTTTTTCAACAGAGGAGTAACTACTACATGCTTTATAGATGAGGGAATGTGATTAGTACGAAAAGAGGAGTTTACAAAACGACAAAGAAAAGGGGCAAATATGTCCTTGTGTTCTAATATCATTTTCGATGGTAGAAGTTCACCAGGACAACTAGTCGGGTGCATGGCTCGCATAATGTTACAAATGTCTGTTATAGTGTGTTCTTTGAAATTAAACTTAGCTTGGGGTTGTTGCGGAGATTGTTCTCCTTTGGAAAAGGATTTAGATGTAACTTTGGGTTTAGACTGTGTCTCTTGATCACTGTCATGATTAGGTTCTCTGAGGGTAGTACTGAGAGTTATTTTGGCTAGTTCTTGGAGGATTTTGCTTTGGGCCGTTTTCAACTTATCGGTAAAAGCCTTTTGTACCTTTTTACAATCATCCCTAGTGGGTTTAATGACTGGGTTTATACTTGCAGATTTTCCCAAGATCTTAGAAGAGAAAAAAGCTCTTTGGTTTGATTTCCAGCATTAGTAATTTGATTATCGTAGAAGTTATGCTTAGCTTGTTCAATTTTCAACTTATATTCCTTAGCCTTAATTTTCCAGATCTCTAAGTTTTCTGGTGTATTATCTTTTTGCCAGGTATGTTCCGCCTGTCTTTTAGCTGTTTTCAATTTTGCCAATGCTGGAGTAAACCATCGATGATGGTTAGGGGTGTCTCTAACCTTTCTAACCTTCAACGGTGCAACATGATGCAGCGTTTTTAAAATTTGATCGTTATAGGTACTAATAAGTACTTCTGGACTATCTACGTCCTTAGTAGATTCCATTATCGTCTCCAAGCATGCTGAAAGAATAGAAGGCGTAACCAGCTTCATGTTCCTTCCAAGCGATTCGTGCATGGGTTCATGTTTCCTGGGATGAGTGATAGGAAGTGTCAATTGAAAGTGTATGAAGGAGTGATCCGACCAAGGACATGGCGTGGTAACTATATTATCAATCAGAATGTTTCCACTTCCCACCCAATCCAGGATATGACCTTTTATATGCGTAGGTTCATTATTATGAATGAATATATGATGATTATGTAGTGATTTTTCAAGTTCAATAGCTTTCCTGTCCTTAGCATGACCCTTCCATAGGTTAAAATCACCCAGAATCACCACTGTGGAGTTGGTGGTCAGCAACGGTGTAATAGTATCCACAATCCACAATATCATCATTAAAATTAAAGGAATCGCCTGGGGGGCGGTAAATAAGGATGAGATTAATGCTGTGATTAAAGTCAGCAAGTAGCTTGATGTGTAAGAGATCGCAGCCCACACATTCCATTTTACTTTGATAAATACCCCGATCTTTTTAACATATAATAGCCACACCTCCGCCGCTGCCGACCTCTCGGTGTTTACCGAAGAAAGCATAGCCAGGGGGTGTCACCTGTTCAATAGTAGGCCCATGTGCATCGCTAAGCCAAGTCTCGGTTATGCACATGATGTCCACATTGTGTTCTAGAATTAAATCATGGATATCAACTATGTGTTTTACTAGGGACCTGGTATTCAACAAAACTAATGTCAGTTTATTTTTGTTACTCAATATATGTTTAGAAGGTCCCTGTTTAATATGCTCTGTATTAGGGGAACAACGACCATCTGGAGGCATTTCCAAATACAGTCCTAGCCAATAGGTGAATAACTGTATAAATGAAGTCAATATCACCAAATTCTTTCCAGACTCCGGGCACTAAGTAAATACTGATCCTTTCCTGGTATCCAGTAAAGACAGTTATAAGATGTGCGAAGAGAGAGACGAATGTGAGGATAACTTACTGCACGCCCATCCGGCCCATCCGCGCCTGTGCGTTCGCGCAGGATTTGTAGGGAAAAAGGGCGTCAAGAACTACTGACTCGCAAGGGAGTTGTAGTTTCTATCGGCAAAAACCATGTGCGTGCTGCGGCAAGGTCGCAGCTTAAACGCCGTGGTGAAAATAAATTCAACAAAACAACTCCACTGCTTTGCTTTCACATAAGCGGATCTGGAGAGGCTTAGTTAAGAATAGAATCTAAATTAAAACAATTTTTAAAAATTATTAAACAGTTTCAAAATGCAATTACAATTACAATTCTACAATTTTAAAACAAACGACGAATTCTATACTCCTATCATACCATAACCAATTAACGCGTGCCTGGCCAACTTTCGAAAGGTCAGTTTCTTAATGTCTCCAACCTTGCCTGCAGTTCGGACAGGTATAGGTTGAGTAACAGGAGCGCTAGCACGCAAGCCTGTTTAAGCCCCTTAGTTGGTAAACCATCTGTGCAGGCGCCCGTACTACTCAACCTCACTTGTACCGATGTTCCCTCAAGCAGCGGAATAATGAGATTTAGGAGACCCCAGGGAATTTTACAGCTGTCAGGTTTTCTCCACAAAAGTGTCCTGTCAATAGAGTCAAATGCTACCCTGAAGTTGACAAACTATGTTTATAACGGAGGACCCTTGATATTTAAGGCTTTGCCAATCAATGAATTTAACAGCAACTAAGTATGCGTTGTAGCGAAGCTCACTCAAAATCCTGTTTGAAATGTGCTTAATAACTGTGCAGATTCTACCCATGTTTGTCCTTAGCGTAAAGGAGTCAAAAATCTAGCCAGGAACATTCAATAAGGACAAAAGCCTCCAATTTGAAGAAATCAGTCGTGAACATTTTTTAAATGCAGGGATTAATACAGCTTGCTTCCAGGATTCAGGTATCATTCCTCCTTCACAGACCTTCCTGATCAATGTCTCTAATATAGATGCCCAGATCTCCAGAACTTTCAAGAGCACCACATTGGCTAAAACGTCGGGGCAGGGGTACCTACAATGTTTTTGTCTATTAATGGCAATTTCAATACCATCAACATCCAATTCCATTGTATAGCTACCCATGTCGTTATAATATAGCCTGTAACGATGGATACTATCAATTGTGCAGTTATCCTGGATATGTTTGATCCATGCCGCCTTGCTAATAGGGTTAGCAATAGCAGAGGCTTTGCAACCCTTAACTACTTTCTATGTATTCCACATCTGCTTCTCATTACTTTTCGCCAGGGTAGCTAACGATGTTTGCCACCACACTTTTTTAATCAAGAATCTCCTTCTCATGACCCAGTTTATATATTTATTTTTAATTTTCTTTATCATCATAACGTTCCTTGTTACATGCATGAATCCTAGGAGTATTATTTACAGCAAGGTGATCCATAACAGAAGAAACAATCATTCCAGTCAGACCCTGAATGCTCTAATCACAATTAGTGCCTCCCGGGCTGTTACTAGAATAATTGATATTGGCTGCAATGGTACCAGGACAATTATCCCCTGTAATGAACCGTATACTGTTACCCCCATCAGTAGGCAAATAGACTGATGACATTTTGTGTCCAAGTCAGTTTTAGCATAGGGCCTGCCTATAGCAGGCAGAGTCATTGTGGCATTTTTCGATTTCAATAGTGATGAACCCAGCTTCTGTGAGAAACAGTTCAGAAGTGTGTGTATTCCACAATTGGGCCGTGCTACAGGGTAGAGTGATGTACTTGACGGCCAGCCAGGGTACTTTTGCCAGCATTCATTCTGATGTTTGTGGTGTTTCCCGCAGTGGTATCATCAAATAAATTGTCTCATCCCTTTGGGAGCTGGTGAATTACTTTAGGCAGACCCTTGACATGTACTTGCCAACCTCAAATTGTCCAGTTTTATTTTTGACTGGAGTCTCCTCCAGTTTCCTTTGCCAGTGTGTAATCCACCAGGGCCAAGAAGTCTTCAATAGAGAAAAAGGAGTCCAATAACTCCCTGAATGTGAAACTTTGCTCACCACCTTAAGTTTCCATGGAATCTGTGATGGCATTGGGTGAGGGTTGAAGAGGGAAGGCCAGCAGGGCATCCGGTTCTCATTAGTCACTGCTCAAGCCGACCCAGTCTCAACCTTATCAAGGGTCTGGGCCTGGAGTGTGGGATATTGCATTGACCTTGTCCACACTGGCCATCTTCTCCTGATGACCCTGAGGGGATGCAAGCAGCAGCCAGTGCTTGTTCAATAGTTTCTGAGTCAGTTTTAACATTGCGAGAATTGTTACTTTGGCTTTGACTGTGCAAGACCCATTGTAGGATGGGATGAGAAGGAGTTGATGCTGCTATACCTGCATAGTTATTCTGTCTCTGCAGTGATTGACTTGTGGTAGCGATTAATCTTGGCTAGTGGTAGCATTTCTACGGATAGACCCATTTACAGAGGAGGTATTATTGGAACTTCCACCTCTTTTTATTTTAACGGTGCGCCCAGCTGCTTGCTAAGCAGTTTTGCGTGGGACATTGATGGCCTTGATGGAGTTTGTGTGCGTACCCATTGGACATTGGGCCTCATTACGGGTTTGGAGGTAGCCATGCCGCTTTTACCGGGTCTGGGTTCCAGGAATAGGGAATTACTGGGCCATTCCGACCTTGGAGGGCCTGGTAATTCCCTTTCCCCGGACCGGGACCCGGTACATCCCAATTCCCATTTGAGCCCCTATAGGGTAAATGGGAATGGGGAGGATGCTAACAATGGGCCCGTTAATTACGGACCCGTTGTTAGCATCCTGGTCTGCTAGCGGGTCCCACTAAGGACGGCTGGTCTGACCAGACGTCCTAAGCGGGACCCGCTGCAGACCTCGTAATGAGGCGGCCAGGAATGAACGGTGCCAGTCCCTTACCAGCACCATTCATTACGCGGCCGCCTAAGGTGTAATGAGGGCCAATCCCTTTAAACCACCAATGTATCGTACAACAGTGGAAAAATGGACGAAACAAATGCATGTTTCTCTGTGTGTATTAAGTAGGAGAGAATGAGACTGCACACCAGGAGCAATTGAGGCAAAACAATTGTTCTATGTTAAGCGCTTTGGATAAAAGTGCTATATAAATAACAAGTTATTGTTATAGTCATAAACTTCAAAGAGAATTCTTTCTTGACAGGCACAATGCTTAGTATCATAGGCACTATGAGGCTTCCTTTGGACTCTGGAGTCTACTTGCATGGGAGATGCTCCCTCTTCAGTCCTCCTGTTGTGACTGCTTTTCCCTGGCAATCTGTATTCAGATAATACATTAAGGCAAGGTGACTCAGTAATAAAGTGTGATAAGCATTACCTCCACGTCCACTCTTCCTCGTCCCAGTACTTACTTCATGAGGCAACCGCCTCTGACACAGGACCTTCTTCTATTTCTTTAAATCCCTATAACTCCTCCCCCACATCCATGTCACTCAGTTTTAATTTTTCCTGCCTCCGGCAGGTTGGACTTTTTCTTCCCGGTGCGGGGCACCAGGTTGCACCGATTGCTGGCCCCCTGGGGGGGGCTGTGTGGCGGGGCCCTCGGCTCCCTCAGGTGCGGCACTGCTCCTGGGCCCCCTGCAGGGCTTGGGGTCAAAGTTGAGCTGGATTGCCTCGCTCGGTTCTTTGCTGGGCTCCGGACCGCAGCGTGAGCATTGTGTCCCGGGTCCTACACGGCCCGGGGGAAGGTAAGGAGAGGGGAGGACTGGGCTTGATGTTTTTCCCCTCTCCTCCTGTTTTGGCCATCTTGATTCGACTTGGCAGTATGGGCTAGCCTTCCCTTTTGTTGTGAGGCCTCTCTGCTTCTTGCCGTGGGGTGACAGTGGCAGAGAGTCTTTGGGAGTGCGGGGGCTCTGTTCTGTCGCAGGCATGTCACATACCACCTGCTCCTCAGACACACACAGCACAGGATGCACCGGATGTTAGCTGCATTATCTGGGGGAAGGTAAGGAGAGGGGAGGACTGTGTTTGATGTTTTCCCCTCTCTTGCTGGTATGGCCATTTTGACTCCTTCAACATGCCGTTTTCCTCGTGCTTTGTGTGCACATCTTTATTGGAAATGATGGCAAGCACTTGGCAGTATGGGCTAAGCCTTCCCTTTTGTTGTGAGGCCTCTCTGCTTCTTGTCGTGGGGTGACTGTGACAGAGTATTTGAAAGTGCGGGGGCTCTGTTCTGTCGCAGGCATGCCACATACCACCCGCTCCTCAGAGACACAAGGCCCAGGATGCACCGGATGTCAGCTGCATTCTCTGGGGGAAGGTAAGGAGAGGGGAGGACTGTGCTTGATGTTTTCCCCTCTCTTGCTGGTATGGCCATCTTGACTCCTTTGAAAGGCCGTTACCTCGTGCTCTGTGTACACATCTTTATTGGAAATGATGGCAAGCACTTGGCAGTATGGGCTAGCCTTCCCTTTTTGTTGTGAGGACTCTCTGCTTCTTGTCGTGGGGTGACTGTGACAGAGTATTTGAAAATGCGGGGCTCTGTTCTGTCACAGACATGTCACATACCACCCGCTCCTCAGACACACACAGCCCAGTATGCACCGGATGTTGGCTGCATTCCTTGCGTGCTGCCTGTGAATACGGCGCAGATTTTGGACACGTCTGCAAGCGGCCGGAAGGGTACCGGCCTGGCATAGTCTACACTTCGGGTTCGAGTCTCAGCGGTGCTGACTCGGTCCTTCATCCTTCCTAGACCGACGCATTGGAACGATTTAGAGCATGGGGCTACCAGCTACTGGCTACAGGGCTCAAGCCACCTCTCAGTCATGTGGTGTGTTAGTGGTGTGTTTGGGTCTGTGCTAGCTATGGAGGCAGACTCCTTGTCCTGTCCTCTTCCTCTAAACTGCGCAAGGGAAAGTCAAAGGAGTTGATTTGCTTTTCCCTTGTCCGGCATGGGATTATGGAAAATGCTTCATGGAAGTAACGGCCATGCAGGGGGTTCCCAGTGTCTCTTCTTTTAGGCCCTAGGTCCTCCGGTGCTGACGTGTTGCTTTCACGCCTCCTCTCAGACTTGTGGGAAGTGATAGGGCACATGGTGGCACAAGTCTGTGCTTAGAGGGGTTCTCAGAGCCCCTGGTGCCGGTGGAGGGGGATGTCACTTCAGTGGGTTTTCCAGTATAGGCATACCTCAGGTAGGGGGTTGCCTTTGATGTCGGCTATCCGGGATGGATTGCTTTGCCCCGCTTTGTGACAATACTCTGCCCTTTTGACGCCAGCCTGGTGGCTCCTCTGTCGGCTGAGGGGGCCATAGTCTGCTGGACTTCTGGGCTGTCCAGTATCTTCCTTTTGATAGGTCAAATCTTTTTGTGGGCTGACAAGCATGCTGTTATATTGTGGCGCAGGCCTGTTTCAACGTCCTGTGATTTCCCTCTGGTGCAAGTGCAGTGACTGGCGGTTTTCCCTGGCTCCTCGTCTCTATCTTCTCTGAGGTGTATGGGACCGGTGGGGTTCGGCTTCCTGGGTAATGGGCTCCTTCTGGAGGGAGTATCAGTTGCCGTTCCTGTCCCCTCCTGTCCAGGTTTGCATGGTTAGGACTTTGGTACCCAGCTCACGGTCCAAGTAGTTGGCCATGGGATCCGTTCTCTCCGAACGGTTGTTGTGGGTTACCGTCTTGCCCGTTCCTCTCCCTGTTCAGGGTCAAGTTTTCTACTTGCGGGTGTTCCTGGTCCCTATGCCTTCTAGGATGTGTCACCTGCTTATGGGTCTCAAGACCCTGCACTGCTTGTCCGGACGTCTGGGGAGAGCGTACTCTGGATGTTGTGCAGGGGGGCGCTTGCTGGCTGTTCTGGGCTGGGTTCTCAGAAGGCAGTATGTCTCGACTCACCTGTTGCTGAAGTTACGGGGCACGTGGCGTCTTGCATGTTTTCCAGTTCCTTGAGCCTGTCTTCGGTTACGTCTCCTGATGTCTTATACTCTCTCCCACTGGCTCCCGACATCTCGGCTTTCGTAGTTTTGTTTTCAGTGTCCCCAGCGCTGCGAGTGTCCCTGCTATGGTGGCGGGGGGTTTCAGGTCTACAGGCTGAGGTGTGCATGGTCCTTCCTCCTGTGACCTCTCCTACTACCAACACCAGCAGAAAGGGTATACATTGGGGGTCCTCTCAGCTCAAGGGTTGTGAGATCTGGGGAGAGCCGGTGATCATCCAATTGGCAAGAGTTGTGCCATTGTGCAAGCTCTGGTGTACTTCGAGGAGTTGCTGGACGGTCGGCGGTTTTTGGTCCGATCGGACAATACGACGGCCTTGGCATATGTCAACTGCAAAGGGGTTCCGGCTGTTCCTTGAATGCTCTGGCAGCGCTGATAGGCACCTGGGAGGAATCTCATCTGGTGTGTCTGCTGGCCTCACGTATCAGAAGGGTGGACAATGTTCAAGCGGATCTTCTCAGACGCCGGTTTTCACTCCTCTGCAGAACTAGTCCTGTTGGCCCAGGTCTTTGCGGTGACCTGTGTCAGATTAGGGTCCTTGGTTCTAGACCTGTTTGCATCCCCGGCCTCAGCAGAAGTTCCCCTCTTCTGCTCTCGTTTTCAGGTTGAGGGGATTGGGGGATGGACGCCCTCTCTGTACAGTGGCCTTGGGGTTTTCCTTTATGCCTTTCCGCCTATTACCCTTCTGCCCCGGGTGGTTTGGCGCATCCGAGTGTCCAGGGTGACTGTGTTGTTGTTAGCTCTGTTCTGGTGCCGCCGGAGTTGGCTCCCCTCTCTGTTGGAGCTTCGTTCCTAGGAACCTTGGCGGGTTCCGAGGTGGCCGTGTCCCCTTCAAGGGGATCTGCGGTTAGAATTCCACCGGATGCAATGGGCGGTGTGGCTATTGCTCAGTCTAGGTTGATATCTCAGGGGTTCTCAGATCCTGTAGTTGAGTCCAAATGGATGCTCTTAGACCCTCCACTCTGAAGGTGTTAGGCAGACATTGGGGCCATTTCCGAGACTGGTATGGGCGGTCTGAGATCCCTCCCCTGCGTTCTGGCCTCTGCTATCCTTCGGTTCCTCCAGGAGGGGTTTTGACAGGGGCCTGGCAGTTTTTCCAGGCTTCGCTCTCAGTGGGCCTCCATGAAATTCCTTTTGGGGGACTCTGACGGTCACTTGGATGGGGAGGTGTTGGTGGGGAAGTTGATCCAGGGTTTTTCTTCTTCCCTTCCTTGTGCTGATAAAGGGCTTTCCTCTTGGGATCTCCCTCTTGTATTACGGTTCCTTCACGGGCCTCCTTTTGAGCCCATTTCCGAGATTGATATCAAACATCTTACACTGAAATCTGCTTTCGTATTGCCCTCTCTTCTGCCTGTAGGCTTGGGGAGATTGGGGCTCTCTTATGTCACGCTCCTTTCCTGAGGGTGCTGCCAGACTCGGTGGTGCCGGGGTGTGGTCCAATGTTTCTCCCTTCAGTTGTCTCTCGGGTTTCACACCTCTCAGGGTCTGGTTCTCCCTGACTTCTTTCATGATCCAAGAACGCCTGAGGAGGTGGCTCGGCTTAACATTGATGTCCGGCGGGACGCGTTGGAGTATTTGGCTTGGTTTGCCTTTTCCACCAATCTGATAGTCTTCTGATTGCTTGTGGTCCGGCTGGGGCTGGGCATAACGCATCTGTGGTTTTCCATTTTCCGGTGGTTCCGGGTTGTGATCTCTAGGGCCTATGTGGCTTCTGGCCTGCCTGTGCCTGCGCACAATCAGGGGCGGTCTACCAGGGGTTTCGCGGCTTCCTGGGCCGATGCAAGGATGGTTTTTCTCTGCAAGAGATTTGTATGGCTGCCGCCTTGGCTGGTCTAGGCATTTTCATCAACCGCTATGGGTTGAGTTTCTCCCACTCGGGGGTTGGTTCCTTCGTGGTTGGAGTGTTTGTCTGTGGGGATGTGATTTAAGAGTTATTGTGGGTGTGTTTTGCTGCACTGTTTTTGGCTCTGTGTCTCATTGGGACCTTTTCCCCGTTGCTGCTTTGGTATACCTCATGAAGTAAGTACTGGGACGAGGAAGAGTGGACGTGGAGGTAATGCTCTGATTACTTACCGGTAATCTTCATTACTCCTAGTCCTACTCTTCCTCGTCACAGTACTGACGACCCTCCTCACCCTCCCTGCGGGGAAGGTCCCATGCTCCGGCTTGGTAATATGAAACTGAGTGACATGGATGTGGGGGAGGAGTTATAGGGATTTAAAGAAATAGAAGAAGGTCCTGTGTCGGAGGCGGGTGCCTCATGAAGTAAGTACTGTGACGAGGAAGAGTAGGACTAGGAGTAATGAAGATTACCGGTAAGTAATCAGAGCATCAACGGACAGGAGCTTCCGGGCTAAGGCCTCTGTCTACCGTCAGTGCTAGAATAATCATCTAGTTCCGACGTCGTAGAGAGTTGATTACAGCATTATTCTCAAATGTATTTGAATGTTACACTTGGTGGTTTAACAATGATCATATAAATAACAGACCTTGACTTTATTTTCTGCTCCCCATTCTAAAGTCCAGAAATATTCGACAATGCAAATGTGCATGTGTCTATTTGCTCCTGGCAAATGATACCGTTAACTTGGGCTCTAGCACATGCTCTAGCAACATTCTGAGTTAATGCAATGTAGATTAGGAACAGAGCAATTGTTTTATAGTCCATATATTTTTTATGCAATAGAGTGAATCATCAAAACATGGAAAGAACGTTTGATTTTCCGGCATAGAGTCTGGCATAATGTCCCACTAATGAAGTGGAATGTAGTACTGTGTTTTAAAGATTTGGAAGTTTCATGGAAAATATTCACCTGTAAATAACTATGTGTAATTACCATTACACTAAGAGGGAAGTCAGGCTAATGAAACACCAGTGAAATTGATAACAAGGCTGTATTTATTCAGCCACATTTTTCCTTGTAAAACTAGTGATTGTGATATTTTATCTTTTGCAAAATTATTTATTTGATGTTTTTATCAATGTCTTATTTATTAGTGACTTGCTTTTAAAGAACACCATTTCCGCAAATAATGCGATTAACAGCAATAACATATAAATAACAGTACTGAAAATGCTATCATTAATAATAATGTATAATAGGTATTATTATGAATGGGTTATTATTAGAATCGTTATTATGATCATGATGATGATGATGATGATTATTATTATTATTATTATTATTATTATTATTATTATTATACGTTCGTAGTCTGGCTTCTTTTTATCGACAGAGGTTTTTTCATGTATGTGCAAAGAAAGACATACTTTATCACAGTTTCAATGCTGTCGACTTCCAGTGCAGGATGTCCCAAGGAGAAGATGTTATCCCTGATAAGGTGAAGCATGTCTGCTTTATTGGATCGTGAGTAAGTAAATATGGACTCTGAACAGCTGACGATAGGGCAGGGTTTTACAGGATGGTACACTGTGCGCTCGTAGCCCTTCCTTTGTTTACCTTTCATATTGTCTGCCTGCCGTCACGTTGTCATGCAGCATATACACATATTCCAGAAGAGGTGCCGTTTGAAAGGTGTTTGGAGGCTGGAAGTGGGGCTCTCCATGTAGGAGAAAGGATCATGAAAGGCCATGTTTTACTGTGGGGCAAACTGCCTCTCTTTTCATAAAGGCAAATGAAAGGGGTTCTGCCATTCTAGAATATTATAACAATAGTTAAACTCCCATGTAAATAGAACACAGTTGCAGAAGGACTGTCCATGCAATATACAGACTGTCCATGCAATATACCGTTCTGGTTTTGCTTTTGTACGGCATGCAATAGTCTACTACTCTCAAAGAATGCATATTCACCAGTTGCGACATGACATGCTACACCTCCCCCGACAGCCGTCACATTGTGCAGTAATAACAGCAAAAATTAAAGCGCTTAGATTCTGGAGGCTTCTGGGGTGAAAAACTATATAATGTATTCTTTGTTTGCATATGATTCTAAAAGAATCTTTACAAGAAAAATCTCATTGTAACACATTTCTTTAAAATTGACATAGCATTCATACATTCAATACATTAAATAAATAAATAACACTTGGTTAATACCAGCATAACATCGATACGAATAAACAATCTGTGTCGGTGGTATCCAGACAGATCAGGTGCAAATACAAATTTAATTCTAGCATTGCTATACATTAAATTGGTTAAAATCTATTAGGTCAATGGTTTCTATGTTTAAAAATTATAACTTCATGTTTCAATTATTAGACCTGCTCAATCTGTACATATACAACAGCACGATGATAACATTTACTATACCTTCATTATAACTTCTTAATCATACAAAAACTGGAGGCCTACAGCACATTTCAATTACAATTATTTTCTCACAAACCACTCAGGGTTAGGGTACTGCTTTATCTATGCTTGGCAATAAGGCGCCACAACCAGTAGAGGCTGATATGAAGGCTTTCTAAGTCTGAATTGAGGCAATAAATCCAGAATGCGTCACTCTTTATGGATTCATAGTTATGTACATATTCACCCAGAATAGTCACATAAATATTGCCCATGGTTCGGCATTCCATAAATACTTGTTTGCTGGTCTCTATAACTTCTGGTTTATTACACTTGAGGCACACTCTTTCCTCCAAAGGGATTTTTAAATGAGCTCCCACAAAACCCAACAGGGGTAGTTGGTTAATATGAAGTCTCAAAATGAGATTACAAACTGCATGGGAAGGGCTTTGTCAAAGAAAGGGTTGTAAACATAAGTACCTATGTGCCATTCTTGCCACATGTATGTAGAACTTTAATGTCGCTAGCCGGACTTAATTTTTTTAAAAAATGTTTTTATTGATATTGTTGAAATAAATCAACTTTTCAATATACAACTTTACATTCAATTGGTCATAAATAAAATATACAGAAGACTCATCATAATTATTGAATTATCGAATGTATGCTGCACACTTAGCAATCATTAAAAAACAAAGTAAATGGAATTATTCAGTTAATATAAAGCGTCAAACAACAAATTAGAAGATTTAACGCTCCACACACACAAGATAGACAAAAAGAACACCAATAAGTAACAACAATTGTTTAGCAAGTCAAATTCACTGCATAGAGAAAGTTAACAATTGCAATTTGAAGGGAGACTTTTGTCGTGCACAATAACGTGCACCATCTTTCTGCAGGGTCCAAATTACCCAAGCAACTGCAATGCCATGAGAAAAATTTCAGGCGCTCTTGAATTAGAGCTGGGCATAACGATAGGATGTGTTCTAAAGTTTCTGTGGTCTTGATGTCGAGACAAAATCTACAGAAAGTTGCAACACCCTCGCAACACTTGCGTTGGGCCAGAAGTTCGCGGGTATGCCAGAAGTACAAATGCATTCTCAAAATGCCTGACCGTATTTTTTTACAGGGAACTTTAGGAGATATGGTTCTATATAACCCAACCTCTTATGTCTAAATTTTTCGGGCATTGCAGATTTGTATTGGAGACATTTGGTTCGAGTCTTGATCCAATCATTGCGATAGATTAGCTGTTTTACTTTGTTTGGATTTGTCAAAAGCATATTAAGCGACGCATCCGCTTCCACTAGGGTGAGATAGATGGCACGTAACCACTGCTTGACAAAATGATGTGTAGTATGGAAAATGTAATATGACATAAATTGCAGGAGATGATGTTCTCCGTGAGGCATCAGACATTTCCGAAGAAGGGCACAGGTTCTCCACTGGTATTGAGCATTCAGGGAAGTGAGGCCTAATTCATAACACACCCATACTATCGGGATGCATTGTGGAAGCTGGAGAATTGTTTTCCAAAATGTGCCTTCTAGCCTGTCAAAAACTCCTGGCTGCCAAGGTGATTGTGACTCAAGCCCATATAAAATACATGGGATCGCTTTTTGCTTCCGGTAGAGAACTGCCGGTTTCATCGTGAAAGCACCATAACGGTGCATTATGATTTTTGTCTGTGAGACGGCCGAATCAAGTTTGCACTTCACAACATCTGAATGGGCATTCACTGAGGCACTACCATCAAAGACCATACCCAGATATACATAACTTGACACTGTAGCCAACTCTATGGGGTTGATGGAACAACATGGGGTAGATCTCGACGTATTACGTGGTTTATAGATAACAACTTGGGTTTTAGCCGTGTTTACCCGTAAGTCGTTGGCCACTATATAGTTGTTGAAACCATCAAGAAGTTTTTGGAGTCCACATGGGTTTTTCGAAATTAGCACCAAATCGTCAGCATACATAAGGGTCTGAATTTTGCAGTTGTTTATCTTGGGTGAGTCCGATGATATAGCCTCGAAAACCTGGCGAACGTCATACTTGAAGTAATTAAAAATTGCGGACGCCAGGAGGCAGCCTTGCTTTAGGCCACGAGCAGTGGTAATGGCTCTAGATAGAAGGCCTTTTAAATTTAATCTAATACGCACAGATATCTCACAGTGAAGCAGTTGAATAATTTGCTGTAATGTTGGAGGGCAATTGTCTCTAGTGAGTTACACAAAAAGAATGGGACGGGAAATGGCATCAAAAGCCGTATGAAGATCCACAAAAGCAAAATAAAGTGCTTGCTTAGAGTTTTGTGCTTGGGATTTAATAGCGTTGAGACAGAGCAAGTTGATGTTTGTGCCTAGGCCAGCGAGGAAACCCGTCTGGAAAGGGTCTCTTGTGTGAGAGGCTTTTGTCCAAATTTTGAAGTCCCGCAAGATAAGTTTGGAAAACAGCTTACCGGGGCATCTAGAAGGGCAATGGGTCTATAGTTGCGCGGAAGTGTGCAGTCGCCCTTCTTGTGAATTGGTACAATGATGGAAGTTTTTCATGAGTTTGGAATATTGCGAGAAGTAATGATGTTTTGAAAAAGATTGTTCAATATTTTTGCCCACATTGAAGGATTCGATTTGAACTTGAACCGTCCGGGCCTTTGGCTCGAGAAGAGCTAATATGTTTGATGTAACTTTCGAGCATAAGCGGGCAGCAGGCAAGAGACCAACTCTCAGAACAATCCGGTAGCTGGGCCAGAGGCACAAAGGACGGGTCCGCATACAAGTTGGTGTAATGCTCTATCCACTGAGTCTCAGTTACACTAAGAACCTGTAAAGTACTCTGGCTTTTATGGGCACATTGATTGAAGATTGCCCAGGTTTCAGCTGTGTTTTTATTCGCTATTAATCTGAGCATGTGCTCGCTATCCGCTTGCAGAATATGTGCTCGATGTTGATGAATCCAATTACGGTATCTGCATTTAGCCACTCTCAATTGCTGAATGCAATTGGACTGTTTTAACTTACTGATTAACCTTTTTTCGCTGTGATATTCAGTCTTTCTAGCCTTAACTAGAGGATTGAAAATGTGTTTGTGTTTGTGGATCTCTGTTTTATTACTAAATTTCACTGAATGTTGGAATGTAATTAGAAGGTTGGTGTACTGTTTTGGATTAACAGAGTTATTATTAGAAGTGAGCAAACGAGCTAGGGCTGATAAGCTGTTGTCTGACCATCGAAAGCACGTTTTGGCATTATTGACCACCAGCTCATTCGCATAGTAGGACTTGTGAGGAGCTACATAATTCCAGTTGATTGTAAGAACTAGCAAGTGATGATCACTATGCACCTGAGGGATTATTTGAAAGGAACTTATCTGTCCAGTTAAGTTGGTATGTACATATAGTCTATTGTGGTGTACACGGATCCCCTGTGCCATGTTGGCTGGGCTGGAATATCGCCCTGTATTGCACCATTGGTCATGTGAAAATTGCAATTCATCATAAAGGATGACCACCGCTTGACCTTGTCAATGGTGGTTTTTCCCTTAGGATGGATGCAATCTAAGTTGAGGTCACCCACAATAAGGGTATCCGTGATATCAGAAGTAAGTAACACTGTTATGATGTAAGTGTAAGTTAAAACAAGTTCATAAAAATGTATTACCAGATCCTATGAGCTCATTAAGTTCTAAGAATGTTATTCTAAGAATGTGGATGAGAGACAGTAGAGACTGCAGGGAGAGAGCCATGTTGGCACTCGGCTCTCATAGGCCGCTGTCGCTGTAATGAAATAAATTACTGTTTCTTCATCACTGCTGCCTGGAGCCCTTATTTCCTCAAACACCAAGTACAAAAGTCTAGTCAAGCCCGCATAGAAGGCAGCATCAGTCAACCCAAGAGGGTTACGGTAGATGTTGATCAGAGCAATAGTATGCAATGGGCATGTGATTTTTACAAGCTGAATAAGAGCAGATACCGAGGCGCAGGCCTGAACAGCAAATCCTCTGGACATATTTACTCCCACTAGTAGGCCAGATGATGGTCGACATGGCCTCTGGTGTTCCAACTAGCAACACTGATGAGACGTTCTTTCGATATTACTGATGGTAATGACATGTAAGACTGGGCACCATCGATGTTATTTACCAATGAATCACTCGCATTAGGGTAAGTAGTCATTTGTTTTACATTAGTGCCCACATTCATACGTGCTGGATCTTGTGCTAGTAAAAAACCCATGTTAAACAGTTGTATTTTGGATTTCCAGGTAGTATTTAAGACGATACCCGAAGGTATCCACAATCGCAACACCGAACAAGTGCTCTCGGAAATAAATTCAATTTGTTCGATGTCACTTGAACAAATATCCTCCAGTTCCACCAGTTCGGAGAAAATATTTAGCACACTCCGACGATTAAGATCGTAGGTGCCAAAATTCCCTCCCCGACATTTTAGAATCAATGAGTGACATTTCCGAGATGCCAGAGGATGGAGATTAGTTGCCAGCGGAGCAGCTTTTTGTGACTGAGGATTAACAAGTTTGGATGCATCGTTAAGTTGAGGTCTTGACAATTCCATGCACTGGGCTGGAACAAACTGAGGCAAACTACAAGAAGGCATGGAAGGCTGTGGGTTGTCTGCTAGCGTTGGCAGAGAGCCTGGAAGGAGCCATTGGCTCAAGTTCGGATTTATTTCACGTGGCTTTTGGGGCGGATTGGAACGGATGGGATGGGTGCAGGATGCTAAGTATGCATCCACCGCCTCACGTATTTAATCAGTTGGGAAGTCAGAAGCAGGTTTGGAGCTCCTCTTGGTGGCAGGGATCATGATGTTGTCGCACAGAACCAAACTTCTTGGGTGGAAACAGTAATTCGCCCCTCTGAAGTAATGATATCAGCAAATGCTGGGACCGTTGGAGTGGATAGAAGGATGGAGGGTGGGGAACCTTGCGAGCCAATGGTAAGGATCGAGACCTCATCGCCGGGAGCATTATCTGTTGTCCGATTACCATGTGGATTTGATTGAAAGTTACCAGCCAAGATTTTTAGTAATGCCAAGATTTCATGGGCTTGAACTGATTGTTCGGTTACTTTTACATCTAGTCCTTCAAACAATTTGAACAGACTTTGCAAATTTAGCTGCATAGCCGCTAAGGTGACATCAAGCACTGAGGAGGGGACAGCGGCCACCGGTTGTGCAGCATCCAATGTGGACGGCGGGGGCACATTGAGCACACTTCGGGCTGGAGGTATCATTAGTACAGGAGGGACAGCCGTAACCGGCGCACCAGACTTATCCACTGTGTAGTGAGAGGGAAAGATGGGTATGTTTGGGGAGATACAGTTTTTCACTGGGCTCTGAAAGGAGCACTCTTGTGTAACTTGAGCCTGCACTCTTTGAGGAGTAGGATAGACAAAGGAGATAGATGGGGAACTTGGCGAGGACTCCGTGCCCGAAATGCCTGAGGTGAGATCTATTACACCATGAGGATCTAGAAGCATGGAATTTTGAGACACAGAATGGCTGGCATATATTGTGGTAAGGGCGTGTGCAGCATAGTATTATCGAATAGGGGGAGCGCAGCCACATTGGCATCAAACTTTGGTAGTTCCTGCGCTACTAACTCATGAGGGGGCGAGATTTGGTCAAACGCAGGAGCTTCAATATTAGTCCCAGGCACGGTTAGTACCTTTGTACTTTTGGTTCTAGTCAACATATTTGCAGGAGAGAGATGAGCGGTCTTGCGAGATAAGCATGAAAGTCGTGCAAATGGTATAGTCAGCCCCTTCTGATGTATATTTGAGGGCGTACCTGTTGTTAACAAATACGCCATAAGCGTGTAGTTGCACGACAGACCACGTGTACTAACCTATAAAGAGAATAAGGAGGTTAAAAATGACAACATAACTCAATTCCGGTACAACAGCAAAACAAGCAAAGCAAACAAAAAACTAACTTTTTGGCGAGTCCAGCTCTCTCGCTATTCTTTTCGCAAAAGTCCCAAACTTTCAAGGGCTCCCAAGAGCTTCCAGGTTAAAAGTTTATGCAGGAATTGAAGAAAATCGAAAAAGGTTGAAAAAAAGTCAAAGAGGAGAAAAGAGAAAGAAAGGAAAAAAAGAATTGGGTATGAAAAGGGCACCGTCGCCACTTGCCGCTTGCTGCGCAGCTAAGCAGCAAAGCAGTACTTACACAGTACTTGGCTCGAGCGCGCGGGTGTGCGTGCGCAGCTGCTTTTATTTGATGTCACAGAAGGCAGGGACTCACCAGTAATGCTTTATGGGAGAAGTGACAATGATGGATTCAATCCTTCATGCTCCTGGGATATACTTTCTAGAAGCCTTGTATTTGGCAAGGTCAATTACTTGCAAAGCGCCACTGGTGTCGCAAATCTCCTTAAAGCTTGAATCATAGTATCGTATTCAGAATGTATCACGTGGAGCCACTTGTCATTCTACAGATTGCGGCATGGAGCATCTGTCAGGTTTTTTCATTATCCTGAGGGGGAAATCCTCGACGGACTAGATTTTCACTAGTTTTCGTGGAGGCGTTCTGAATACAGAGTCCGTGGTTTCTACCACTGCAAAAAGGGCAAGAAACACAGGCCTAGCCAGAGGTAATTACAGGTCCAACCCCACTGGGCCAACTTATTTATGAACAGGCCTCTAAGAGTTTCATATTTGGTTCCCCATTCAAATTTGGGATCCCACCCTAGCTCGTATAAACCCTTAATCATGTGAATATTCATTATCACCAGTTTTGCTGTTTTTCCCAATATCTTCTCCCACAAGTGCCAGCAGTTTGCATCTAGGATTAGGGTTGGCCTAGAGATGCAGGCCACCCTGACATTTAGGAAATTGTCCCTGCAGGTATACCAAACCCCTACTCTAATCTTATGAATTCGACCGAGGTATTCTTCACCAACCTCAGGGCTTGCTTCCAAAAGTAGCCCTCTAATTGGTCAAGCCATCTTAAATCTGTCATTGCTATTGCATCCAGACCATATACGACCATAGGGCAAAAGCTTTGCTGATATAATGTAAGAATGCCCACCAATGAGTGGCCGGAAGTCTGGCGAGCAAACTTCTCTATCATATTATACAGTCTACGCCCCTTAGCTGTTTCGGGCTCGATAATATGTTTGTACGACAGGCTCTGACTCATGTCGAGGCCCAAATAAGGATATTTACTCACATATTCAAAGTTACCCAAACTCGTATTAATCTGGGGACGGTTCATCTCCTTTGCAGAGATCAGCATTATTTTAGTTTTGACATGTTGACGGTCTATTCATTTTTTTGTGGCAAAATCAACTAAGATTTCAAACATAGTCGTTATTCAGCCTAGTGTATGAATCAATATGACCAAGTCATCTGCATAAATCAAACCCAGAATGGTCACCCCACTTATTTTTGGGCAACAGCCAGTAGTCTGTGCTAGGGCCTTGGGCAGATCACTCATACAGAGATTATACAACAGGGGAGCCAAGACACAACCTTGCTTGGCTCCCCTGTTTAGACTCAACGGTGATGAAGTCAGTACTGCATCATTCATTCTGATTCGTCCAGATATATCCCTGTGGAGTCTCGTCAAAATGTTTAGTAGCCAACTAGGACAATCCCGGTCTGCCAGATTAGACCATAGTCTAGTGCGGTTAACTCCATCAAATGCTGCTTCAAAATCTATGAAGATAACATACAGCACAGGGGTGCCTCTAATGGCTGCTGCTCTTATCAGCCTATCCAAGACTCTTAGATTGTGTCTAGTCGAGCTGCCAGGACGGAAGCCTGTTTGTGTCAAGTGAAGCAACTCCCTTTCCTCCACTCATAGCTGAAGATATCCCAAGACCAATGAAGGAAACACCTTGCCTGTTACATTCTGCAGGTACAATAGCCTGTAATTCGAGGGCGAGAGTCTATCTTCTCTCTTATAAATAGGTAAGAGGATTGACTGTCGACAGGATTCGGGAATTTGCCGCTCCGTAACAGACTTTACTAAACAAAGCTTGTTAAAAACGGGCCCACCCATTTGGGTTCTCTTTCAAGACTATACTGGCCAAGTCATTTGGGCCAGGTGCTCGAGAGCCCTTGAGGTTCTTAATAATAGACTCGAGGGACTCTATGGAGAATATCAATGGCCACTCGTGAGCACTAAGCATTGCCCTTGGTTGGATTTCATCCTTCCATGCTCTGTCCCACAACTAGAGCAGCCAGTCATTTTCCTGTATAAGGTTTAAGGATTGTCTCATTCTATCCCCTTTCGCACGGGATAGAATATGCCATAAGGCGCTACTCTTTTTACTTCATAGTGCGCCAATCATACCTTGCCAGTGAATGTTTCTGGCTGAGGTACACCAAAGTTTTTGCCATCCTCAATATTAATAAGCTATATAAAGCTATATAAAGAACCTGCTTAATTTTGCTTTTTATTTCATATCTTCATATCGCGCCTTTGCGGTTTTCCCAAATACCCCAAAAATAATTCGATATTATTGTTGGGAAAATCAGATAGAAGCTGAGGGGTGACAGATGGCTCAGAGAAGATTGCACAACTCTCAGGGCCAGGACCATCTCCCTGGCAGCTCAGCACTGAGTGGATGCCGACTTCATATATGGCAATGGGGTCCCTATCACCCCCCAGCTTCCAGCTAATTCGAGATGACATGCACAACAGCATTTGTCTACATACTGCCATACCCCCTCTGCAAAAGCTGCCAGCAGTCCTGCACTCTCCTGCCACTGGAACTTGCCAGCCAACCACAAGACTATCACATGGGATATCACAACCCACCTCCCGAGTGGTACTTCAGCAAGCCATGGGTGCCCTCTTGTCCTATGTCCAAAATTACATCTCCTTCGGCACCACTCTAGATGACCTCATCAGCACCAAAGCCAGTTGGTGTGCCATTGCTAGCTTCCCATATGTGCTGGGCAGAGTGGTCTCAATAAGGGGTGTTGCTAGTTCTAGAAAAGACCCGGGGCTACGCTGATGTCGGAACTGTTGGGACTGGGGGCTAGCTAGCATTTTGGCTGTAGCTCCTGAGATTCTATCTGGGGCTACAACCAAAAGACCAAGGGCTATAACCGACTTAGCCTCGCCTCCCCCCCAGCAAGGCCTCTGGTCTCAATCAGTGAATAATGTGGTCCATGTTCACTCTATTACATAGAGTTTGTCTTCCTACTATATCACTACTTGTGTTGTGTTTTCAGCCTTCTTTGGGCAATCCCAAAAGCTTAAAGGCAAATTAATATGTGTGTGTGCCATGATGTTTAAGGTGATAGCTTAGTGTGTTCAGTACCTGTGGCATAGACGTGTGTTTCTGTAACAATATGTTTTTCTTATGTAGCATTTCCTGTCAAAGTCCTTCTGCTTCTAAGCACAGAAATATCAAGATGTTTATACATACTTTAATGGGAGCCAATTTATCAACCTCTGGATAATGAAGGACTTGCTTGGCCCTATTGTGGGGTATGAACTTGCGAAGTGCAAGGTGCTCCATGTACAGGTCGAACACTGAACTCATGAACTATCCTCAGAGAAGAACATTTCATATCACAGCACCAAATCCAAGTGAGGAAAATTCTTCCTTTTCTTTCTCCGAGATTGATACAGTAAGTTCATAAACGTTGGTGATAGTAAAACTTACGATGCTAAAAAAGGAGTCTATCTGCTCCATAGCGTAATAGTTATCAAAACTACCAACATGGCATCAGTCCAGTGGAAATCCAAAGCTGCACCCTTTCCAGGATGGGTTGTAAAACTGGGCAGCAGGAACACACATGGCAGTAGATTGCACCAGCCCCAAAGAAGAGTGCAAGGTATTGGTGGGAGAGTTGGTTAGGCAGTCCAAATGGAGTTCATGGAAAAGAGTCTCAACTGATTTCCCGACCTTGACTCCGGACAATACTGTCATTCTACACAGATATATCACTGTATAGTTGTGACAATGTGTGCATGTCTTATTACGACAACTGTTTTACTTTTATGTATAAAACGGGACCATAAAAGCCTTACTGACAGGGAAATAATGGAGCAGGAAGTAAATCATGTAGGACCTTTCCTCTAAGCCTATTTTTGGTTTCCTAGGAGACGGGAGCTGAAGAGGAGAACGTCGTAGAGCCCAACGGTCTCAGCTGGGCTTACTAAGGAGGGGCGAAAAGTAACGAGAAAAGAAAACAGCTGATCGGCGCAGCCGAGAAGAAATAAAAAAATGAGTTGTTAGAGGAACGTGAAAGGGAGAGGGAGAGTCGCGATCACAGGAAGATCCGCATGGCGAGGCCCAGCTGATTGGGAGAAAGTCGTTGTTGTGACCGCTGGAACAACGTTATAATACGGAGAAACAACGCCGGAGGCTCCAGCGGAAGGCCCGCATGTCGAAGCTCAGCTGAATAGCGGTAAGCCGTAATTGGGGAAAGAAAGTGCAAAGCTACTCTACAAAGCGAAGATCGGCAGGACGAGGCGAATAAAGTTGCTGTTTATCATTTAAAAGAAAGCGCTGTTGCGCTATACTTTAGTTAAGGTGACGTTACAGGATTTTCAGGAAGCGCCGTTGCACTAAGGATATTAATTAAAGCGCTATCTTGCCATAAGTTGTTAACGAAACATCCGCATAGTATCTATTTGAAAAGCGCCGTTGCGCTATGAACTGGGTACAAAGCGCCAAGGCGCACATTGGGAAGTGCTGAATCCAGACAGAAAGAGTGAAGAGAGTAAAGAAGGGGAAAAGGAAGAAAACAAGAGACAGAGAAATTCTAAAGAGCTCCTGATCAGTGAGTAGTGAATGGAAAGAACAATTTAAAGAAACAGTGATCTGATAAAGGGAAACCTTAAGTTGAAAGGGTGTGTAAAGACGATTGAATTGTGTGAACACCGATACAAGACAAACAACAGAGAAAAAGGAATAATCCCTCAAGATCAGGAAACCAAGAGCCAAGAAAATGAAAAGGTCACTTCTATGAGATAGAGAAAAGAACGGAGAAGAGGGCAAAGACATAATTAAAGACAAAGAGGAACCAATAAGTCCAAGAAGAGACTTTCAGATAGAACTTACCTTTTAAATTCCTTGCTGGTGAAACAAGACAACTCTCTCCTTAAAGAATGGCAGAACAACGGAGAAGACGTATCCTTTTCCTGTTTTCTTTTTCTGAAAAGAAAAGAATTTGATTAATAAACAATTGGGCTCTCTTTCAGTCCAAAGAAAACTACTTTTGGTTGAAGTCTCATATTTCTTACTATTGTGTATATCATTTCCACGAGTATCGTCACAATAGTATAATGCTATTCTTGGTGAAAGGCGTCGCTTTCTAACATTATGTTACTTTTCTTTAGCCTATTGCCTGCTCTTTCTTTTAGTGGAGGCCATTTGAGTAGAATGGGTCTTATACAAGCGACAACGACCATATGACATAGATCTCTGAAGAGCTTATTTTCAGTTCTTCTTATCAGACCCAAACTATTTTAATTGTTTTAAAGAATTTCAACTTTGTCAGATCATGCAGAACAATTTCCAAGTCTATGTCAACTATTAACTATACGCAGGTGAACTTGTCAAGCAGTTTATTTTTATCTGGTGCATTGAAATCATTACAATAACGTAGATAATTGCAAAGATATGTTTTAGGTTTCCCTTTATAACATGTTAATGTTAATGTTAATGTTAATGTTAAAGGACATTAGTACCACGCACTATAACCACCGGAGTGGTCCCCTGGCGCTCACATGGAAAATAACCTACAATATGCTCCTTCTGAATAGTTTAATTCTATATTATTTGTTTTTAAATATTGTCATTTTGGTGTATCATGTGACTTGAGTACTTTCCAAGTCAGCGCTACATATTGTTATAATTCTTGGAAGTCAAATATTCACACATAAACTAGAACTTGGAAAGATTGTGGCCAAGTGCAAAAATTGGAGACTAGCCTCAAATAAAAGCTTCAACAATGAATTAAAGTGTGCGAGCATGGGTAATTCATCAAACTCGAAATGCTTTATTTGTCTCCATTGCCAGTTCCTACATATTTCACCAGGAAGAGTAATATGTGTGAAGGGAAACACATGGCAAGAAGCAAGTAAGTACCAGCTTTGCAAAACCTGCTACTCTCATTCACTGTAAATCAAGCAAGCACACCATTTCTTTCTATGTCTACAACACCCACACTCACCTTATGTACACAATGGGCCTCATTACGAGTCCGGCGGTAACCGAGGCAGTAAAACCGCTTGGTTACCGCCGGATTCTTATTACCATTCCGCCTCCGTGATTCCCGGAATTACCGGGGCATTACAACCCCGGTTTCCCGGGAATCACGGAGGCGGAATGGTGTTAATCCCCGTTCCCATTGAGTCCTATGGGACTCAATGGGAATGGGGATCATGGAAACACCGGCAGCATCTCGTAATGCTGCCGGTGTTTCCTCGTCCGCCTGCAGGCGGGCGGTGTTAAACCCGCCAGGTCAAACCTGGCGGGAACATCACCTCCCGCCTGCAGGAGTCGGGATCAGGCGGTCCGGAAACAACGGTGGGGGTGGGTTTACTGCCACCGTTATTTCCGGACCGTCTGATTTGTAATGAGGCCCAATGTCTGGTGCCTCTTTTGTCCACAATACCCATCCCTCTCTTGAACCCAACAAGTCTAGTTATATTTGCTATCATCTGCATTCAACAACACTGTGCCCTCTTTTTCTGCCAAAGTTGAGAAGCAACAGGAAGGCCTGCAGTTCTTCAGGACTGCCTATTCAGGCTGGTAGTGGAGATGAGGGGGCGGGTCGACTAAACTCACCAGCTGGGCCACAATCTACTCCATCATCTCCACGATGGAAGAGAGCAGGTTGCATCCAGAGTTTGAGGATAGCCTTGATCCCATGATTCTCTGATTCTGCAGAGCACTGTTTTTGAGAATGACACATGCACTTGTAACTCTATTTTCCTGCCTGCATCAGCTGCTTAATGAACACTTACTGCAATTGTTTTGGGCCCAAATTATCCCTGAGAAGTGGCCAACACAGCCTTTGAGGTGTTGTCTATGGTCTTGCCACTAGTTTCCTCCTTTTCTTCACTGGGTCATTATTCCTGCATACGCATGCTCTACTAGCAATATGCACCTTAGTCTTGGGCTGAGAGAAGGTTCATATCCTCCCAGACATGCATCATTGCTGGACTATTTCAGGGCCAGTGGTTATAACACTCACCGAGGAAGCACAGTGGTAGGGTCTCTGTGTTCAGTCCTCCTCACCAATGAACTCATATTGCTAAGTTTCCTCTCACATTGTTATTTATAGTAATTCCTTTGCAATATAAACTGCTATTACATTTTTCATTATACCCCAATTATATTTCCTGAGAGGATTATTTCTTTGTACTTTGGACCTTATAGTCCCGCATAAAGGGGAAATCGGGAGTACTTGAGTATTTGTTGATGGAAAAGCATCTGCAGAATGAAATGGGACATGTCGGCATGTACATCACTGTAAGATGTAATATATTAGCAGGTCAGGATGCTGTGCAGAAAATTGTTCAATTTCTTGATTTATTTTCTGTCTCTAGCCCCATACCTCCCCTCCAGCGCCATATGATAGTTGCTTGCCCAGATGCAGCTCTTATGTTTCTCCACAGCAGCCATCAAGGGTACTTTCTATTTTCACACAAAAAGACTGGAATGGATGCCCTGTAAAGGTGTTAATCCACACTTTAAAGTAAACTGCACAAAAGCACATCATTGCTGGCTGCAAAAAGAATATACATTACACAATAGCACCTTTCTTTATACTTTTGCCATTTAGAAAGATCTAAAATAAGAGCTCCATTAGAGTGATAGAGTGAAGCAGTATATTGTATGTGTTGTTTCTAGTTTAAACACTATGGGCCTGATTAATGGAAGTGTTTTATAATGGCGCAATCCCATAGGAAAACGTTCCATAAATCAGGCCCTATATAATATGAAGGTTCGGGTAGGGACTTTTTAGTTTAGCGGCAGTGGCTGAAACCATAGATTGTCCCCAGCCTAAACATTTAACCAGTTAAATCCTTCTGGGTAACCAATGAACTTGAAATTAGTCTTTCCTCCATTAGAAGTGGACAATTTCAATCTCCTCAGATGCCCTATGATATTTATTTTACTTATATTTTAAGTCCCACAGGCCAATGAAATAAAGACTGGATGCATCCATAAGAGTGACTATTGTTAAATGATCTCTTGAATCTTTGCTCTTTTTTAATTGCATTACTTCCTTTGTGAAAGTCATCAAATGGAATGTGAGCCCTGCAGTAAGAACTAAACATGTGTCCACAGAGGTGCAGATTCTTCTCACAGCCATAAGAGGTATTTGGCATCATGCATACTCACTGCTTAAGAGCAGCTTCAGAAAATGCTGTCACTCACCTTGAAACCCACTCCCTTACTACCGAGGCACAGGCCAGCTTTGAATTACAGTACAAAACACACTAAGGCAAAACAAAAAAAGGTGATTCTGGAAGGTTTAGAATGAATCTTACGTAACCTCCGGCATTGCTCTGGGCAACCCTCCAGACCATCATTCTTCACCTGCCAAGCCATTACAAAAGGGGAAAGCCCATATGTAAATCAGGCTTGATCCCACCCCAAAAGGGCCGGTCCAGCCTGAACTTATTGATCACATCCCTTCTATCAAGGCCACAAGTATCCCCAAACATGTTTCGGCCTCATTGGGCCTCATTAGTGAGATGTAGTTTCGGTCTCTAGGCCCAGCAGGCACAGGTCCCATGTCTGGGCATACATGTTCTACTCAGGGTGACTAACAAAAGGGGTGATGGCTGGAAGGTTTAGAATTCATCTTAACCTCTGGCATTGCTCTGGGCAACCCTCTAGATCATCGGTCTTCATCTGCCAAGCTACAAAAGGAGAAATACCATATGCATGACGCCTAACAAGGCCTAAACATGTCTGGGGAGGCTTGTGGTCTTGTGCTGAAGGGATGTGACCAAGCAGTTTGGGCTGAACTGCCCCTTTTGAGGTGGAACCAAGCTGGATATGCATGTGGTGTTTCCCTTTCTGTAATGGCTTGGCAGCCTGAAAAACAATGGTCTGGAGGGTTGCCCAGAGCTATGCACTTGGTTAACATTAATTCTAAATGTTCCAGGCATCACCTTTTGGTCTTGCTCAAGAACCACTAATGGTCATGTGCACTTGTATTACAGCCAAAGTAAATAGTGTCACATGATGGACATTGATCCACAACAAGACCACCCTAGTGAATATGTTTACACTGGTTTAAACCGTAAATGTGAACAGAATTGAGCAAAATAACTGGTTGGGTCTGACGTGAACTGAAAGCTGTTAGGATGGGTTTTGTCCATTGTGGGGAAATGCTCTGGTGAAAATAAACAAAGTAAATTATCTGTTGGGGAAGTAAACTATTCCAATTTAAGATACTGCCAGTGTTCAGTAAGTCAGAGGTCTAATGCCTCGTGACGAATCCACACAATAGTTAGAGATCCTCGGCATAGTGAGATTTTATCAATATTTAAGATTCCGGATTTTTTTAACGACATAGGCTACCGTTTGGAAGGAGAGTAGTTTGTTAGCCAGCTCCAAGGGAGGTGGGTCCTTAGTGATTTGGCATATGTTGCTGAGCTTCATGTAGGTCTTGAATACATCCTTGTTTATGTCTGGGGTATCTTTCAGTTTGTTGTACAATGTTTTCTTTTTTTTTGTCAACCATGGGTCTGATGCCATGGTTGCGGTAGCACGTGCAGCTTTGTTGGGTAGTGAGTCTGTTTTGCACAATGTGGGGGGTTGCAGGTTATACTATTTATTTGATTTTGTTTTTGTTTTGGGGGGTAATTTTTGTAGATATGGTGGGGGCATGTATGTTGACTTCCCTTGTGTCAGAAGGTGTCTAAGAGTAGGTTAGGATGGGCCTTTAGTGAGGAGCAATGGCATTTTAAGAGATATTGCCAGGTGTTACATGTTTTGTGTGTCTTGCTATGTTTTCACCATTGGAACCAGAATAAACTGTTTGTTGAAAAGGGGGAGAAAGTAATGCTGCTATTAACAGGGTGGTGGTTTGACAGATAGAGTTGTCTGTGTTTAATGTGAAACATGAGGGGGATGCATTCACCATTAGCAACTTCCACATCTTCCCCATCATCATAATCTGTTGTTGTCCGGCTATTACAGTCAAGATGAAAATGAGCAAGATCCTGGTGTCATGCTTTTCATCATACCCTACATGCCAGATTGTGACTGGCCTACACCCCAAAGGCAGTCTGAATACCCACCTGGTGGGTGGCAGCATGTGTGGCAGAGAATAGTGCTGTACCTGAAGCAAGGCTCCGAAGACATTTCTGTCTCTGTGATTTATTGCAATGGACACTACTACCCATGAACAGCTGACAGGCGTACGATAGGACAGCAATATTCTTGTGTGCCCACCTTCTGGGTGAATTTACGTATCAATGCTCATTATCCTTGTATGATAAACCGTATGACACTTAACAGTTTTATCACTAATCCAACAAGCTTTCTCACTTCCAAAATAGTGTCTTTTATACTCATAAATAGAAACACATTAAACATGCTCTCACTCTCTTGTTTAGCATTTATGTATATTTATGTATATGTATTTAGATAGTATATGATCATTAAAAATATAATAGTTAAGTAATATACAGTACCTAATATTAGCACTAATGTAATGGAATAGACACCCAGCATCCCACTCTTCTAAGGTGTTGAAACTACCTACAACCAATCAACAAGTGTGTATGTAGCTAATATGTAACAATTGTGATGCTGTGGATTGGTAAGTGGGGGACAGGTGAGGTTATGCAGACCAACCTCTGGATAATCCATTAGGTGGAAAGGGTAAAAAAACGGTCAAAATGTCCACGGCTTCTATGGGTAGTGAAGTAAGAATTGACCAGTCTAAAAGTGATCTAGGGCCATGAATCAAAACAAAAAGTACAGGTAAACAATTTCAAATCCTCCTTCAAAGGATTCCAATCACCTTTTCTGTGCTTTAATGGATCCACTTAACGTGGCCAGAGAATTACAAGGGGCAACAACGGTTGCATATGGACAGTGTTGAAATTCAGTACCACCCTAGACACATTGCATCACCAGCACAGGAAAAATTGAAAGGCTAACCTAACAAAAATACACAATAGGCCTCCAATGGAAACATAAAATGTATGTTGAAAAAATGAGGGCATTGCTTATTTTCTGCCACAAAAATAACAGAACAGTCTAAAAATGTGACTTTGAGAAAATTTGCAAAGTGCCCTTTTTTAGCACCATGAGAAATGTACTGTCTCAGTGTGAAGGCATCTGATAGCTGTTTGTTGCTTGTTCCCAAGGCAGTTCAGCTTTATAAATGAGTTGTGTCTCCAAACTATTGAATTTGGGGAAATTGGCAAACTGCTTGTTTTTAGACCCAAAGACTATACTTAAAATATTGTCCTACCCATGCTTGTTTTTTCTTACCCAGGCAACATCTTGTAGACATGCAGTGTCCTCCAGGTCCTGCTCCTTCATTTTTATTTTTGCGCAGCATGGCCTACGCTGACCTCCCTCTGGCTGCAAAAACAGCTTCATTTCCCCCCCCTTTTTCCTGTTAGCCAGTGATATTCTAAGAGACCCTGATGCCATTCAGGTATCCACATTAGAATTAAAGCTAATTGTGTTCATATCTGTCACTTACATATTGACTTCCGTGTTTCAATAAGATGGAATTTTGACAAATGATAATATAAACACCTGTGCTTTTTTTCATAACATTCAGAGCATTTTCTAATGTCAGCATGTCCTAATTACCTAATTAAACATAGACACTTGGTGTGTGTTCTATCAATTTTGGCCTGGACTCTTGATCTTTTTGTTTATATAAACATGTTCAAATGTGGATATGTGTTTTAATTCTTCTGCTCTCTGCTGCTATGCTTTAACAATAGTGCACACTAGTTGCTATGCACTCATTAAAACACTGTTGCTTAGGCATTTTCTTATCTTGTGCATGCCACGTAGAATAGATAAATGTGTTCCCGACATTAAACTCCTTACCCCTTGTTATCTGTGTTTTCTAAACACCTTACAATTTTAAAATTTCCTTACATTTTTAAAATTTCCAGTGAACACACAAATCCCATAATGCATTCTGAAATTACATTTGTGCATATTTCCAATTGTGCTTGAGGAGTGTTGTGTGGTTGTCAACTGACCAGGGTATTGAGGCCTTCAGCAGATGCCAGGACCCGGTATTGCCATTTAAGAGGAGTGGGCAGTGTTGTTCTTTCTCACCAACATTGCTTGGCTCTCCGGCTTAAGTACAGGAAGCTCTGGGTGTTGTTCTTCCCATACATAGAAGAAGGGAGGAATAGCGGTGCTATTGTGCCAGGGGACGACTATGCCTCTTCTAGGCTCCTCACCATCTGACATGACTGTGCCCAGCATCAAGGTATGGAAGAAAGGGAAAACGTGTGAGGATTGACCCACCGCGATGTCTTACGATGGAAATGGGAGTTGTTCCTCCTATTGGGAGGTAACTCCCTCCCTCTGCTGTTTGCATGGGGAGGAAAAGTCTGCACCCCTTTCCCTCCCCTACACCTTATGCATCAAATTGGAAGCTGCTGGAGGCAAGTAAAAGGGCAAGATGATCTCTTGCCTCACTCAGCAAACTCTTATTCGGTACTAACTTTGGAGGGAGTTACAGGGAGTGGGAACCAATGGAAATTAGCATGACTCTTGAAGAACAATGTTTGTTTTCTGTCCCTGGCGCTACCTCTGGCATCTCTGACCCAGCAGAGAAAAGGGCAGAGCCTAGTGTAGCCACTCTTTGGTAGGTCGCTATTTTTGTTGTGTACCATCTGTATATGTTTGAAAGGAAGTAATCAGCTGAAATAGTCTCCAACTGAAAAAGGAGGGTCCGTCCTGCTTGCAGGCTCACAGCTAGCTGGATTCTCCATTGTCTTCCTGCACTAAGTAGGACTGATGCAATCCTTCCCCTGGTAACAGTCTGGAAGGAGTGGTGGCCCATTTACAATGGAAGGTGGTAGTGCCGACCTAAGCGTTTCAGAAGCAGGGTGTGGTGGATCAGACAGGGAGCAGTATCATGGCTCAGGGGCATTATTTGAGAGAGATCTGAGAGAGTTGGTATTGGAGTGGTCAGGTTTGGTTGGAGAGAAGAGTTCAAATACAGATATTGCTGTTTCCATTTAAAGAACAATGCAAAACCAATGACCAGGGACCTCCACTTTAAGGAGTGCTGTGGGGCCCTCCATGCTAGGATGGGAAGTGCCCCCAAATGCTTTCAAACCCATCAGTGAAAAAAGTAAATGTGTCCAGTTTTGAGAGCCACCCAAGAGAGAACATGTCAGGGTTTAGTACTGGAAGAGAGCCTGCAGGGACATTAGGTCCCAAGGGACGCAGGTGGGTAATATTTGGATTAATAACATTTAGAATAGGAATAGTGGCTCTGCCATGTTGCAAGTTTATTACATCATGTCACATAGACAAAACAAAAGTAAGAATAGGCAATAAGAGATGAAATAGTAACAATGGGTTATTTATGTTCCAAAAGCCTGTCTATTATATATCCCCAACAATGATCCAAATGCTCCTGACACTTGCCCAATGTAGTTCTATTGGGTTTGCCTTAGCCTCCCAACAAGGTTTCCTTTCATGACCTTCAGGCCTATCTCCCAGAGAGAGGTCCTATTCTTCATGCTGGAACCTCTTCCGATCCCTTTCAATTGGTATTTGAAATAAATACAATCTCTCATAGACATTTGAAGTAATGCATGCCTGGAAAGAAGGGCGATAGACATGTGCAATAAACAGGGGAAATGTTCATTATAGTTTGAAAAAATAAAATAAGCAATGTAGCCTTTGTATGATATAGATCATGTGAGAGTATCCTTGGTTTATTTTTGAGTACATAAATGCTGCTGCAAGAGGTGATGCATGCATTTACTGCTAAATGGTTTCCCGTCTGCCTCCTTAGAGGGCATGTGGATGCAGTGCATTAAAAACTGTGCAAGGGATTTGAAGAGTGAGATCACAGTGAGAAGGACTATGAAGCAGAGAGGGTAATGGACATGCACAGACACCCAGGAGGGCACTGAGGTAATATCAAGAAACAACAATACTTCAGGTACACAAGGTTATCTAGAAGGTGCCATAGAAAGCAGCTTTTAGCCCTGGTGATCTACACATGATGTACCTGTGTATTGGAAAGAAGTGCAATCACCTATTTAAGTGATTCCTAAATAGTTTGTTCACTTTCTCGATTGTTTCAACAGAAATAAAAAAGGGCTGTTAATGCAATTGCAATTTGCAGTACATATAAAGAACAAATAATCTACATATTTCTTTCCATGAGCTCTTAAAGAAATGTATAGACAATTTAAATATTTTTAATGGACATTCTGCCTAATTTAGTTTCCAAAAGAATATAAGAATCAGATTCTAACAAATTCAGGCATGTAAAAATAGTTTCAATGGGGAGCCCTGTTGAACCCTACCAAGTTGGCCGCACCTCAGTGCAGCTCCAGGCTTTGTACTTTTTCAAGGTGCAATATTCGTGATAAATGAGGGGCACTTGTGTGCTGCGGTGACCTTCGAAGTGTGTATCATGCAGAGAACGGCTTGAGCAGGGCCACCTACAGAGAGGTGACTCCAGAGTGGTGAACCAGAGTGAGGCGTGATGGAGGTGCCCTGCATGGCCTGCTAGCTGCTGGAGAACGGGTGACCCCGGAACAAGTGCAGACCGAGTGGCCACTGCCAGAGACTGGCGGAGCATTGAGAGGCTGACCACGGAGCTAGGCAAGGTCTCGGCGGAGCGCCGCTGGTATGCTTCTGCTAGCAAGAAGAGCGGAAGATGAGGCTAGGCTCCCAGTTGCTGCTGCACTGCTAAGGACGAAGTGGGCACCTTGTTGTGTTGGCAACGCAGTGACTTTCTCCCATTAGGGGTAAGCCCTTTTTTGATAATGGCAGCAGATAAAATATAAATCTTCGTGATAATGTCCAATGGGTAGCATTCATCTTTAACTTGGGCAGAGACATTTACCCATTCAGTGGCCAAGCTCTGAAAGGTACATGAAATACCCATGGTTGCTCACATAAAAGCATAAGCTTTCTTCATAAAATGTTTGCGATTTTATCTCGAGGAGCTGAGAAATCCTTTTTATATAAAAATAGAAAGCAGGGGGCATCTGCATGCAGTCCTATTCGATACCCTGACTTCACACAGAATCGATGGTGACTGGGAAGGCAAGAAGAAAGATAAACCCACTGACCCTGACTTTTTCTGCCCCGTGATTCAACAAACAAGCAACCTGGCCAGGGGAGGTCCCGACCACCCTCTCATTTGAGGGATCCTGTACTGGCTGCGCAGGAGCACATTGAAAAATCAGTGTCTGCCTAGAGAAAACATTTGACAAAATATTGGAGAAGGTGGCACATCTGGAGTCGAGAACTTCTGTTCTGGAACAAAAAAATACAGCACCCAGTTCTCCCCAGTGGTGAAAAGAACTGGTGACTTCTGTCAGGATGCAAAGTGCCCTGGAAAGCAGACTTGAATATTTTGAGAACATGGTTCGAGCAAAACAAATCAGGGTTACTTGTCTCCTAATAGCAGCAGAAGGGGACGACCCAATCACATTTGTATCCATTTGGCTTCCATAGAGATGCTTGAACCTGAAGTGGAGGAAGAGTATGGGTTCTTATGGGAGTTAATCCACATAATCCAGCCTCTTTATATCCTTCTCGACCTGGGCTGCAGTTACATTGTCCTGCTTCTAGACAGCAGCATGCACATCTTAAGACAAAACACGGGTGTAGAGTCTGCTTGCATAATAACATTTTGACGCCTATTTTGGGTATGATTGCATCCTTTTTTTAAATTAAGTGCCAGTCCTCTGTTTTTATTTGGGCTATTAGGTGGCGCTGAAAGTGCTACCATAAAAGCCAAAACTATTGCCATTAACATAAGAACTTCAAATATGGGCTTTGAAAGTGGGTTTGTAATGCTTTTCCAATGGGGATGACACTTGAGGAGGGATACACAATTGTAATCCCACCAATTTCCCACCCTAGCCAATGTAACCCCTATGGCTGAACCCACCCATCTCGGAACTCTTTAATTTTGAGTGAGCTCTACCATGGAGGCAGCCATATTGAATGGCTGCTGTCTAAGGAGGATCTCTGGAAACAAGCCGGCCATCTTTAAATGGTAAATATATGATGCATCTTCCAAATAACATGATATATTGTTTAAAATAGCTAAAGTAGTCATGCTCCTGTATGCTTCTATATATACCTCTTTGTTATTATGATTAATTCCTCATCCAACCTGTTGTATTTAAGAGCACAGGCATGTTACAGTATGGAAATGCCAACCCTCCGTCCACTCTGCGGATGGCTGGTTGGCTACTATCCATGATACATTACAGCCACTACAGAACTGATCAGAGACTCTCCGCAGACACCCTGTAAGAGGCTGCCATTAGCACATGCATCTGACATTTTGACCTCGCTCAGCATTGTGGCCGCCGAGCCGTGTATGTCAGCTGCAAGCAATGGAAGCAGAAATCGAGAACCGCTAGAGATTTTGTCTTTTTTAAATAGAATGTGATACTTAATTATGTATTTTTAGCTGCTTGTTTGTTATTTGTTGTTGATGTCTTGTAGCGCCTTCATGCCTTAGGGTCCATGGCCGCGCTACAAAAATGCTATAAAGTAAAGTAAAGTACTATAGCAGCATTGTGTTTTGTCACTGTGTACAAGAGGGCGGAGCGACCTCTGACGGGCCCATGGAATCAGAGCTCACCCTCAAGTACTATTAAGACGAGATAGCTGCACCTTGAGGAGGATGGGGTGCAGGATTCTCTTACTCCAACACAAAGCAATAAGGACAAGTCAATGGTTTGGCAAAGGGAGGTCCGTTTAATGACAAGTACAAAAAACGGGGAAACAAATGGAAATCAACAGTGATCCAATTGCCTGTCTTGCTTCAACTCCCCCATTCTTCATTCAGACAGCAATAGTTATAGTACATTCTCGTCATCATTGACGTGTAACACTCGAAGTTTGTCATGCAATTCTATTGGTTGGGAAAGGTAACTTAAGTATAGGTGCTATTTCTGTATATGGTAACAGAGCGTGAGGATTGGATAACTCTTATCGGGTGGGTGTCTACGCCCATCCCTCTACATCACTCGTGATAGACGTCACTACAAGTACGACGTCTCATTGGTTCTACTAGCTATAGGACCCTAGATTATTTGGTCCATTGTGACTAGGTGGGTTACACCCCTAGACATAAATCTCCACTTTAATTATCAGCATGCAGAATGGACACCCAGGTTCCTTGTGCCCCAAGATTCACCCTGCCTCCCTTCCATCAATCAGTACTTTTAGGGCTATGTGTCAATTAGTTGGCTAGGAATGGCCTCGGAACTGTAGATTCTTATCAGGAAAAGTTATGGCATCCTCGGGTTCTGGGTGACATCAGATGTTGGTACCTATTCGCGCTTGGCTGGTCACATGTCTGTTCACCGTGAATCTACAACATTTTCCCTCTTTTCGTGTATTTGATTCTTTCTTAGCCTTGCCACCTCCCTGGGGCCTCCTTCTCTCGACCTTCACGGGGCAGGCTGCTATGCTCTGAAGTTTTGATTCTTCGGAGTTGCCGCTCTCCTCCCTTCTTGGAGTTGACCTCGAATTCCCAGGCATGAGCTGCTTTGTGCTCACTTTCGATTCCGCTCCTTCTGTCTGGCTTTAGCTGGAATATGAATCTCGGCCTGTTTGGCCCCTTGCAGCCTGGGCTTGATTCTGCTTTTACAAAATGGAGTCGCACTTGTATAGTGTGCTTCAATGAGGTAGATATATAATTGGCACTTGCCGCTCTATTCTTCTACTAAGCATGGCAAGCAGTACCGTTTCCTTGGCTTCTTGCGTTCCAAGCCTATTTACATGCATTTAGTCAGTTCTGTATTTTCATCCTTCCATGGTTACGTTTCTTTATATCCACATCGTTTCGTCTCACAAGTCTATTACGCCATTATTCCTTACATTTCGACCTTGTGTGTCATCTTTCCATTGTCGTTTATGTTAATTTGTGAACCTGTCTGGACCCTTGTGTCATCACCATTCGCCTTCCATTAAGGCTCTTTGGGTCTCTTCGTGGACAGTCTATAGGTACTCTTCATTTCGTGTTAGCTGCTGTTACGGTTGTCTCAGTGGGTACCGGGCTGCCCATGGTTGTCTGGTTATGGGCACTTCAACCGTATTGCTCTTTGGATGGGCACTGGGCATAAGCCTAGGGCTGCGCTCTGTTGGTTCATTTGTTTCATATGTCACGTATCTTGGCAAGTACGTTCCTGGTACCTCAAAATGGGGGGCTGGTGTGCAGGCCATGTCTGGGACCTCCTCTACAACTGGACGTCGATGTGTATGGCAGTGGCATCTATAATTCATTCCTCTGTCCATTAAGTAGCACATTTTGAGCACACCTTGTTGCCAGTGTCTTATTCTATGGCATAGAAGACATAACACTAGTTTGTATGTGCATGCGGTTTGTAAAGACGTCTCTCTAGAGTGTGTATTTATGGTTTGTAAGAGGCTGCTGTCGTCAGTTTGGTTGATTTAGTCTGAGAGGCATTGCTAGTCTCTGTATTTTTGTATGGCCAGGAAGATATATGTACGTGCTCTAAAAAAATAATCCATTGTTGTTTGTGTGGTCAAGGAAATGCAACTCTCGCTGCTGACTTGAGTCTATTGTGGAGAAGGGACTCTTTACTTTCTCTGATTTGTTGAAGAGCCGTCTTGTTACTTTTTGCATAGAAGGTGATTAAGAGGCACTGCTTGTAATTGGTGCTTTTCTGTGTGAAGAGTGACTTTGGAGTGTCTAGTCAGTGTTACATCCGCCTTGCGTCCCGCTACGCGGTGACGCAAGATGTTCTGAATAAAAGCCCCACCCCCACTCCGCGCGGGTAGTTCCGGGAAAGACACTAATGCATGTGTGTCTGTGTGTTGATTGCTCCCGTTGGAGCTGCGCAGCGGGCCTTGCTGCCCAAGTCTGACATCTCCATTCTCCTGCCGACGCCTCGGTCGGGAGTTTGGAACATAACACTGGCGACGAGGAAGTGATACAAAACGGCACACGCAACGCCGCCGGCCAGCAGACACAGCCCTCGGAGAGGGCGACATTTTTGGAATCACGGTGGGGGCACCCAAACCTCCATCTGAAAAAAAAATGAAAAAAACCCAATAATAAGCTTTTTTTTTCTCTCCTTTTCCTCAAGAATCCAAAAAGCCCACACAGCACACAAGTGGATGGCAACTGATTTCCCCACACCCACGGCCACGTAATACAGCATTGGAAGGCCCCAACACCATAGGGCAGGTAGTCTGAGGCCCAACAGCTGGTAGAGGAAGCAGCCTTGTGCCCAACACGTGGACACACGACGGGGAAGCCGAGACGAATCGCTCACAGACTTCCAAGGTGAGGGAGCATTTGCCACAAGTGCGCACTGTTAGACGCCAGATCCACGAAATATGGCGACAGGCACGTCCACTCCCAGGCCTGGCAGGCCCTCTAGAATTGCTGCAAACCTGTCACCGTCCACACCGCAAGCACGCCCGCAAGGAGGAACAACCATTGCACTCAACCCTTTTGATCCGTACACCGACCCATCATCAGTTGGCCCACGATGGCAGTTGTGGATACAAAAGTTTGAGATGGCAATCAAGTGCAAAGACATTACCACATCAAGGAAAATGAGGTCACACCTCCTACTTAATGTTGGGGATGAGGTCCTATGCATCTTCAACTCGCTTGCCATCACGAACAGCCTTGACGTTTACCAGCAAACGAAGGACACCCTGGCGGCCCAATTTATGCCCCAGCTCAATCCAGACTATGACACATTTATATTCTGCACCACCATCCAGATAGAGGACGAGACACTGGATGCCTATCACACTAGGCTCCGGAAACTCGCGATCTCATGTGAATTCACAGACATTGAAAAGGATATCCGACGCCAACTCATGAATGGGATACACTCAGAGAAGCTAAGGAGGATGGTGCTATGCGAAAAAGGAATTTCCCTGACCAGAATCCTGGAACTTGGCCGCCAGAAGGAACTGGCACATGCCAGGGTGGCACACATGGGCATGACCCTACAGAAACTACAGCCAGCTCTCACGATGGCAACCGTGGCCCAAATCACGAATCGCCAATACACGAGGGATGAGGCCAGTGGAAACAGCATGCACCCCAGATGGCAACACAGAATCCCAGGACCCACAGAATATGGGTGGTGCGGAGGACCTCGCTACGGATGACAAAACTGCCCGGCCCAAGGTACCACATGCGGGGCATGCGGCAGAAAAGACCACTACGCAAAAGTGTGCAGATCGTCGGTGGTACCACACCAGCAACCACAGGCACCCCAGGACAAAAATGCAGGTACGAAAAAGAAACAGGCCAGCGCCTGCCGCATCGAAACCGCAAACTCGTCGACCGAGGAGGAAGGGGACGATGTGGCACACATTCAGCAAGAAGCTGCAAATGACCAATGGAAGAAAGGAAAGAAAGTATACCTAGTTTCTGCACTAAACTATGGAAGCACAATACCCAAAAGGAAACTGCAAAGACGAAAATACCAAGTAGCGATCCAAGGGCAAGACACGCAAATGACTATAGACACAGGGGCGTCTGTCAACGTCATGCCACTGACCACATTCAGAAAATTATGGCACCAACCTGCCCTGAAATCGAGGGACATGCTACTGTTTGCATATGGGTTCATGATTCCACTGCACATAGTAGGCAGATTCCGAACCACACTTTGCAAGTGTGGAAAATCACTGCAGTCAAAAATCTACATGGTAAATGCAGGCATTGAATGTCTTCTGAGCAGAGACGCCGCAGAGGACCTGGGGCTGATAAGCTTCATATGCGAAGTGACCGACTCACAAGACGTCGACAACATTCTCAAGAAATACCCAAACCTCCTCAAAGGGATTGGATGCCTCAAAGGTAAGTAAATCAAGCTGCACATTGATGAGTCTGTCCAACCGTGAGCAGTGCGACATCGAAGAACACTGTTTCACATACAGAACCAGGTGGAAAAGGAGCTTCGGCACTGGAAAAGGCGGGCATCATCGAGGAGTTCACTGGGCCTACGCCGTGGGTGTCACCCATGGTTGTCACCAAAAAGCCCAAACAACCTAGGAAAGTGAGAATATGCATTGACATGCGCCTCCCCAATGCCGGGATAGAACAGGAGCATCACATCACCCCTACCCTCGATGAAATAGTAGCAGACCTCACAGGATCCAAGATATTCTCAAAGGTTGACCTGAACACCAGATATCACCAACTGAAACTACATTGTGATTCCCAGTACAGCAACATTCTTAACTCACATCGGCCTACACAGATACAAGCGGCTCAGCTTCGGAATCACCTCAGCGGCCGAAGTTTTTCAACATACAATCCAGGAGGTGATACGCGACATCCCAGGGGTCCTAAATGTCAGTGAGGACATTCTCATTCATGCAGAAAATAAGGAAGAACACGTAAGGAGGCTTCACATGCTAGACGGCAGGTTAGAGAGTGCTGGGTTGACAATTCACAAAGAAAAGTGTGAGTTCCTAAAGGATGAGATCTCTTTTTTTGGGTACATCTTCAACAGCGCTGGCATTTCAGCAGACCCCCAAAAAGTAGCAGACATCCAGGCTGCCTCACCCCCCACCACACCAACGGAGGTTCGCAGTTTCCTAGGAATGGGCACCTACTGCAGAAGGTTCATCCCGAACCTGGCCACGCTATCAGAACCCCTTCGAGAACTCACAAAGGCCAGCACAAAATGGGATTGGGGGCCCGCCTGCCAAGAAGCATTTGAACACATCAAGGCATCACTCTCAGAAGACACCACCATGGCATATTATGATCCTGCACTGGCAACAGAACTGTATGTTGACGCTAGCCCCGTGGGTCTGGGAGCCATCCCCATACAGGTCGCTAACACAGGAGAGTAGATGCTGATTGCCTATGCATCCTGCGCACTGACACCGACGGAGCAACAGTACTCCCACATCGAAAAAGAAGCGATTGCAGTACTGTGGGGCTGCCGCCATTTTCATCTATATCTATACGGCCGACAGTTCAAGACCTATACCCACCACAAACCACTACTCCCGATCTTCACAGGCACTTCATCACATCCCCCTGCCAGAATTGCAAAGTGGCTGCTACATCTACAACAATATGACTTCGAGCTAGCATATCAGCCAGGCAGTGGTAACTCGGCGGATTTCCTGTCGAGACACCCAAGAGCGGCCACACCGGGGGAAATACACGTGGCGGAGGAGACAGAGAAACACATTTGCCAGGTGGTACACACTATGAAGCCAAGAGCCATCGGAATAGAAGACATCGTAGAGGTCACACAAAGTGACCCATGTTGTGATCTGGTGAAAGACACAATCATTTTGGGGGAATGGAAGTCCTTCCTACGAAACATCCACAACAGAACAGTGGAAGCCAAAGAATTCCTCACGGGGATCTTCACGGTCAGACAGGACCTATCCATAACAGAAGAGGGGCTCATCCTACGAGGGACTCGGATCCTCATCCCCGCAAGCCTACAGGTTAGAGTAGTGGTGCTGGCACACGAAGGCCACAAGGGGATGGTGAGGACCAAGGCCGGATAAGGCACCGCGTCTGGTTCCCCCACATAGATGGAAAAGTCGAGCAGCTAGTCAACACCTGCCTCCCATGCCAAATAACAGGGGCGCTGCCCAGTCCCAAACCCATCCTATCAGCGGAGCGAGGGTCCGCTAGATGGGATGCCATCAGCATAGACATTTGCAAACTACAGGAAGGCACCCACTCCAGGTACCCCGAGGTCGAAATCGTCAACTCCACGGCAGCGGAGGCGGTCAAACCTGCAATCGAGAAAATGTTCGCAACGCACAGACTTCCGAGGAGGATTAGGAGTGACAACGGCCCACCGTTCCAAGGAGGGGAATTCAAGAAATATCTCACGGAACTCAACATCCGCTACCATCACATAATGCCGAGATGGCTGCAGGCAAATGTCGACGTTGAACGTTTCATGCGGACAATGAACAAAGTTTTGCGCCTGTCGCGTGTCAACGCAAGCCCCTGGAGAGTGGACCTATACCAATACCTGAGGAACTACAGGGTAACACCCCACAGCACTACGGGAATACCGCCGGCAGACATGATGTATGGAACGATCATCAACTCATCCATCCCGCACCATCCGAGCATGAGCACAGACACGTATGACCACGAACGCACCGAACTAAGGTAGACCGTGGCGAATGCACACATGAACAACAAAAGGAATGCCAAGAGGTCCCACCACCGAGTTGGTGATCAAGTGGTCATGGTGAGGAACCCATCGAAATTGAAATTAGACACCTAATACGACACCGTCCCATGGACTGTAAGCCAGAGGCACGGCACCATGATAACAGCCAAGAGGGGACAAAGACAAGTAACGAGAAATGCATCCTGGTTCAAGGCAGTACCAAAGGATCTATGGACGGACAGAGAGCCAAAACCGGAGGAAGAAGACCCGCCCATGGAGGAGGGACATGACCACCTGGAAGATGAAGCGACCATGGAGGAGCCACCGAGTGAACCAGAACTGGGTGAGCCGAATGATGATGAGCAAACGATGGGAGCCAGGGGTGGACAATATAGTTTAAGAACCAGGCCCTGGGCCCCGGCCAGACTCACAGACTATGTGTGGTAAAAGACCCGATCGAGAGACTACCTAACTCCCTGGTTAAAACAGTTTGCCAAAGTAATATTTGTTGATTAATGTTTTGTTTAAAATAAAGGAGGAATGTAAAATCTGCCTTGCATCCCGCTACGCGGTGACGCAAGGCGTTCTGAATAAAAGCCCCGCCCCCGCTCCGCACGGGCAGTTCAGGCCAAGACACCAATGCACGTATGTCTGTGTGTTTATTACTCCCGTTGGAGCTGTGCAGCGGGGCCTTGCTGCCCAAGGCCTACATCTCCATTCTCCCGCTGACGCTTCGGTCGGGAGTTTGGAACATAACAGTAGGATGGACACTGGGTTGCTGTGGTCTCCATTAGATGCATCGCTTAAGCTTTCATGCCCAGATTCACCTCTCACTGGAAAAAAATACTAGATCTTAGTGTGACTTTTGTCATTGGCACAATTTGTTTATTTATTTGTATTATTTACTATTTATTTCATTTTTAACATGCTGAATGTTCCACTTTGACTGCCATCTGTAGGCGGGCTACGATGGGGTTTGTGGAGGAGACTGGCACCCCCAACAGCCAGGTCTTGGATCTTTTCCGGTATTTGAGGTGGCTGAATTCATGGGATCGAGACTGGCACTGAGGCACACGACTAACAGAGAACTTGTTGCCTCTATTCTGTATCATCTGAGTACAGTGGCTGGAACGGCGTGTGCATTTTGAATTCGGAAATCTTGTGTTTGGGGACGGTCCTTAGAAGGCTTAGAGGCCACGAACTGAACCCACTTTGTAGAGGAGAGGCGATCAAGAATGTTCAAGGAAGCTGAGACCTACTCCCTGTGTCTTGCTTGCATTCACTCGCAGCTCGCAGCATTATGTATGTGCTGATTATTTGAAGACCAAGGCAAGAGGGATGAAAAGCGAGACGGGGTGCCATTTGCAGTAGATACTCTTCCCCAGAAACAATGCAGCAGGGACTTTAAGTTGGCAGAAAGTGATTAGTTTGGGCTATTGGGTGACGCTTATAAGCCAAAACTATGGCATTAGAGTCCAGATACAGAGAAATGGCCTATGAGGGAGGGGCACAAAGCTTGTAGATGTTGTTTGGTTATTTGCCGACTCATTGATTCCCACCCAGTTCCTGCCACTCCCCACCCAAAACACTTCCTCATAGAAAATCTTTGAGCTCGCTTTAAACAAGCCTTGCCATCAAACTTTGCACTCAAAGTGCCTGCCAGCGTTCTTTCAAAGCAGATGTGGGTGTATAGATTCGAAGCCAACATTTTGAGATCCATACTGGGTGTACCATTTGCAGTATCTGTAGAGGCACTGTGATGCGAACTTGCGGTGCCATCCATTCACTCCCTATCATTACTACAGAGGTGTAAGCTGTTCCTTGCTATCTCTAAGTCCCCCATTTCTGCAATTAACATATTTATCTACCTAGCCTGATTATATGATGAGGATTGGACTAACACATTTCTTATCCATCTAAGGAAGGCAGCAATGGAACATCTCCATTCCATAACATGGACATTGAGGTGACGGATTTGATCATCGCCCCTGTTTAAAAAAAAAAAAAATGATGACTTTATAGCGAATATTTCTCATTCGTAGAAAGCCAAACTATAGTCGGGATCATCTTCCCACATACCTAACAAAACTACTATTGTCCAATATTCGCAGATTCATTATATACCTGTGTTTTAATATACTCCCCAGTAGGGAACACAAGGGCGGTGAACCATATTGGCACGAAATGAAAGAACCTGTAGACTATGTAAAGTTCAAATTGAGACTAATCATCAAGTCCGCACCCAACGTCATGTTTTAATGTCCCACTATATTAAGAGCTATACCCGTTAGGTACTCAACCCTTGCTTTAAAAAGGATGAACAATTTGGAGCACCATTTATGAGCAGAGAGCACGGTTATAACTGCAGCAGTTTACCATGCCTGGAAAGTAGCACTACACCGAATTGCACTACTGAATGACTATTCATTTTAACTAGACACAAACGAATTTAAATGATTAACTTTTTTAAATAGTTATATCTGTTTTATTATCTGTTCTTAATGGTAGCTTTAATTTATATATTTTAAACTGTTGTATTTATGTAATGTATACACATTTTGCAAAAGGTTTGCTGAATAACCACATGCTTTACATTTTTCTGAGTGGTAATAATTTTATTGGAGCAGTACATAACTGGTGCAATAAAAATGTTTTAATTAGGACTGTCTTCAGCCACATAATTTATAAGCTCCATGCGTGTCCTTCACTGACATACTGTTAAAAACAAGCATTGGAAAAGCCAATAGTTTTGACTTGTGTATAAGTATTGGGCATTTGCCAGGCACTGCGATTATATGTCCAGGTACTGGCACTATTTTGCACTTGCTACCATCAATGGCCAGCTATCACCACTACGGCAGTGCCTGGCACATGCTTTCTTACCGATGCATACACAAAAGCCCATACTGTTGGCATTGCCAATGCTTGTTTCTGTTTATTTGGGAGTTTCAGGGAGTTCTACACGCCATCTTATGGAGCTTGGACATTAGACATTAATACAAAACACTGTAATGAAACATCACATAATACAACCTGACATAACATGTGGTGTACTACTAAATACGTCTCTGGAATGCAATATGAGAGGGGTATGTTAGGTGCGAGATTGTAAAATAATGCACAGCAGGCCATTAGGACAGCACACTAGACAGGCAACCACCCATGATACGGGCCCATATGGAGAGGCATTCTGGCACCTTACAATCAGCTCTGAGGCCTTCCCACGAAGTGACATGGCATTGCAAATAGGACATAACATGACATAATATGGCATGGCATAGCACAATCTATCATAATCTTCTCATCCAATAAGGAAGTGCATTTTAGGTCATTCAGGAAACCACTGTAATGAAGAAACCGTATCAAAGTCCAGAAATGCCCTAGCAAACCTCAAGCCAATCCACACCTCCCCGGAATATTGAGAATCTTGCCGAACTTTCAGGACTTATTAGGAGATGACCAGCTGCTTGACAGCTGTCAATCAGGCTTTAGACCCATGTGTGGCACTGGATCATGTTGCGAACTGTGGGAATGCCTCTTGGAAGATCTTGATGATAGTCACCCCAGTGTGCTAACCCTTCTCGATTTAAATGCTCCTTTGGCACAGTTAGTCACATGGATCTCCCTCATCACCTGTGAGCCTGGCTTGGCTCAGGCGTGTGCCAATCCTTCCGCCCATGTTGAATTTAACAGGTGGTGTCTAATGCCTGGTGTTATGCAGGGCTATGCAACCATTCCCTTGACATGCCCTTCTAGTAGGACTGCAGGACAGAATGGGGGCAGGGCATGCTCATATCTGATCTCAAGGCTAATTAATGATAATCAGTGTAGTAGTAATATAGCCTTAAAGACAGACGGCGGATGACCCCTTCCTTGGTCAGTAAGGCAGTTAGCATGGGGCGGTAATTGCAATGCATGTCTTGTAGTTTTTGTGGTGAAGTAAACGTGTTATTTTAATAGTTAGTAAAGTAAATAGACAAACTGAATGAAAGTGTTTTTTTTCATTTGTAGTATGTGTTTATTTGATTATAAGGTTGTTTTCATAAGTAAAGTATTACAACTGCAAATGTGGTGAACTGGATGATCTCTCAAGCATCTCTTTAAGATGAGTAGCAGTACCCTCGAGATAGATGGTCATGCATCAAATAATTAAGACAACTCAATAGTTTGGCAAAGGGAGTCCGCTTAATGACAAGTTCATAAAAGGGGGAGTAAAACAAACATCAGCAACCGCTCGATCTTCTCGCTCTCTTCACTTATAGAAAAAACACAATATTTATAGCAAAAACTCGCCATTGCTGACATACAACCTGCGCATGTACTAACGTAATTTTACGTGGCAATCTTAAAAACCTAACATGCAGCGTGATTGGCTATAGGAAGGTAACTTAACATAGGTACTATATCTGTATATGGTAACGGGGAGAGGGGGTTGGATAATAAATGTCAGGTGGCGCAATTAAGCCCTCCCTTCAAAATGGCCACTATGAACATCACTAAAAGTACGACGTCCCATTGGCTCTACTCACTATAGGACCCTAGATTACATGGTCCACTATCATTGGGTTGACATCAACCCCACTCATACTTTTCCACCTACGTCTAGCAGCATGCAGAAAGAACATCCATGTGCAGAGAAGTTCGTCTGCACCCCAGCTTCCCACCAATTATATTACAATCAAACATCACCTCAGGGGCCATGTGTCAATTACTGCTTTGTAGTTTGGCCTTGTGTCTGTTCTGTACTCTGAGAACTTTCAAGGAGAATGGGCGTGGCTGGGATCCATGCGTAGGTGTGAAAGTCTCCTTCTTCCAGCCTGCCTTTGTCACGTGACTAGACACCATGAAATCGGCTTTTCTCTGTGTCTTTTTGTATATTTGATTTAATTCTACCAGTCTTCTGACATCTGTGGCTTATCTTGACCTTTCTGAACAGTATCCTCTGTTCTCTTCCCTACTTAATTGTATCCAATGTCGGTCTATTCCAGTCAGATAAGACCTTGGTTTCTTGGCATGGTCACCCTTAGCTGAGTTTTGCTCTGTCTTGAGTCTTGATTTTCATGCTGCGACACACTCCATCTGAGGCCTTTTGTAACCTTTGTTCAATTCTGCTTATGTGCATAGTGAACTTACATTCATACATAAAGTGCTTCTTGAGGTATATAATTGTAAACTTTAGCACTTACCGCAATCTATCAACTATAAAGCATAAGCAAGCGTCACAATTTCTTTGCCTCTTGCAGTTACTTGCATCCGTACACGTTTAAACTAACTGAATATCTTCATCGTGTATGTGGCATAAGTTTCTTTATCTTGACATCGACTTCTTCACTTTAGGCTCAAGATGTCACTTATCCATGGTATTTCGTCTCTTTGTCAGTATTTTCAGGTCATTATATCTTCTATATGTGCTTCAGTCCGATTTGTTATGACATCACCATTCATCTTCCTTCATTATCTTCTTTGCCTCTTCAGGTATCTTATTCAAACAACCATCATATTGTTTAGGATGTAGGTATGGTTTCTTTAATGGATACCTTACTGTCCAGGTTTTCTTAGGTGTCAGTATATTAACAGGTGCTGTCATCCTGATAGGTACTGGGCATAGCCCAAGTGCTGCTCTTTGCTGGTTGATCTGTTCATCATACGTCACATACTTTGATGTGAATCCAATAGGTAATAGGAGGGGGGCAACTGGAGTGGGGAAATACTCGACACTTCCTCTTCAGTGGTTATACTGGAGCTGGTTTAACATAAGCATGCATTAGGTGTTATGTAAAAGTAAAAGATTTCTCGATAAGAAAGTAAAACCATTTTCCAGTGTTTAGCTTTCTCTTTGTTGTGTTGAATAGGATGTTGCAGCACAAAAAGAGTCCCTCCTAGAAAGAAAGTGTCTTGTTGAAAGAAATCTTGTCTGAAAATTGCATTGTTGCTTCCCTGTTTACTTTTCAAGCCGCAATATTCCTGATGCAGTCAATAGCGGCAGTTACTGCCTGCACTCTGAATATTCTGATTGGCTGAGGGGAAGTCATTAAGGATCTGTATGTGCTAATAATTATTAATAAAAAAACGATAATGATAATACAAATAATAATGATTATTTACAACGAACGTCATTCTCAAATAAAAGTGACAATGAATTAGAATAGAAAATTAATATTGCAAATTGCAGTGCACAACACATTCATACCAGCTTGTTTTATGTAATATGGTGAATGAATTTGTGAAATCTATGTGTGTTTATTCTACTGCATTCCAAGAGCTTCACTGGAAACCCGTTCTGGCGTTTTGCCACCTACTTTTCAGCTCCTCAGATTAGACAAGCGGAAGCAACCAGACTCCCAACCATCTTCGCCATCACGCCCACCTATACGCGCCTGGAGCAGAAAGCAGAGTTGACTTGGATGGCCAGCACTCTCCTCCACATCCAAGCCCTTCACTGGATTGTTGTGGAGGACTCTGTAAACAAGACCGCTCTGGTGTCTTCTTTCCTGGTAAAGAGTGGGCTGCCATTTACCCATTTAGCTGTGAAAACCCCACCCAATGTGACCAAGTCCAGGGGCGCTTTGCAGAGAAACCTGGGATTAAAATGGCTGAGAGACAAATATGGCGCAAGCCGCCCAGCGGAAGGAGTTGTATATTTCGCTGATGATGACAATACCTACAGCCTTGATATTTTCCAAGAGGTGAGAAAAACATCAGATGTTTGCAAATGTGCACTCTCTCCTTCACATGTCCCAGTTCTGCTCTGTTTGCATTGTACTTCATCAAGACGTTTGTGCCCAGAAAGCAGAAAGTCTCTTTTAGCATTTTACAAGAGTAAATCAGCTGCCACCAGTTCTACCTTATATTTCCTAGACTTGGTCAATAGCGTAGACAAAAGCTGAAGCCATTGACATCTGGGTATATGTGAAATGCTGCCTCCCAAAGGTCATATATAGGAGAGCATGAATAGTCATGTATGTCGTATTAAGTGGCATATAGATTAATTAGCCCACTGAGCTAATTTGTTAGCTTAGAGGGTCGTTTGTCTCCAGGTCACCGGCATCATTCCAAACCATGTGATTTCTGAATATCTATCTCTATCACAAGGAGAATTGTTTTACGGCTCATGTGCATTGCCTGTGGACCCTCTTGCCAATGTCCTCATCATTTTGAGCAATGCTTTTGTATGGGAGCGCAAAAACATAACTGTAGCAATGAAAAGACACCTCAGTAAATCTCAAAAGAAAAGTGATATCGATCCTGTGGTTCTAGTAGACTATTTCCCTGCACTTGAGATACCCCAAAATCTACCTAAGTGTGGCTTCTCTATGTGCACCAGTGTTAGTGCTATAATTTCTGAGTACAGTAACTAGTACTCAACTCCATCTCGCTGACATCTCTTCTCAATGTAACTCACCTTCCACTTTATATTTTGTATCTCAATTATGTAGATATCCTGAGCAATTTGGGGGATCATTTGATTTAAAGTTCTAATTGTGTGTTCAGTGCATGGTGTTATAGCAGTGTTGTATTTGTATTTATATTTGGTTATTTGCATAGCGCTCTTTCCCCATTTGTATGGCCTCAATGCGCTTTGTGGTAGGAATGCCCTCTGTGACCATAGTCGATGTCTTTGAAGTTATAGGAGTTTTAGATTATGAGATGCATTCCTTTCTTCTTTTTTCCTTTCTATTGTTCTTTTTCCACATAGTATCTGTCCTGATGGGGAAACACGTGTTGGGAGATAATGAGAGAGCAAATATGCATGGAGACAAATAATTCATGAAAAATTATGAGAAAAGAGTAATGTGCAAGATACAGTTTTTGTTTTGAATGTATGAAACCAATACATAGAAATATTTTTGGGGAAAAATATGGAAAATAAAAATACCAGTACTTGACAAACTGGATTTGAATTATAAAAGAAAAGATTTGTGATTATTTTTTTATATACGGGGAGCGCACTCTGCTTAAGTACCATTCTAAGTGAAAATACATGAGATGCATGTGTGCATTTTCACCGGACTACGACTTAGGTGGCTGGCTAGGCTCGGCTAAGCAGCCCAAAAATGGTCAGGCACGTGTGTGGGTGGTGTTGGTGGTTTGCGATACATTGCTATTGTTGAGAGAGTCAATGGGGCTGATTCATGGAAGTGTTTTATAATGGTGCAATCCCATAGGAAAACAAACGTTCCATGAATCAGGACCATAGTGTGGCCAGCTATACCGAATTTCATTTTGTTGGTAGTTGCAGTATGCTAGTGGCAGAGGTGTTGAGGTACGTCAAGTGTTTCAGTGTGCACAGCTATATGCGCTGCTAGACCGGGTGAGCATAGCTATAGCTGCATTCTATGGTGCATGGATGTTTCTACTCAAATAACTTCCTCACTTCAGAGTGCCTACAGCTAACTAGTCATTGGGAACATGTCTTAAGTGTGGCCAATGGAACCCGATTAATAGAGAAACAAACACTCTAAAGGGTGGTGTAGTCAAGCAAAACCCCACAAATAACACCTGGTATTGGCGTGTAAGACATTGGAAATACATCCCTACATGGAAAAAGGAAGAACAGCTATGGAAAGCAACCTGGGCAATTGCGCTTAAAAGTCTTTGAACTGACAGGGCAAAAAGTCATCTTCACAGGGGGCTTCTAAAGCGGTACTTTCTGTGCCCTAATTCTCCACCCCTCATATTGCAGGCTTTGCAGGTGAGACTCTAAAGCACTGCTTCATCCACCACCTTTTCCAAAGACAAGACCATGGGGGTAACCCCGGACACTGCACTGAAAGCAACTCTTGGCTCAGGCTCCAGGGCAAGACTCAGAATGGTTGACACCCTATAAAACAGAGGGCTTGTCTCCGGAACTTGTACATACTGGGGTTTAGACAGTAATCACTTTAGTACTGATGAACAAAACATAGAGTGCATCTCCCAAACAACGTTTGCATTCACTACGCACCCCATTAGTTCAGTCTTCACCCACCAATGACTTGATCACCGCCGGCTCTGGCACGGTCATGAAACCTTCAGTACATGATGGTGCCCGGGTCTCTAGTGACAGCCATGCAGGAGACCCTCTCAGGGAAATGGCATCAGCCACAGTGGGGTCCCACAATGCAGAGATGGCTGTGCTATCAATCTGTAGCTCTCCTTCCAAACTGTAAACGAGAATGATTTGAGACCAACCAGTCTACCTTAAACATTCTTGGCATCACTTCAAGTTTCTCCACCGATCACTGCAGTCCCATTTTCCTTCTGCAACGAATCAGCCAGAATCCCCGCCTATGCCATTGGGAGACAATCGTTCTCAATTTGGAAAGTCCCTTACACTGTAGCTAATGCCATCAGAACTTTGCTCAACAGCCCTGAATCTCCATCACAGACCAAGGCTACGTTAAGGTGGAGCGTTCTCACCACAAAGCTGTGCCACTCCCCATTCCCTCACTAATAAAACCTTCACAAAACGTCTGCAACCTCTCACCTGCCAGAGAAACTCTACGAGTTTGCTGCAAACTGTGCCCAACTTTATTTGATCGCACTTGACAGATTTGGTGAACAGTGATTTTGACAATTGTTTACGACGAATTTAAAAGGTACATTAATGATGAAAAAATTATGATTTCAACATATAGATCAGAAAAGAAAATGTGCGTAAATAAGAAAAGAAAAGATGGATTGAGACCAGCCATTGTGCCTTAACATCTCTCACAGTTACTTCATAGTTCAGAGCCAATTGCAAAAGTCCAGTTCTCATTCTGCAGCAGAGCAAACACAGCACTCGGTTATGCCACTGAGATAAAAGTCTAATCAGTTTGGGAAGTCCCTTGCACTCTACCTAATGTTGCCAGAGCTTCGCTCAGCAGCCCCAATACTGACCAATATGGCCTCAAAAGGTGGCACGCTCCACCCACAGAGCATGACAACTCCTCATTCCCTCACAAACATAGCCTTACCCCCCCTTAAAAGGCTACCTCCTCTTAAATGCAAAACAAATACTACGAGTTCAACACAAACTTCACACCACCTTTTTTTAAAGCAATTTAAAAGGTACATCAATGACACAAAAAATCGTGACCATTTCAACAGGAAGGATGGAACATTAGATGGGAGTAAATGAGATAAGAAAACATGGTTTAACTTGGGACCTAGGATGAGAGGAGGAGGGTCAGGTAAGAGGGTTCAATTTGAGGTAAGGAGAAGAAGGAATGTGGACATCCTACCACCATGAATTAAAAAGGAGTTAGAATAAAAATAAACAATTGTGAAATAATGTACACAAATGTTCTGAAACACGTTTCATAAATGTCAATTTGTCGCTATCACACAACCAGACATCAACCAGTTATCTACCTCCACTAATCGCAAATATCCTGGCGACAGTGTGTCCTCTTTTCACCCAAGTCAAGGTTCACATGATAATGTTATGTCACTGTCTGCCCAATATAAGTTTTGAAAGTAAGGGTGCCACATCCGTTTGCCTACAAATGAATGTTTAAGTGAACAGATTGATTGATTTGTGATGGAAATAAGTGTGGCCCACCCAAGTTGCCCTTTAAGAAGGTAAGTGATATTGCACCAAGAAGGTATACAATAACCAGGCTCATAGTGATATAGGATCAAGGAATCTGGTTGTAATCTGCTCCCACTTCAAAGAAATAGCAGGCACTATCCCTGATTAAACACATTGTTGTTGTCACTTCTGTAATGCCTGCATATCCAATGCATGAGGTACTATATCGTCTTGCTTAAACTCTTTCAGATGACACTAAAATGGTGTCTGTGTGGCCTTTGTGGGTGGCCTCCGGTATGAATCCATAGACCTGGATTCGTCTGGAAAAGTGAGAGCATGGAAGGCTAAATACGATCCCGGAAGGCCGTTTGCCATCGACATGGCAGGGTTTGCTGTCAAATTGGACCTTATACTTGAGAAACAACATGCCTGGTTTAAACCACATGTCGAAGGTGGATACCAAGAATCAAGCTTGCTAGAGGATTTGGTCACATTAGAAGAACTGGAACCGAGAGCGGACAATTGCACCAAGGTTAGAGTGCAACATTTCTTGTAAAGTAATCAAAAACATATAGCTTTGCAGACAGATGTAGACTACATTGTGTTCTCAACATCAGTAACATCTAAATTTTATGCTATAATAATAATAATAATACTAATAATAATATTAGGTTGCTATATAGTGCATCATGCCAGATTCCTCCCACTTCTAAGCACTGCAGGCATCCTGAAACAATTTAGAGATGAGCAATCCACCTCCAGGTGGTAGACACTTCCAACCAAGCCCTCTCTCTCTCCTGGTCAGGAGCCAAAAGTCAGCGGTCTTAATGCCTGGTTCTGCTGTAAATGGAGGAGAAAGTCATGTGCATCACAGTACAATCAGGAACCCACAAGGCCCACCAGCTGGAATCTCCAATAAAGGGTAATGAAAAAATAAAATGGCAAGTATTATTTGGCTCCTTACCATCCTCCTGATCCAATGAGCACCTGGATCCCATCTCCCCCCTGCGTTCAACCTTTTACGTGACTTCCTTCCCACTGAATCCTCATTGCACTCATGGATGACTTCAAACTGCCTAATATCCCTTATGCCAATCAACTTGAACTTAACTCACTTCTTTCCACCCACTCCCAGACATCCCCCACAAACTCCACACTCCCACTTAAGGCAATACCTAGGCAATGTTTTTCTTTATTCTTCCATCATCCCATCTAATATCACTTTTGAACCCCACATTTGACAATTTCCTTATCCACATACTCATTTCATTCCGCCCCCAGTTTCCGTACATCCTTTAATTCCTATTTTCTAATGCAATTAACACACTTGCCCCCTATCTAACTGAGGAATCCTTTCTAAAAGACTCAAGCGTACCCAGCGCCTCATCTATTTACCATGCATTCAATTACCTCAACCTTGCTCTGAGTTCCCTATTTAAAATGACTGCCCTTCCTGCACGTTCTCATCCTCCAACCCTTACCACTAGCCCTGGCAAGCCCCGGATATCCATCATCTAAAATCCACCATGTGATTTCACACACACTATTGGCAGAAATCTCACCCCCATGCTCCCTTTGACAGAGAAACTGCCCTCCAAGAGATCAGTTTTACCTTAGACACTGCCAAATCTCCTACTTCACTCATTTTGTTTCCTCTTTCTTCTCTCACAATTGCAGACTCTTCTCTATGCTCCAGGCCATTCTCCCTCCCCAGTCTTCCTACTATATCCTGCTCCCTCTAAAATTTCTAAAATTTGGGACACCTTATCTATCTGTCTCACACCCCCATCCCCACTGCCTCCTCCTGCGTTCACTCATTCTACTTCACCTCACCATCTGGATTGGCTCCCATCCTCAAGATTAAACCCCATTTTGCCCTCCAGTTGATCCCTTTGCCCCACAGACCATCAACAAGCTTGTACCAGTTACCTGCTCATATCTCCCATCCCTCTTGAAACTATTCCTTCTTTTTTACTGTAATCTTTCCCATATGGTTCAAGCTAATCCCAGTCCTACCTATTATTAAGGTGCTCACTGTGTACAGTAACTGCCCTGCCATCTATCTGCTTTTTTCTCTCCTACTGCACTACCTCACTATTCATTAATCCTGCAACATGTAGTCTGCTGCATTTGATACAATTGACTTACCCTCTCTACTACTAATCCTCTATAACCTGATAATACAGGGGCCTGCCCTCACCGATTAGGCTCCTACCTTTCGGACTAGTACCTCTGATTCTACGTCTCTCCCAGTATGTGTCCCGCAAGGGTCAGGTTCTAGGCCCTATGCTCTTTGAGACCTACTCTTCCTCCCTTAATGAACTATGCTCCTCCTTCACCTTTTCCTCCCACCTATTTGCTGATGATACTCAAATGCTGTCCTTCCTCCTCCATCCCTGCCCTCTCTCCAAGGTTTTCCAACTGCCTCTGTGCCATTCACCACTTGGGAGTTCTCAACTGTCTTATGCTCAACTCTTCTAAAACCAAAGGCAACTATCTTCATGCCTCAAACACTCCTTCTCCCCCTTTTACCTCCTTTCACCCTGACCTACTCTCATGCACCACCAGGCTTGCAATGTGGAGTACTCTTCAATAGTGTTCTTAAGCACCTCCCTGCATCACCTCTACAACTACTGCTGCCAGGATGAACTTTTTGCACATCCGATCAGCCTGCATCTAATGTAGAACTCGTCCAAATTCCTATTTCCAACCTAATAAACTACTAGTGACTACAGCTCAAGCATCCTTCAACTTTACCATGCGTACCATTTTCAATCTACCATACTTTACCCCAGCAGTCCTCACCACCTGCATGATGGCTGGTGGGTTTCCACACACAAATGGTTTATGTACAAACATCTTCTTACCTTCAGATCTATTGAAGGCCAAACCCCTGTACATTTCATCCTCTGTCTCCTTCTACTCCCCTTCTCTTACCCTGTGATCTGGCACCCACATCAATCTATTTGGACATCACCCACCTCCGTGTTCAACCCCTTGCTTCCATTCCTGCTTCCACTCCTTCTGCCCCTTTTCCCCCTTTAGTAGAACTCCCTCCCTTCTGATATTAAACACAATACCACCATTCACTCATTCAAGTCAGCACTTAAGCTCCACCGCATTTTTTTAAGGGCCCGCCCACACTCTCACTCACATAACTCTCTGCCTAATATTCCTAAATTCCACCACTATTATTCCTGTCGCCTACTCCCACCCTGAGTATGAGAAGAGGTCTTACTCTGTATTTGTTTCCATCTATGTTTGGCAGCAGCCTCTATCACCGCCATGTTATTGTCAACTCTCCATTTCAAGTAGTTATTATTATTTTTTTGGTATGTCACTTGGCTCTAGAACTGCTCTCATGCTGTTTTAATACTGTAGAAGTGTTTCTGTTTGAGACTCATGTTCCTCCTCATCACATAAATATAAATACAATGCAAACAATATTTTTTTTTAAATGACTACATTTTTTATTCACTGCCTCTGATGAAACCATATTTAACACTGACTCCACTCCCTGGCAGTGTAATTACTAATGGTACAGCCTTCTTTCTTTGATGGGTGAAATTTCTATAGGTTTTTGTCCAAGCACATTTTACCGAAATAAAACTCATTGAAATGTTTAGGGGGGTGGGTTAGAAAAATATATATATATGGGGTGGCGTGGTCGGGAATAGGTAAAAAAAAAATAATAGGGGATAAGGGCCTTGGGTGGGAACCCCCCAAAAATGAAAATACATACATCGCGATGATTTCTTTTCCTTAAAAAATACTCAGAATTTAACCCATCGAAATTTCACCTGTGGGATGTTTCAACCCACTCATCCAAGTCCTACAACAGTACTGTGCAGTGCTGGCCGCAGAAACATCAGAATGGCCACTGGAAAGCATGCTGCTCGCTCAAAACCAGCCAAAAATGCCCAGTAAAAATCTGAACAATAGGCTGCCACCCACTTTTGCCTATATTAGTGAGCACAGGAGGTCACTGCCTAAAACCACCATTGGGCTACACACACAGTAGCCTGAAACCATTTGGGAATAGCAATACTGATTGCTAAAAGCAACCCAGAGCTGTGGGGAATTCATTATTTTATGTCAAAAATTGCTAAAATTAAAGCTCACCAAAACCACTAAAAAGATCCCACCTGTGTGTTGGGGGGTCAACATCATTCTCCCGCAAGAATCTACATGAATCTGAGGTCCACAGAAGTGCATCTATATTTGAACAAAGTTGATTTTGAGGATTGCTTACTGGTAAGGCAGCTGTCAAAAATGGGTGCAATACCGGTGCTTGACACTGACCGGAGCTAGCGATCTAAATTCTGACAGGAGACCTGTATTTCTGAAGCTAAACAGGAACCTGAATTAGCTGAGACTTCAAAAGGCTGGCTGTTCATGGGAAGCCTTCACACCTAGCCTTCTCAGCAACATCACAGGAAACCACATGGTCCTGTTGATTAAGAGGGAGGAGAATTTCCCTGCAGCCTGGAGAAACAAGACAAAGGATTCTTTCAGCTGAATAGGATATGCTGATTTGGGTGTGTCTGAACAACACTGCTCTGGGGGAAGGCAAGACATCCGATCTCTGAGTCAAGCCAAGTTTCTAGGGGCGGGGACAAACCAATGGGTGTACTGAAGTAAAGCAAATATATGTTTTATGAGAATACTGATAACTAATTATACCAAGTGGACAAAAATGTACAATTTGGAGATTCTTAATATGAAAAATTCACTCACAGTTTGAGACTAAGTTGGACGCTGTGGGATGTTCTGAGGCCAAGCCCCATAATTATTAATATTGCAGACACAGTGTTTATGCTAGAAAAAATGAAAACATACAGTAATATGCACAGAGAGGGTGTGTACCTCTATGTAAGATTTGATGCAAAATTAATATTGCAAAATCCATCAAAAGCGCAAAATGTTGTCATTTCTGAACCCAAGCTTGTAGAAACATGTGACGTGAACCGAACTGTACCTTAAGCAATCTGTCATGCAATTTAGGTAATATTAACAAGTGGGGTATATTGTAAATATGTGTTTTATGAAAAAGAAGATATGCTGTACAGACACAAAGGAGAGTGTCCTTTCCTTGAGCCATAAAGATGACACCTGATGACTTATTTTGACTCACTCCTCCGTTTCCAGTCAGGTCACAGTAAATCCTTTGACCTATCAAATCCTCAGTGGGTTGGGCATAGAAAGTCAGCTTTCCCACCCACTTTCAAAAGACATAAAAAGAACCACTTAGACCCAGATAGGGACATTCGTTTTCCACTCTTCAATCGATTTCTGCACAGCACTTTGCCGGATGACTTCAAACCCAGATAGATCCAGAGACCAGACTCTAGAACCCAGCTCTAGAACCTCAAGCAGGGGCCTAACCCAAAAGCTGAACTCTTCTCAGCAGGCCTCAGAATCCAGCAACCTAACCAAACTATTCAACAGCCGGGCGAGCTGTTTGATTCTGGCTAGAACCCTGTGCCAGAACCATATCCAAACCCAGATAGCAGAGCTGTATCAAGACCCAGAGCAGACCGCCGTGCAGTGCCGATAGCAGACCAGAGGCCATGCTGAACGTAGAACCCAAAAGGGCCAGAGACCTGTCGGGTGGAGAAAGAACCGCAGCCCAAACCTGACCAAATCTGTGACGAGGTCCATTCCCTGCCAAAACTAGGAGTGAGTATCTAGAACTGTCCAGAACCCATCTCTTAGTTTAAAGTAATCTTATTCAAACCATTTCAACCTGTCCAGAACTGCATAGAAATCGTGTGTCCATTCTGTGAGTTCAAAGCGGTAAAAGTGTCATCTGTCATTCGGAAATCTTGACTTCATTTCTGAAAATCTACCTCCACAAAAATGTCAGTATCTTTTGAACCGTATGTCCTAGAAGTGAGTTTAAGCACTCGGAAAAAGTGCCGCGAATTGTATTTTGGCTCAATTTCACCACTTGTAAAAATAGCTGCTTTTTGCTTTCCACTGCTGAAATTCATTTTCAACCTGATAATCACTCCTGAATCATTGCTAGTGTTGACCTGAGCTAATTCAAAGTAGCCATCACCTACCCTGAATCTCCTATAGGGAATTAAAGTCATTTTTAGCATATTTTTCATTTCATTGCAATCACATTTAAAAGTATTTGGCCTGTGTTTTAAAATCATACCTGTTTCTCTAAGCTTGCTGGGGGGAACGGGAACTGAACTGCTTCTGATTGTATTCCTGAAAACCTGTGTGCCCTCATTTCCATCTCTTCATATTGCATAGGGGGGGAGTGAGCTGTCACAAGGGAAAAAGTGATCATATTATCTCTTGTTGAATCCATATCGAGTTTTATTTCTGTGCTGCATTCTTTCTATCTTGCATTTCCTTGAACCGTAAAAGTATTCTCTGCTACTTTATCCTTCCTATTCCTACTACTTTCTGATTAAAGAGTTGTCGCTATTGTAATATTACCCAATAGTAATCACTGTTCATATTCATAAGTGTGCTATCAAATATTAATTTATTCATAAAAGTGTGATATATATATATATTGTTTAATTTTTCCAATAAACCTTTTAATTTGCAAAACAAACCTACTTCTTGGCTCAGTGAGGTCAGGGGGATTCAAAGAGAGGGGCGTTATATAAAGGTTTATCATCCAGATTTAAGAACTTTGTCATAAAAATATATGCATAAGGGCTTCCATTGGGCATCCCAGACTAGGCATTGACTTAGTTGGAGTGCTTGATTGAAGTCACTTACACACCCATCAATGAAATAACATAGAACCATTACTAACATATGCAATTGCTGTCACTCGCTGTGCACCAATGAGATAATTGAGGTTTACTTTTATGTAATACTATTTTGCAGCACAGAATACGAGTGTTGAGTACCCATAGGTCTGCTTAAGGAGTCTACTTAGGGTACATTGTCCACAGTCTCCAAGAGGATCCTTGCCATGATTTGGAAGTCATATGAGCAGTAACTACCGCTTCTGGCGCTTTTGCAGGATCTGCCATAGTGAGTCATAGGCCTGATGGTGGTGTCATGCTCCCAAGACTGGTAATCATGACGGTGGACTTGTATAGGTGAGAGGCCCTAGTAGCAATCACAATACCGGTAAGAAGCCACCTGACTCTGGGGTGGTGGCTTTGTGTGGCTTGGTACAGGATGGTAGGTGACAGATGGTTGCCAGGTTAGCCCTTAATTGATGAGAGGTTTAAAAGTCCTGGCACATTAGTTAATGCTGCAATAGCCACTAAAGGGAAGTGAACATGTAGGACTTATAATTTACAGGCTTTGGCTTAACCAGAGCTCTACCTAAGCCAGTTTGTATTCAACACTCAACCAGAAATGTTTCCCAGCAGAATGTTCAAACCATTAGGGATCAAATTGCAAGAGCTGAAATCCAGGGAAAAGGTTTGACTCATCCTTTCCTTTCATAAACAGAATTCCTGCAGCATCTTAGAGTGTATTTGGGTCTTTCTTGAGTTGCAGAAAATACAGACCCTGGCAATCCTTTTTGAAAGACGTAGACTACTGATGTAAATGTCATTTCCCCAGTTAAGTCTACCCACACGAGAACATTTTGAATGAACACATGGGGAGGCTTGTTTTTTCTCCCTTACTGTCCATGTGTTATCAGCTTGAAGGTTTTGGCATCAATTTCCATTCAGCATTTCTGGAATATTCTTGCTGGTGTGATTCTTAGGCTTATCAATTGTTTCTTCCAAGGAGATGAGTATGGCCATGCAAACATATACAGGAATTAGATAAACCAATCTAACTTGTTGAACTTTTTGGAGATTCATCTGCAAAAGTTCAAAGCCATCCATGGGTACAAAATGAAGACCCTGAAAGGGACGACATGCTGCCGCCATCCCCCACATGGCTGCACAACATGCCCTACTGGGATCTGGTAGGCTCCATAGGACAGTTGTCCATATTCAACATGTTCTTCTATTTACAGTGCTCTTGTACGGGAAATAGAAGAAACAAAAACAGGAACTATTCTTTTGTCATTAGGAAAGCGGTAGGGACACCATGGGTAGCAGTGGGGTTGTGGAGAGGGGCATAGGGATGTTAACGAAGGCTGCATAGGGGGCTGGTTTATACTCTCAAAAGTGACCCACCAATGATCGCAGATAAATTGACATGTGGCCCGCTGACCCTCAACATTATGTTGGTCGGAAAATGTGTCAGTCACATTTGGAGGAGTATATCCACCCTGCAAAAAAAAGGGGGGTCCTGGGAGACCCTCTGCCAGACATTAGTCCCCTTTATGGGAGACTTACCCAGAGTCTTTAGCTCACTATCTTTCAAAGAAAAGAAATATCTAAAACATATCAGTCTTTGTCCTGCCCTGGCAGTCCAGCACCGAAATGCTAAACAATTCTCCTCTGAACAAGAGTAACAACAGCAACCCCAGACACACTGGTTGGACCTCATCAGTAGGGTGGAGCTGTGCCTCTCTAAGAATAGTGAGCAAGGGGTCCACGTCTGGATTCCCCATGTAACTTAGGGTAAGACCCAAAGGGGCTGATTCATGAAATTTGTGCATCGAAAAACCGGGATTTGTGTGCCATTCTGCCCGCAAATCCCCATTTGTTAAACAGGGATTTGTGGGCAGAATGGCACACAAATCCCCGTTTTTCGGTGCACAAATTCCATGAATCAGCCCCAAAGTTACTATGAATATTCAAATAACAAGCGTGGGTCCTGGGAGGCACTCTGCCAGACATTAGTCCTGGTTACGAGAGCCTTACCGAGAGTCTTCAGCTCACTGTCTTTCACAGAGGAGAAATATCCCTAACATATCAGTCTTTGTCCTGCCCTGGGGCAGTACAGCACTGAAATGCTAGGCAATTCTCCTCTGAACAAGAGTACCAACAGCATCCCCCGTGTTTCGGTCTGGTTGGACCTCATCAGTAGGGTGGAGCTGTGCCTCTCTAAGAATAGTGAGCAAGGGGTCCACGTCTGGATTCCCTTAATAACTTAGGGTGAGACCCAAAGTTACTTAAAATATGCAAATAACAAGCGGGTGCTCTGGGAGACACTCTGCCAGACATTAGTCCTGGTTACGAGAGAGTTACCTAGAGTCTTTAGCTCACTATCTTTCACAGAGGAGAAATATCCCAAACATATCAGTCTTTGTCCTGCCTTGGGCAATTCTCCTCTGAACGAGAGTACCAACAGCAACCCCAGTCACGTTTTTCTGTCTGGTTGGACCTCATCAGTAGGGTGGAGCTGTGCCTCTCTAAGAATATAGAGGCACAGAGAGGCAGAGAGAGGCACAGCTCCACCCTACTGATGGTAGCATTACAGGTGAAAAGCCGTCCTGGTGTGGCTGGTGAGTGTGTCTTTTTGTGTCAGGGTGGTTAGCCTTTCCAATAACCTCAGCAACAGTTGACTGTTGAAGATGTGTGACTCGGGGTGGCAAGAATTTTTCAGCCTTCTGCAACCCCTTGAATGTAGGCGTTTCAGTGAGTCTGGTCCTTCAGGCTAAATTGGTGTCACATATTTTCATGAAATCTAGGGATAGAGGATTTGTTTTGGGTTTGTCAGGCTAAGCAGGCTTCCGCAACACCTGATTGTGGGCTTTGCATTCCACAACTCTTGATGACAATATTTTTGTGTGTGAATTTCATCAGGTAGATGCATGAATTTTTTTATTGAATTGATATTGTATTTATATCGCGCTCCTACACAAGTGTTTCACAGCGCAACAAGGCAAGGGAGGGGAACAGGGGAGAACAAAACAACGATCTTACTAGGCCCAGTGAATTTGAGAATGTGCAAGTGCATGGGAAAGGGAAAAGGGGAAAGTGCATGGAAGAGGAGAGAAGTGGAAAGTGCGCAGCAGAAAAGAAGCAGATAAATAATAAATAAATAAATAAATAATAAAGGCAATAAGCGGTGGTAGTGCAGCCAACGAATGCCAAGTGCTGAGTTAGTCGACAGGGTATGTTGGATAAGTGTAGAAGAAAATACAGGGGTGGGGGACTGTATGGGTACAGATATAAACCCCAGTGCAAGGGGTGGCCCGGAGGAAGTGCAGGAGGGTGGCAGGGTGAGCAGGTACCCGAGCCCGGAGGACAGAGGGTGGCCAGGTGCACAGTGCTGAGAAACAGATCAGCAGAGGTGAAGGGGGGCAAAGGCTGAAGCAAACAGGAAGGTCTTGAGGTGCTTCCGTAACTGGAGATGGGTCTCCTTAAGTTTCAAAGTGGCAGGGATACTGTTCCAGAGGGAGGCCCCAGTCGAAGACAGAGATCTACCCCAGCTCATTTCTTTGAAAAACAACTGACCCTGAGATAGTTAGAGGTAGAGGAGCAAAGAGCTCGAGAGAGGAGGTATATACGGAGGGATAGTTGAAGGTATTTTGGACCCAGGCCCCAGAAAGCCTTGTGGACAATGCAATGAGTTTTGAATTTAATCCTTGCATCCACTGGGAGCCAATGAAGGGATTTCAAAGCTGGAGCGATATGATCCCAGGGCTTGAGGCCAAGGACAAGTCTTGTAGTCCTGTTCTGGATAAATTGTAAGGGGCAGAGAGTAGCGGCAGGTAGATTTAGAAAGAGGCTGTTTCAATAGTCCAACCTAGAGAGAACCAGAGCTTGGGAGACAGTGAGATTCTGGGAGAAGGAGAGGAAGGGCAGAGTACCTCTGAGGAGGTGCAGTAGGAAGTTTGACTTTTTAGAGACATCAGAGATGTGGGCGGAGAAGGAAAGTATGGAGTCACAGATGACCCTGAGGTTCTTAGCCTCGCAGGTAGGGCTGGGACGTGGGCCAAGGGAGGCCGGCCAGAGAGTAAGGGGAAAGGATGTGAAGGTGTACCGATGAGGAGCATCTCAGTCTTGTTGGCATTTAGACAAAGATCGTTGGTGGCACACCAATTTTGAATGGCAATTAGGCAATCAGAGATGAGGGAAGGAGAGGAGGTGGCTGAGGGCAGCCTGAAGATGAGTTCAGTGTTATCAGCATTACACTAGAAATTAGAGCAGAAAATGGTAATGCAGTGGGGGTGAGAGGTGCCAGGTATTGGTTGAAAAGCCAGGGCAAGAGGTTAGACCCCTAGGGGAACACCACAGGTAGAGAGGGAGATAGATGATAGGAAGGACCCAAGTTGGACCTGGGAGGTTTGATCAGAGAGGAAAGAGGTCAGCCAGGCCAGAGCCTTATCGGTGATACCCAGGTTATCACAGAGACGGTTGAGCAGGGGGATGTGGTTGACCGTGTCGAAGGCAGAAGAGAGATCGAGTAGGATGAGGACAGTGGGAATGTTAGAATCGAGGTTAGAGAGCAGGTCTTCAGGGATGTTCAGGAGAGCAGTGTCCATGCTTCTGGCATCTCTGAAGCCAGATTGGTGGTCAGGGAGAAAAGCAACAGAATCAGAATGAAGGTTTAGCTGAGAGATGGCCAACTTTTAAAGGAGTTTACTCAAATAGGGAGTAATGGAAATTGGGCGATAGTTAGCCGGACAAGTAGGATCAGCTGTGGGTTTCTTGAGAAGAGGATGCACAAGGGAGTGCTTCAGACAGGAGGGAAAGGATCCTGAGACAAAGGAAAGGTGGCAGAAATTGGCAAAAGCCAGAGCAAGGGTGTCAATGTGGTCCTTGATGGTTTTAGAGGAACAGGGATGAACCTGTTTTGACAAGGCTTTCATAGATCGGACTTGTCTAGCGACCTCATCAGGGGAGAAATGAGGAAAGGATGCGAAAGAGGGTGGGGGTGGCTGAGGGAGGGTCAGTGAGCATAGACAGAGAGGGGGAGAGGAGGGGGGAGGTGAGGGTGGACAGGATGTCCTGGGTTTTTGAGATAAAGTGGGTGGCAAGGGCATTGTAAAGAGTCTCGGAGGCAAGAAGAGGGGTATAGACTGCAGCATTGTTGGCCAGCTCCTTGCAGATTTTAAAGAGTTTATCTGAGTTGTTAGATGCCACAGAGACATGGGCTTGAATGTGGACTCTCTTCTTGTTGAGAACAGAAAGTCAGTATTGCCTTTGGAGCAGGCGACAGGCCAGTTTGTCAGAGGATGAACAAGAAGCCCTCCATTTCTTCTCAGCCGCCCTACACTTACGTTTCAGTGTAGGTAGGTCTGAGTCATACCAAGAATTTCACTTGGCTTTGGACTTCAAACGGATCCTCATGACAGTGGCAAAAGCATCAAGAGTATCAGAAATAGAAGAGTAGAGCAGGGACAGGGCTGTGTCAGGGTGTGAGTCAGCCAGGGGTGGAGGAGTGGTGAGAAGGTGGCAGCGAAAGCCTCAACTGACATACTTTAGCATTGGTGCATTCTTCAGGGAGGCCAGGTGTCTCTGACTCCTGTGTGGGATGTCTCTCTGTGCTAAGAAGGGAAATGTATGCGTGTTTTCTGGGTGGTCTGTTTCTTTCTAAATGTTCAAACTTGCAGGGCTGTGTAGGTTGTCTTAGGGAGGTCCTGCTTCCCAAGTTCACCTGGTACCTTAGTGTTGGTGTCAGTCTCTTCCCTCAGGATGGGTGATTATGGCAAAGATTTGACCATGCTATGGGTAGACGCTGCCACCCCTCTCATACTGGGGTAGTCAGCCTATCAAAGAACAGCAAGACCAGGTCCTGCCCCAGACTGGTGTAGAGGAGTTGAGAGGGACCCCAATCCCAAGACCCCCACAGTGTCTGAATATATGCAGGGCTATTGGTACCACTCCATTTATCTTTATACTTAGGCACCTCTGTCCTAGCCAGATCTTTCTTTCTGTCATTTCAGAACATTCCAAAATGCCAGCGGTTCTGACCAGCTTGGGAATCCTGTACAACACCTAGGACCTACAGCAACTAATAGTTGTTGCACCCTCTCAAGGAAAGAAACATCAACTAAAGAAAAACTAGAGCAAACCATTGTATCCACAAATTTCACTACTAGGAAGCAGTAGGCCAGCAAACCAAGAACTGTAACTGAGAAGCCACTGCAGGGGAACAGGGGAGAACTAAAAACCCTACTCAACCCCTGTTTACACAAAATCTCCCAGAAAAAGCAAGCAGCCTGAGTACATGACTAATGGCACAAGAATGGATATGGAATGGAGGCTGGACTAGAGGCCTTCTTAAAGACTTCTGGGGGACGTCCCGACCCCTAGAGGAGTATCTCAGGTACAGATTGGCTAAGGAGAGCAGCTTACATATAGAGCCTATGGGAACCAAGAGTATCTCCACAACAGGAAAGACACGGCTATAAGAATAGCTGTTTCAGTAGGGTATGAAAGGGTTATGGGTGAGGTTGGAGGAAGCTGTGATAGACCCAGGGACTAGGGAGGAGTGCTGAGTGGTTGCAGCAGAACTTGCAGAGGATATATTGGCCTATTCGGAGTAAATGAGGTAAGTTGTTTGAGATGAGTAAGTGGTTCCAATTATTGATTGTTTGGATGAGTGTGAGAGGTGAGTGGGGTGAGAATGAATAGGAGATATTGAGACAGAAGGTTGGAGTAGGTAGAGCATATCAGAGGGCAAATAATAGGCATAGTAGGAGGTATTTTGTAAAGTGAGACAGGGTGGAATTTAAAAATAGATTTGGGGTAGACTGTGGGTCTGAGATTATGTGTGTGCAGGAAACAGAGATGTAGGAGTGACAGGAGGGTAGCGGATAGTAGAGACCGGTGTAGTGGTGGGAGTCAGGAGTAGTGATTGGAGGGAAGAACAGGAGGGAGTTGGTGGGTAGAGACAGAAGAGTGGAGAGAAAGAGAGAGAGAGAGAGAGAGAGAGAGAGAGAGAGAGAGAGAGAGAGAGAGAGAGAGAGAGAATACACATTAGAAGTGCACTACCACTTTAGGCCCTTTAGGATCTTAGGAAGTCCCTGAGGAAGACAGGTAGATATGGCCACAGTCGCTGAGCCCACTTTCAGGAGAGGGATAGGCCCAGGTGGTAGCGGACCTGGTGGTAGTCTACCAATATTTCAAATCATTGTGGTGCAATTGAGACGCCTGAGCTATGGAGCTGGAAGCACTCTTAGAGGCTGAGTTAAGTTTCAGGGACCACACCTCGTCTGTACATTTGTGGTGTGTGAATGAACAGTGTTATGGGGATGTGAACATTTGAGTTGGGATCTTACAACATGGTACAGCCCACCCAAAACACCACCATGGCCCTTAGACCCATCAGGAATGTTCAGAAGCCTGGGGAATGCATCAAAAAAAGTAGAAATGAAGCAGTAAATCGGGAATGAATATGTTCTGTGCAGCATATGCAGTGTGGAAGTGCAGCGTGCTGTGCAGAAGGCATGGTGGCATGGTCTCCAAAAGAGTTGGACAAGTGGCAAAGGAGGGTGGCACAAAATAGGAAAGGAGAAGGGCACAGAAAGTTGCCATACACATCAACATCATTATCATTAAATTCAAATTAAATTCCCCCATGTAAATATGGTTCTGTGAGTTACTAGCATGTGTAAGTAAATTAATTCAATCTATGATGAGTTGCATTAGACTCTACATGTGTTAGCTCTGACAATGGCCAAATCTCACTGAATTACAGGCTCAAATACCCCAGTACTTAACCTTAGGTAACAGAACAAGAAATCGCTGACCTGGTCTTCGGTACAGCCTGAAGAATGAAGAGCTCACCTAACGTCTCTTCCATGTCTGCCAATCCTGACCCAGAGTGAGAGTGCCAGTGAAACCCTCACAGGGGGATAAAAAACCTGTGATGCTTGTGAGTGTTGGGTGGACGTGAAGGGAATGCTTGGCGGCTAGAGAGAGTGGTATACTTGCATCCGATTGGTGGGGGGATGTCCTTCCTGATCCGAAGCCCTGCTCGGAGTGCTGATAAACGGTAAGGAAAAAATATGGTTAAGACCTGGCGGCTGTGTTTGTTGACATATGTCTCAGAATGTACGAGCGGTACCGTTTAGCTGGGGCCGTTAGAATCCGCGTAGTGAAGGAGTTGCAGGATTGTGTGCTGTCTCCGGTCCTTAACGTTCAAAACAGAGCAAAAGTGGACAGAGCAGAATACAACAAGAATATAGAAATAAAGGATAGGCTAATGGTCCTACCGGGAGCAGGAGACTGCTTCGAAAAGGGATATGTGAAAGCAAAGGTTGGCGTTCCGCCGAGGTGGCTTATGGGCGATGTAGTTTGTTGGAAGAATGTTGCCTTTGCGGACTGTAAGGAAAAAGAGTGGGGTTATGGCTGTGAGGGTATGTGATAGTAGACAGAGAATGTATCTCGGGATACCTACTGTGTAGGGGACAGAGAGATCTTTAGAAAATGGGAAGCGGCTTTCAGGAGACGTGAATGACCAGGCTGGCAGCATGAGAGGATTCCCTAAATAGAGGGAAGAAAAGAGTTACAGATCAGAAAAGCAAGAATAGTGGGATGCTAAAAGTGCAACGTAGGAATCTGCACTAAGCGAAAACTCACGAAGCGTGGCTGCTGTAGCAGTAGCAACACACTGAACACCGGAACGAGGCATCAGAAGTACTGGATCCGGTAGCCAGGGAGGAGGCACACAATCCACCCTGATCGGGAGAACTGGACCGCTGCACGGCAGAACGGGCGCCATTTTGGAGGGAGGCACATGCAAACCCAGTACACAGTGCCATCTGCACCAAAGAGACCAACCATGAAGGCGATGCATAACAACATGAGTGTTTTAGTGGCAAAATGCTATCAATTTAGAAAGCACAGTATATTGGTTCATCCACTCAAAAACAGGAGAATTGTTTAATGATTTTCTAGTAACGGAATGAGTACCCTCCCACTTCACTTTGCAGTTTGGGACCCACTGGTGCAGGATCCTTCCCATACGGTCTAATGTGATGGGTGAGGAGTGACAGTAATTTACAATGGCATCATTGTTTCAGGGTAATGCAAGTGGCATTGCTCAACCCCCTTTCATATCCCAATGTATCTTTTTAAATATCTATGGCTTTCACAGATAGCAGGTTATTAAGCAATTCTCTGTTAGGTTATGAAATGTGCACATTTGAAACAGAGCCTAAGTTATTCACTACACCTGTGAAAACATGCTGGATACAGTTAAATTGGATTTAATGCAAAGAGCTTTACATCATCGGAGCCGCAATGTATTTGTTCTACACTGTGCATAGAGCCCAGAAAAATGCTATTGATTCTCATTGAAAGTAAATCTCACTTGGCATTTCATAAAGGGAGGAAGCAAGGTGCCTTTCCCACTTCAAAATGTGTATATTGTCTTTCGAATAAGCTCCCCATAGCGGCACCCTCGATTATACCCACACCAGGGTCTTAGCTGATACATTGTTCTAGAGGGCATGTCTAATTTAATTCGGGCATTGGCATACTTACCTTTTGGATATTTCTTTGGATTCACAGTGCCAGCATGGACCCTCAGAGCTCCCATGCAATTCTCACAGCCAGCTAGGCCGACCAGATCCCTGCGTTTAGGGAATCAAATCTACCTCAGGTGAAATCTACTTCAGGTTCCCAGCAGGACAAGGCCCATTCACCTCCAGATATTATCCAAGCTCGGCACTCATCCACTTGGGCAGATTCCCTCTTTGGCAGCCTTTTAAAATCCCAGTTCTTCAATTTTCCTTTTCCTTGTGTGTTCCCACACTATGATATTGTGACCTCCCACTTTTTGATTGGTCAAACATTTCCATTGGCTTGCTTAATAGGTAGACACTCCCCAAACCCTCACAGGCGGTTCACATTTCAGGACATGAAAAAAGGTGGGGGGTGTATACTTTAGCCTTTTTGAATTCAAAATCATATTTTGTTCCATATTTTATCATAGCAATGTGTCATATTGAGGAAAGATGGATTTCTAGATTGGCGCAGTCTTTGCGAATGCTCGGACATGCAGCATAGGCATGTGTGATCATTCTTTAATTGACTTATGAACATTCATAATTGAATCAATTATTACTAAATATAGGCAATTGGACTGATGTACAGGAGATTCATGTGGTTTTATAACACCTTTCCTTTTGATTCTAAGTCATGTGTTTGTGAAGTTACACTGAAAAAAGCATTGTATAGCTGAAAGTTAATGCTGCAAGAACATTCTGTTAATCTGTGCTTTCAAATTGGGCATGGGCAGACACAACCAGGCTTGCCTACAGACAATGATTAGCATGAATCAGCTGACAGGGGCAGCCTTTGAAGTCAGACCTGGCTTCCCACAGGCTTGGATGTCATGTGAACAGCTCTGTTACTTATCACCCTTGTGACTGTCTTTTTTTAATATAAGGGTTTTGTAGCTCTACAAGCTCCACATTTCATCCTCTGCTGGAATTCACTCAAATGTATTTATTAGAAATATTCCCTTATAAAGATGGTGCTTTGCTCTGTGGACTTAAGGTGTTTGCATGATGAAAGACAGCTAAACCTATTCACTCCAGATGGCCACGGAAGCTCTAATGCACTTGCTGGGTTCATCAGGAGTTTAACTTCTTGTCACGTTACATGAATGATGAGCAAAACCAGCATTGGCCGTGCTACAGCAGAGAACCATTCTGGACATGAAGATTAAACGTTAATCACTTGTATTTGGTAAATGTATCACAGTATTTTCAATCATATATTTTTGATAGAAAGGTTTCAATTGTTGTGCGAAAAGAAGGTTACATGCCACTGTGCTTATAATGTGCAAGTGAATACAGTAGCTGGTGTGGCTTTAAAACTAGAAATTCAGTAACAGAGGAAAGAGAAATCAGTTCAGCCTCGCTGCTTTATCTTCATTTGTAGCTATGTGATAGTCATTTGGCTCGTTTTTCTGATTTCTTGTATCGCTTTCATGATTGACTCCCACAGATCTTGGTGTGGCACACAAGAACAGAGCATACCAGCACAGGATTGGACAGAGGGTTCACTGACCCGGCAGTGGAAGTTTGATAGATCAGACGTTGCCGTTATGTGACATTTACTGGAAGCACAATGTATGCAACACATGGAAAAGCATTCAGGCAGTGGTTACTTCCGAAAGTGACAACCCCTGGCCGGTCCTGGACTTGCGTTATGGCCACCAGAAGTGAATAACTATAGTGTTCACGCTGTGCACTGTGAATGTATCCAATGAGCTGGCTAAAGTGGATTGCGCTGTTCCTTTGTTTATGTTTATGTTTAAGATGTGTAACGCACACCAGGTACCCTAGGGCTTACGGGCGCGGACTCACATACATTAAACTGACAACAGAGACGTATCCAGGGGCGGTACACGCTCCCATGGGCAGAGAAAAAACGTCTGTTTGTATTGGGCCAAAATAGTCCCATCTAGAATAAGACATGATGTTGTTTTCTTGTGAAATGAAAAGGGTCTCGAATGAAAGTATCTATGTTATTTGAATGTCCTTTAAAGATAGCATTCCTATAGTTCTTTTTTTTTCAAACTAGTTTATTCAGTTTACTAACATATAATCAAGCAATAGATACAATCAATTCAATTGTGTTTCCAAAACACAACATAAATCAAACGATAACCTCACCCCTTGCCCAAGAAGAAAGGAAAAAAAAAAATCAAAAAGGCATTTACCCTCTTCTTCATTCTTTCACGGATAACATCGTACATTTCCATTAAACTTAGATTCTTGTTGTAATTATCATATTGAATTGCATTTGTACAAAGAGTCGATGCAGAGCCCCATGTTGCAAACTGCAAAACAACGGTTTCCAATGTGCATTCATACACAAAGCCACAGTGCCCAAGCACAGCAACTCTGCTACTAGAAGCCTTTCATACTTCTGTCAGTAAGTAACACAGTTAAAGAAAGAGGAACCGAAAATCACCACACAAACCGGCAATGATCTTCATTGCTCAAAATATGCAAGTCCAAAATCTTTCACAAGCCCAGGATGGAATGAAACGTCGAACATCTGTGGATCAAGAGATCATTACACTCTACTAGTGTCAGCTATGAAGCCACGTGTGTGGTCTACACCACAGGCAACATAGACAGTGTGCAGGACATAGCCTAACCTCCTGACAACTGACAACAGAGACGCATCCAGGGGCGGTACACGCTCCCATGGGCAGAGAAAAATCGTCTGTTTGTATTGGGCCAAAATAGTCCCATCTAGAATAAGACAACATGTTGTTTTCTTGTGAAATGAAAAGGGTCTAGAATGAAAGTATCTATGTTATTTGAATGTCCTTTAAAGATAGCATTTGTATAGTTCTTTTTTTTCAAACTAGTTTATTCAGTTTACTAACATATAATCAAGCAATAGATACAATCAATTCAATTGTGTTTCCAAAACACAACATAAATCAAACGATAACCTCACCCCTTGCCCTAGAAGAAAGGAAAAAAAAAACTCAAAAAGGCATTTACCCTCTTCTTCATTCTTTCACGGATAACATCGTACATTTCCATTAAACTTACATTCTTGTAATTATCATATTGAATTGCATTTGTACAAAGAGTCGATGCAGAGCCCCATGTTGCAAACTGCAAAACAACGGTTTCCAATGTGCATTCATACACAAAGCCACAGTGCCCAAGCACAGCAACTCTGCTACTAGAAGCCTTTCATACTTCTGTCAGTAAGTAACACAGTTAAAGAAAGAGGAACCGAAAATCACCACACAAACCGGCAATGATCTTCATTGCTCAAAATATGCAAGTCCAAAATCTTTCACAAACCCAGGATGGAATGAAACGTCGAACATCAGTGGATCAAGAGATCATTACACTCTACTAGTGTCAGCTATGAAGCCACGTGTGTGGTCTACACCACAGGCAACATAGACATTGTGCAGGACATAGCCTAACCTCCTGTGCAGTCAGGCTTGGGATCTGTTTGCTCCTATGCAAAAAAAGGGAGCAAACGACTTAAGCACTCATTTTGCTGCTTAGATAATAGAATGGATACGTGTTTGCTACATAACATGAAGAGAAGTGCAGTAAACACATGTTTTTATGTTATGCAGCAAACGTGCTACAGAAGCGGTATAATTCTTGTTTGCTTAGTGCACATTTTTTTTAGATAGTACAGATTGTGTCAATACATCTGGGTTCTCTTCCGTGTTATCTAGGCATTTTCTCAACGTTTGTTTTTACACAAAATCCGCGTTGTTATAATCTAGCCCTGGAATTCACTGCATGTGCACAATGAAGGGTGTGTGGGATCTTTCAATGCACACATGATGGCAAGTCAGCGCCATGACTGCCATGTGCACAGCAGAGATGATCACTGACACCACCATGCCCCCTTTTAAATTCAACAGATTTCACTTGCCTTTTCATTGTTAAAAAAAAGATGGCGTCCACAATAGTACTCGAAGTTCGAAGGCCAGAGCAGAAACTCTACACAGAATGGGCTGATGCAGAGAGAGGGCCACTTTCAGCATGTTTTCTTTACATATACCCTCATTTGAATAAAGAGTGTATATGAGTGTCACAGCCATCTAAACAGCAACATAATTCTGTTGTGGATAAGGAGATCATTGCTTCCAGTGCCAGGGAAGAGAGTATTTCTGAGCAATGCACAGCTCTAAATTTCTGCTCTGAGTCTTGGACATTATGAGAACGGTAGAGTCTAAAACCTAGGCTGTATGTAGCAAACCTATTTGCAATGAGGTTCATAATATACATTGGCCCTCATTACGACCCTGGCGGAAAGTGACTGACCGGACCGCCACAGCGTAAATAGCGTTTCCGCCATTGCACGAAGGAGCAAAGTGCGGCCCATTCCGACCCATCGGGCACGAGCACCACGCCATGGCGGAAGTGCAAAGTCCGCGATGGCGGAAATGACCCCAAAACGGCCCACACCGCCGCCGTACGGCGCCCTAGGTGCAACACCGCCACCCCTCTTAGCGGTCACCGCAGTGTGCGCCTACCGGAAAGTACGGTGACCGGAAATATACGGAAACGGAAGTAAAAACATGGGCCCGGAACGGGAAACATCCCGCCGTACACCTATAAAACCACTAAAACCACACAACCACTAAAATCACTACCCTGAAACACACCCCAACCCGTCACCCACCCTAGCGAAACCAAGACAAATGGGAAAAGTAGCGAAGAAAGCGTGCGACCGCAAGCGGCAGGTCCACTTCTCCCGTGAGGAACTCACCGTGCTAACAGAGACCCTCCAGGAGAATGCTGCCGTCGTCTTCTCCACGCAAATGACCAGAACGGCACTTGCAAACAAGAAGGCCATATGGGCTCTGGTGGCACAGCCGGTAAGTGCGGTGGGGACCGCACCCCGCACCCCACAGCAATGCCGCAAGCGATGGGACGACCTGCGGATACGCGTCCGCAGCATACTCTCTGCCAACCGCAACATTGCCACAGCCACCGGGGGAGGTCCTGAATCACCCATCAAGTTGACCCCCTGGGAAGAAATCTGTGCCTCCACCATCGGAATGGAGAGCATAGAGGGAGTCGGAGGGATGGAGAAAGGAGTGCAGACATCCGAAGATTCAGGTAGGTGGGCCAGATAAAACAATGCCAAATCCACACAGTCCATCCATGTGAAGTACCATGCGTCCACATAGTGCAACAGAAACACATGTCCAGGAGAACGTCCACACACATCGGCCTGATAGCGCACGTTAAAACCCACAATAAATACATAAATAATTAAAAACCCCTAATACACGCATTACACGTGCAGCAGGCACACCCTAACTGCAGGCTGCCAAACAACTGCACCCTCACTCCACACACAAATGAAAGCACCTCCAAGGCCCCGACCCAAATCACCCTCAGGTACCACCCCAAAGCATGTGATACAATGCCATTCCAATTTCCACAGACCCATCAATAACCCTCGCCCTCCTTTACTCCACCACAGGGTCCGATCCAAACGACGAGCTTCAGGACACCCCTACCAGCACACCTGCAAAGAGGGCCAAGACCAACGGCCAGAGACCCTCCACCTCAGCTGCACGCATCAAGACACGGCAGCAGCACAAATCAGGTGGCAGCACAGAGGAGGGAACATCAACAGGCACCCCAGCAGCCAGCATGCCCACAACACCACCACCACAGGTCCCCCCAATGGATGCCACAGAAGGCACTGCCTCTGGTGGCAGCAGCACCATAGGTGACACCCCATTGATGGCAGCATGCTCGGACACAGAAAACGGGGATGTCGAAGTCAGATCCATCCATGACCTGTCCCAATCCCCCTGTCTGTCCCATCCCGTACAACATGAGGATACCACGCAGGGGCACCCACAAGACGACGACTGGCCATCCCCCACAAGCCCTGTGGCAAGGCAACATGAGGACAACAGCCCCTCTGTGACACCCCCGCAAATGGCCATGGCCCAGCAGAGGCAACAGTCCCTCGACCAGTTAATCGTACAACAGCAGCAACTGGCCACACTCCTCAAGGACCATGCCGATGAATGTGGGGGCACTAAGGCAGACATAGAAACATCAACTGAGACACTTAGGGCAGAAATGGAGAGAGGTACAGAGACGCTAAGGGCACAAATGGAGAGTAGCACCGAGAGCCTGAGGGGGGAACTGCATGCGACGTCCAAAGACGTATGTGCCGAACTTGCCGCAGTGCGCCGTGTGCTCACTGAGCTCTCGCAAACCCTTAGGGACATGCATGGACGTGAGCAGGCAGACACATCATCCGTTGCAAGTTCCGTCCAGGGCAGCCCCCAACGTAGATCTGGAAGGAACCTGCGCTCCACAGGCAGGGGTGCCCCTGATACCCGCAGAGGGGGCTTGCAATAGCGACAGCCCACTGACAATGAGCATCTTTGGACACTGGTGTTCGGGGGGAGGTAGGAGGGTGGAGGGGGTGTGTTGGGCTCACTTGGGTGGCGGGTCGATAGGGTGTTCAACATGACATCACATATGCCATAAAAAGTGCACGATCAACCAATGAGATGTGTGGACATTGATCTTTGTGTACTAGGCCATCATAGGCGTACAGTCCATATTGTGCATGTCCCAGACACACGCAGTGCCACGAGTCCCGTGTCCATGTATCAGCCACCAGGCGTGAGTGCTAGAAGCATGCATCAATGAGATGCTGACGAATGTCACGGGCCTCCGGTGCCTCGCAGACTCCATGAGGTGCTGCCACATCCCCACCCTCATCATGACCATCATCAGGTGCTTGCAGTTCTGCGTCAGGGGGCATGGGCACATTTCTACGTACGCACATGTTGTGGAGCATGACACATGCCATGACCATCTTTGCAACCTTCTCATGGCGGTACAGGAGTGCCCCGCCAGACCTGCTGAGGCAGCGGAAACGAGTCTTCAGTAGGCCGAATGCCTGTTCAATAACTACACGGGTACGTGAGTGGGCATGGTTGTAGTCCTCCTCATGCTGGTCCCGTGGGTTCCGGACTGGTGTGAGGAGCCATCTCTTCAGTGGATATCCAGCATCACCTGTATGTGGACGAGAAACGTATGATGTGGAATGCCATTGCTACGTACGCACACCCCCCCCCTTCCTGCCAGGTCATTGCCAAATCACATACCCCACATAATCATGCATGTAATGAGACTCACCGAGTAGCCAGGATCTGTTCCCTGCGTGTCGCTCCATGTAGCGTGGTATTGTAGAGTTCCTCAAGACCATAGAATCATGGGTTGATCCAGGGAATCGGGCACAACAATGTGTAATGATCCTGTTGGAGTCACACACCATTTGTACATTCAGGGAATGAAATTGTTTTCGGTTGCGGTACTGGGCCTCCATGGCATGTGGGACGACCAATCCCACATGGGTGCAGTCGATGGCACCAATGCAACCCGGTATGCCGGCAAGTGCATGGAATCCCACTTTTGTGTTGGTAATTTCCTGCTCCGAGCGTGGTAGAGAGATGTAGTCGTCTGCGTGCTGCAGGAGGGCATCGAGCACTTGAAATAGTGTCCGTGAGAACAGTGGCTGAGAAATGCCATGCAACTGTCCGACTGTGTGCTGGTAGGTGCCTGTGGCCAGGAAGTGGAGTACAGACACCACCTTCAGTAGGGGTGGGATGGCGGTTGGGCTATCTATCATGCTGACAAGGTCAGCCTGTGTCATGTCCACAATGGCGGCTATGGTGTCCCGGTCCAGACGGTAGAGGGTGTGGATCTGCTCATCAGTGAGGTTGAACGGATGTGCTCGGAGGCGTGGGATTGCGGGCTGCCTGCGTGGTGGTAGTGGCTGTGCTGGCGGCCCTTGCTGGCCCTGCCTTGGCCTCCTCCTCCTCCTGCGTCTCCTCCGTGCGGCCGGTTGTAGTTGGTGTTCGTCTTCTTCTTGGAGTTGGAGTACTTGCAGTGCTATCAGGTCCCCCAGGGCCAACATGGCGAGTCCTGCCGGTAGCATTTCGGTGTGGTTGTGGGAGGAGACTGGCTGTGCAATTTATGTGTTTTCAGGCTGTATGGCCTCCACCTGTGGTGATTCATTCCACCTGTGCAAACTGCTCTCTCCTTTGGCCGAGCACGTCCCGCGCACAACGCTGTAAATCGGGGAATGGCATCTTGCTATTGCAATCATGTATTTGTACCCGATGGCCGTGTAAGATTGGTTGATATGTTCATTCTGCTGTGGTCCCATTGTTTCACATACTATCTGTGCAGTCGCGAACAGACTTGTGAAGGGTCAGTGGAACGTAGTACTCGAGTAACGGTGGGCCCTCATGCATCACTGTACCGAGTTGCAACGACGGGCGGGGCGTCCCATTTGTGGGTGAAGGCAGTTGCCATTTTCACACACAGCCGCATTCGATGGAATAATTAGTGATTTCAAACGGCCACAGATGCCTTTTCGACGTGATGTTGCAAATGAGGAATTCGAAGGGCGGCGCTTTCGGTTTCCAGCTAGCGGCGAGGAGATGCCCACAGGTCTGACTGCAAATATAACGTTCTATTGTTCTATGTCCTTGAGACAGGGGCCATGGCGAGGAAGCAATGATTGATATGAATAGTTTGGGATGCGCAATAGCTACGTGGGCGATGAGGCCGGCCGTTCCCAAATACATGTTACTTCACAACACTGGAATTACGGGCTGGGGCACTGTGGATTTTGCAGGCTGCATAACGCACAGACTCAATGGATGTTTCTAATGTTATGTGAGTAATTATTCAGGCGTTTTGATCCCGGGATGAGGGAATGATGAATGGATGCATGGGCAGGTGATTTGATACAGAGTTTGCCATGTACAGGGCTTCTTGGGATCTATCCGCCTCCCCTACGCTATGTGATGCAGGGCTGCCATAGTGGGACCATCGTCTATCTGGCCTTGTTGAGCCCTCCCTGTCTCGACGCGCCCTCAGACACTTGTGTCCATGCACGTTGACATTCCCATCTGATGGATTCTGTTTTGACAGACGCATGCACAGGTACACTCGTTTGTGATGGTGTTTGCACCTCGATATAGATGGTTATGAGTCGCAAGTGGTTTTGGGGTGGTGATGATCCTTTGGAGTGGGCTAGCATGCATATGGCTGTGGATTTCGTGTGATCATTGAAGTGAGTTGTTCGAATGTAGTTCTGATGGCCATTCTGTTCTTTTTCTTTTCTTTTGGTTGACAGGTATCTCCTCCCCTTTTGCCACTGCCATCTGTATGCCACTCCTGCAGATGGCTTTTACTCCCGACACCTGCTGCTTCGTGTTAATCAGTGGAGCAGCATTACGATCTTATGGGACGATCGCCAATGGCCCACATGCCCTTACGCAGTACTGGTGGCTCGGAGCAACATTTCGGCCTTTCAGCTGGACTAGTGCCTCCCCATTGGGACGGCCCTGCGGTTCTGTGCGCTTCCATGTTGCCTTTTCGTACGTGAATGTGGCTCTGTGTACCATGAGGGAACAGGGCGACACACAAGTAGTGGCTGGTCATTTCTTGCGGATGCAGCCCACAATGGTGATTAGTGTTTTTGAGTTCATGGCCTGATGGCTGTATGGGCTTGGTGATTTTGATGTGCATTAAATTTCTATTCTGATTTGGCCCGTGTAGCGTTTTTCTTTGCAAGTGATGTGGCATATGCCTATTTGGGGGGCGATGTATTGTGAGGAGATCTGCATTGGGTTCCAGCTTCGGAGTTTAGTTGCGTGGTACTGTACTGGGCGCGTTTGCCTACGAAGCCCGTGAGGTCAGGGATGGGGGCTGCCAATATGACAGTTTGAATGTTGTCATGCTCAGGGGCGGGGGATTGGGTTTTGTGTAACAGATGCCGGTCAGCCAGGTGGACTGGTGGAATGATGTGATTCTCGGAATATTGCTGGTCACAGGTGCCTGTGTTTGCGTGCGTTTCTTGGTGGGGCACTGTGGTCATGTCCATTGGGATGGCTTCTGTAATCGTGCCATCTGTGCCCTGCAGCTCCCATTGGCCCCTCTTGTGTTTCTTTTGTTCGTTGCCATGCATGGGTGACTTGTGCATTTCAATGGTTGCATTGTGACTTCATTGCACCTACGGGGAGTTATACTTTGTGGGCAGGGAGCGGTGTACAGGCACTCAGTGGGGCCGTTTACGGTTGATTCACGATGCCGTACTTCTCACCATGGCGGAATGGTACATTCCGCCATGCCTGATGGCGTTAGGTACATGTCCGCTAGGGTCGGAATTGGCGTACCCTTGCGCCATGGTGGTGTTTGCGGTTTCGCATGGCGCGCGCGCGCGTGCTTGGTGCAGTTAGCATTGGCGTTCACTACGGTGTCGCTAATGGCTTCGTACTTTGCGGTGACGGGTCATAGTCGCACCGAGCGCTATTCGATGGCGGTATTGCATTTCCGCCATCGTTTTCCGAATTCCGCAAGGGTCGTAATGAGGCCCATTGTAGAAAAGGGGGGATAAGTGATGGCAGCAAGTGGAGGCAATCTGCGGCAGTACCAGTGCTTTGTGAATTGAGTACAGACCAGTTTGCTGACTGGGAGCTGCACCTTTAACACTAAGAGGGAGGAATGTGTGTATAAAACACCAGCGTAGCGCAAAGCGCCAGAGCATAAGTGGTGGCAGCAAGTGGAAGCGGTCTGCGGCAGTCATTCGGCAGGCAAACAGAAGGTGGAAGGTGGAAGCACCAATGCGAGACTGATGAGCAGATAGAAACTTAGATTGATCTTTGCCATGTCATACGGTTATACCTTAGGAAGTAAGGCGCCTGTGCCACCCACATCAGCATCAGCTGTGCAAGCAGGCACTTGTATCACTTGGGGAAGCTGGCTCTAACCAGGGGGGAGGCCCAGGTGAGCCAAGCGTACCCGCCCTAGCCATCCAAAGGGACAACATTGTAAACCCTAAAGCAGAGAATGCTAGGCTTTTTACATCAGACCTGCAGCTGAAGATAACCTCCCCCTTTTGCTCCATCCCTAATGCATCTAAAACAGATGCAGCAGAAATTACATCTTATTTTTATAAAACCATAACTCCGATGTCAGTTTCGATGATTGTAGAAGGGGAAAGAGCAATACAGGGTCATGAAATCCTAGATGCAGCTCTACTGGTTGCGTTACAGGCCATGGAATCTAACTTGAAGGAGCATGAGAAAATTATGATCCCACAGTATTCTGTTAGATGAAGAAGGGCTGAATTTGCTTCATACTCCAACCAAGAGTATGAATGCATTGAGTTCACAAATTGGTGATATTGGAGATACTTTCACACAAAAGGAAAAAGATCAAAGGGTAATGCTACAACAGGTAACTGATGCTGGTCCTTCGAAAGTGTACAAAGAGAATAACTTAAAGGTTAATTGCGAGGGAAACGAAGGAAGCAGCGAAAATGCTCTTTCAGCCTTGCCTGTGCTTTACTCGAACTCTTCATCTAGCTCCTCAGACTATTTCGACATCTATTTTGGAGCTACGTCCTTTGCGTCTATGCGCCTTGGTTGCTCCAGGGAGGGTTGAGTCTCCAGCAGCTATGGCCATTCCAACCATGAATTTTGCACTTATCACTTTGGTTAAGCTTTATGAATCCTTGAATGTAAAAACCCAAGAACATTGGTCTCTGTTAACTATGCTTAATTCAAAAGTATTGTGGATTCAAGGATCTTAGCGGCTAATAAACATACTCTGGCACAAGTACTTGATGATGGCAAGCAAGGACAAAATATGGGGGAAGGGAGGCGGCCAAAAGTCAACCCGGATCCTGTAAGGTCCGGGGTGAACACATTAGAGGAATCCTATAGTATCCAGATAATTACTACTCAATGTAGGAATTAGTTAAATCTAACTGTAGCAAATGTCCATGAGGATCAAGCCTCAGAATAGGAGATACATGGATTAGCTGCCCCCCCTTCCCTAATCATAGTATCACAAGAGGAACCGACAAATTATTCAATTTTATATCAGCAGAAGAAGCCAAGACCTAAGGGGAAAAAAGGTAGACAAATAAAAAGCAGAAGGCACTGCCTAGATCAAGAAATTGTGGTTCAAGAACATTTCTCTGAGCCTGACTCTCCCTCAGCAGGCAGGTGACATAAGTAGCGAAAGAAAATAGATTTGGGTCGAAAGTCACAACGTGATCCATTGAAAAAAGTTCACCTCCCGATTAACTCCATCGCACAGGAGGTGGTGGAGATGGACGAAAACTACGATGACATAATGAACTTCAGTGTGTATTCCACGGACTCTATTGAGGAACAAATGCCTATTTACAAAGAAGAACTTTGGGTGAAATCGCATCAGTGGGACATGCTAAGACCCGCTTTGGTCTATCTAATAATGTGGTCTCTAGACCTCAGTCTAAAGAGGCGCAGCAGGATCAATCAGAACTGGAATGCTGTATTTTGGAGCAGAGACATCAAAGATCTAACAAACAGCAGGGGAAACAAGAAAGAGTGTAGCTTGGAAAGTCTCAACATTCTGCCACACACCGGGACTTACATAGATTTCTTCTTTTTGAACAGCTTCCTACATCTAATGAAATTATATATTTAAATCAAGCAAATGTGCTTAATCTGTTTTAAGCTGTTCCACAGATAAGGTCCATCCAATCACGAGATATAGGCCATGTGGAATTTTGCTGTGACTCTCAACTAAATTATTCCAGCATGTTGGCTGTAAACTAATTAGGGACAGTATCCTGTTGGCTGCCTCCTATTTACTTCCAATAGGCTTTGACCGCGTGGAAGCATGTCAAGCTGATCACATGGTATCTCTTGAATTAGAGCTAGGCGAGCGCAATGGGGAGAACAAAAGGAGACCATACCCTCCATTGAAAGTGACATGCTCATCAGATACCAGGCCGAGAGAAGACTTAGAACGGTCTCTCCGATGGTTCAAAGGATTGGTGGGCAAGAGGAGTCTTGGTCATGGCTTGCTAGTGCTTTAGTTCTGAATGAAGATCGGCGCTAACTAGACTTGGTAACTTCCCAGACAGAAATTATAATGGAGTCATGGAACACCAGAGGCTTTTCGCATTTGCTCAGTCGCAAAAAGGTAGTATTTTTCTGTCATCTGATTTAGTATTTTTGCAGGTAATTTAGCTATCTAACCACTCCACAATAGATTGCTTTGCTGTTCTTCTAACCCTGCAATGAAAGAAGGAAAAGGGAAGCCTCTGTCCTTGATTCATGCTCTGCTGGCCATGTGGAACAACAAGGGGATGTTTATCCAAAATTGGAAATCGCCAAATAATTGTATCCAGACAGAAAAAACAACCTGGAATAAGGCGGAAATGTTTACTGGAATCCCGTGGCGAGTTCTACTTCTGAATGTTTGGATTGTGTGGCTTCTATAGTGAGTGAATGTTTGATTGATGAATATTTCAGCATTAGTTTTATGTGGAGATCTGAATGTTACATGCCCTGAACAAGACACTGACTTGCTCATGCAGGTCACTGCGCGTTCAGCTGCAAGAAGCTGCGGAAAAGAGATGAGCAGCTTTAATGAGATTGAGATGCTCAATGGATGTATGAACAGGGATAACCCGGCTACTCCGACCTCGGGGAAGGGGTACGCAAGAGACTATTCTTGACTATGTTTGTTATGGATAGCATCTTCCCCTGTATATCAAAGATGGAAATGGTTTACTCCCCTTTTAGAGATCATAAGCTTATAGAAATGACATGACTATTTTCCACGACCCTTAGGTCAAACGATAAATATATTTCTCACCTGGAACTCAATGGGGCCAAAACGGCATAAGGTGAAAATAGGTCACTGTGATTAATTTAAATAAGCAAGAAACAAGCAGGTCCCAAGCCGATATACAAGCATAGACATCAATATAAATATAGTGGTTCCCAGTTTGAATGTGCCAAACGACAAAACATCCTTTGAATTAATTAGCATCACATAGATTTGGTGGTTCACTTTCGCCTTTAATGAAACCTTTTGTAAAATGTCAATCAAAGATTCAATTTGTGAAAACTTTAAGAATTCAGTTTGCTCCTCAGTATCGTCATTAAATCAACTCTGTGATATCTTCAAAAATATAGTTGCCTCCTTATTTCTCTTAATAGATTGCATCAGTGCCAAAGTGAAAGATTCAATTTGCTATTCAGTATCCTCTTTACATCACCTCTACACGTGTTTCACCACCCAGTGGGGTGGATATTCAGGAGGATTTTGCAGTTAGTGGTCTTAATTTAATATTTCAGAAAAATAGAACAATACAATGATGATCAACTTAACCCTATTCCTCCAAGTTGAAAATTGAATAAAATCCATCTAATTGTGTCATTAAGTTTGAAGAAGTGCAAGCCTTTAAGGTGTTTCAAAGCTAATGTCACACATTATGGTGCCTATTCTGACTTAAAAGGGTCTTGACATGAACTGTTAGTAAATCCACAGCAATATAAATGTGGTGTTAAGATTAATAGTTTTTTGCTGTGACACCCTTATAACATGGAGTTCATATAAAAAGCCTATATCTCGTTCACAAGCCTACCTTTGTCTCTATTAGTACAGTGGGATTTTCTTGTCTTCTGTAACCATATCTGATTTGCTCATTTAATTTAAATTTCTCTGGTTTCTTTGAGCATTATTCAAAGTTCTGTAAAAAGACAAGAAAGAATTGGAATGGCAGTACACAATTCTTCTTCTAAAGGTCGACCTATGGTTTAAAAGACTTACATTTCCTTGCTTACCTTTTGAGTTTGTATTAAGCCGGATCCAATTGTCCAGATCGGTCTCTTTCACTGCATGGTTTCCCATGTTTCAAGATGGCGGCTGTATTTATATATATATATATGTGGTGATGTCATCATGTTGAACGTCAAGCGCGATGATGTCACAGCACAATTTTCCTTGTGGCCATTTTGAAAAATGTTTAATCACTATACCCGTTATGCGTCATAACATATGTATATATGGTGGGCCTACATAAGACTGGCAATGCTAGTAAAACCATCAACAAAATAATAGCAATCCATCAAATCCTCTTTTTCTGAATTACAGATTTAGAGATTTGACCATAGTTCATTGTCTTGGTTTAAACCAGTAAAACATGTTTCCATGTACATGATCCACTTGGCTTTTTAATGCCGTAATCTTAGTTCTCTGCTACCACCTCTTTTGGATGCTTGTACAGTTGCAAAACCCTTGAATTTTAGATTTGTAATTGGTTGATCCAAATGTTCTTTCAGATGATGCATTGCCATTGGCTATTTTTCATCTGCATTTTCTATAGCTTGCATGTGTTCCATAATTCTTTCAATGTTCTTATTGTGCTGCCAATGTACTTTTTTTGGAAGTGGCATTTAATGCCATCGACTACCTACTTTGTATTACAGTTGATGAAACTTTCTATTTCTTGTACTTTTCCATTCTGGAATAATATTGACTTTTGATTGTCCTCCGTCTTGTCTCCATTGAGCTTCAGCCAATTGTGGTTGAAGCAATCCCGCATGGCTTGCAGGCATCGACGCAGGCACAATGACATCTCTGCCTGATCGAGATCTAAGAGGATCAGGATCTGGGTGTCGTCGGCATGCGAGTAGCACCTGCGGCCTTAGGAGTGGAGGAGACCCAGAAGAGACTGGATCTAGACATTTAAATGCATTGGAGACAAGGCAGATCCCAGAGTAACACCACAGGAAAGTGACAAGGAGGGAGAATAAAATGGGAGGGGGAAAGTATTTGACTTCTATCACCTAAAAATTAGGTAAACCGGTCCAGAAATTGTACCCTCAAGGCCGGCAGAGGCTAGTCAAGACAGTAAGGTATGATTGGTGATGGTGTCAAATGCCGCTGAGAGATCTAACAATATCAGGGCACCTACAGCAGCCTTGTCAGCCAGCCTGGCCATATCATCCATTAGAGAGACCGGGACACTCTCAGTACCTCGGTCAAGACACAAACTAGACTGAAAAGATTCAAAGAAACCCGAAGACCCAAGAAAAGAAGAATGAAGAGGGGAAACCAGTGATTCCAGCAGCTTCATGAAGAAAGGTAACAGAGAGATAGGCCGAAAACTAGAGGGGAGTAGAGGATCCAGTGAAGGCTTTTTAAGCAACGGAATAACAAGTTAAACAACTGGTGCTCCACTGATAACACTGGCTGTATTGTTGTTGGATGTGGCCATAGCTCTCTTCCTCTGTTTTTGAATAGGATGAAAAATTTGGACACCAATTCTCCCTCCAAGTTAAGAATTGTTCTGAACTGATCTGTTTACCCGTTAAGGATATTGCTATATAACATAGTGTGTTGCTGTCTTCTTATGCGGCTATTTTGTTAATTGTTTTTTGTACTATAGACTTTCTGTTTTTTTAAGTCACTTATGTATTCTGTTATTGTTTGTATGTCGGTGCTCTTAAGCCTTAGGGTCAGTGATGTGCGGTATATATACATTTCATTCATTCATTCAACAATAGCTTGCTTCAGCTTAGTGGGTATGTGCCCAGACTGACAGGACATATTAGTGGCTTGGGTAGTCCAAACAATATGCCTGATGAGATGTCCTTCAGAACAGGATACGAGGCAGCTGTCGATTTAAGCCAGCCAATAGTCATGCTAATAGCATTCTCATAAAATAACTGCGACCATTTGAAACGGGGCTCATCTACCCCTGAGGCAGAAACTTGAGCCATGGAAGAAGTCACTTGAGTGGCTGCGAGAATGTTAAGGGGATAAAGCTAAAATATAAGAACTGGCTCTGGGAACATAACGGCCAGATGGTACAAAAGGACATGGAAGCTATGTTAGCGGCCATGACTTCTTGTCATCCAGCTAAGGTCTGGAATTTAATGACACACAACAGGCTGCGATATTAATCAACCAAGAGCCAGAGGAGGTATGAGCAGAGCATTTTACCGGCATCTATGCCTGAGAGTACCATACTGAAAAATGTTGAGTGAGTGGCAGTTGGAATTTGAAGTAGAGGACATCATAAGATTGATTAACAACAGTAACTCAAGGGCTCCCGGCCCTGGCGGTTTATCAAACATGATTCTTACAGTATATCCATTACTCTGGAAGAAAGTGCTGGGTACAATATTTGCTCAGATTTCAAGAACTAAGCAAATGCCAGCCTCTTTGAAAGGAGCGATAATTTTCCAGAACTTTAAAAATGGAGAAAGATCACGTCCTAGGGATTATAGGCTGATTGCCTTATTGGATGTACCGGGAATTTCTTTGCATCATTGGTTTGGGAAAACTGAAACAGTGGGTTAAGGAAAGTGAGAGATTCAATTCACACTAATCTAGATTTACACAATGGGTAGGCACTGCCCTGAATGGGTTGATCTTAAATTTGCTCAAAAGAAGGCCATTGAAAGAAAGAAAAGTATCTTACCTGGTCTTTATAGATTTTGAATTGGCTTTTGACAGCTTTGATCGAAACCGTCTGTGGAAGAAGCTTTGAGGCTGGAGATGTCTGGAAAACTTGATAGACATCATGGTGCAACTCTATAGTGGAACTTTGTTGAAAGTTAGGTTGAGTCAGCAGGGGGGTCTATCACAGAGGATAGCAACATGTAGGTGTTTAAAGCAAGCAGGGGTGCATTTTGGCCCCTGCTTAGCTTAACCTCTAGATATCTGACATAAAAGAACAATTAGACACTGTACAATGTTTTCAATCACGCTCTAATGGACACCCAGTGCACAGATTACTATATGCTGATGACTTGGTCTTGACAGTCCAAACACCAATTGGGCTCCAAAGACAATTAACAGCATTACAATCCTATGCTGATGAGAATAAGTTGAAGATGGATGTCCTTAAGTCCAATCTTTTAACTTTAAACCCTGGGAAAACAAAGAAAAGAGTTTCTATTAAGTGGTGAATATACGATTTTTAGGTTATTAGTGTGGATACATATTGTAATTTGGTTTTTAATTTGAATAATAATGTAAGACACTCTTTTAATGTGGTAACCTTGATACTAAGAATGGATTAATTAGCTGCACAAGGGTTGGTTTGCAACTTTATACCATAACCTATGATATGATATGATATTTTATTTATAGCGTGCCCATACACAAGTGTTTAAAAGAGCAACGAGGTAGGGGAGGGGAACATGGGGGAAACAAGACAGCGACCTTACTAGGCCCAGTGACATTGAGATTGCGCAAGTGCAGGGCAGAGGAAAAGGGAAAAGTGCTGACAGAAGGGGAGGATGAGCAAGTGCAGCACATAGGATCTACACATCAGGAAACAAGAAGTGCGGCCAGCAGGTGACAGTGCAAGGTTAAGTGCAAAAACAGCAGGTGATAGTGCAGAAATCACCCTGATTACCCCTAAATCTGTGTGGAATCAGATGGGAGGCTTGTTCTGGAAGAGTCTTAGTGTTACCGCAATCTATACCAATCCAAGTCATCCTTTGGGAATTAGGCCTGTTATGCCTGCATGCAATGATTGGCAGGAAAACGCTATCGTTAAATAGGAAATGGGTAATGGCAGAGAATAATTCTTTATTCTTTGTTTTAAAAGAAACTTTGGTGGCAATATCTGATCAATCATTGGCTGCATGGGCTGGAAAGTGCCAAAAGATGTGTGCCCACGTGGACTTGGATATTGATCTTGAAGTGGGAGAATGGAAGAAACGGCTCCCAACAATCATCTCCCACCCTTGGCCTAGAGGATCACGGCCCAGACACCCACCACGAGAGGAGTTTGCCCATATACCAGATGACCAAGTACCCTGGTACAAGAACATACGGATGTGCCCACCCGTGTGCCCGCCA